>NC_080429.1:25451005-25782255 GCF_029873635.1 Malania oleifera | reverse complement strand
AAAATATTTTATTTTGATAATATTAGTAATGTGATATTTAAGTTCTATATTTTTCAACTCAACCTTCTTTCTTTTCTAACTATTTTATATTTGTATTATTCGTATTTCTTATGTGTCTAATAGATTAATGGAGTGTTTAATGTATTTTTTTATTAATTAATTTAGCACACATAAGAATTTATCACAGATAAGAACAATGAGAAGTATAAATACGCACACACACACGTAATTTTTCTATCAATGGTGGTTTAAAACAAATGTAAACTTGTTGCCCTTACCAAATAACTTAGTTACTCGAACTAAAGGATCCAAAATACACTAAAACTCTTTCTAAGAAGGGCTAAAAGCTTAAAACATGCAAGTATGCTAATATGCACAAGGTTGTGCGTGCTTCAAAAAAATTCACGGGCGTTACACCCGCTTCCCGTTATGTAACATCCGCTACTCCCGCTTCCCATTACACCCGTTATTGTTACATTACGCTACCTGCTACTGTGATTTAAAACCATGTGCAGAAACAACATCGATCAACTTAAATTCTGAACTCCACTACTCCGGTCCTCCATAAAACTGATATAGGGGCCCTTTATACACTTACAATGCTTGGATGATAAGGAAATTAATTTAAGAAACCAAAATAACTAAAATAATAGTTCCTAAATAACCTAAATAAACCAAATACTTATTCATCAAATGATAATTCCCTAGAATATTGAAGATATGATTCTTAAAAAAATACCAAAAAAAAAAAAAAAGGAATAAAATCTTCTATGTTGGCACAGTGTCTTGTGAAAACAGGTATTGAGTACTTGATACATGGATAATTCGATTTCTAGAAATTGTTTTTTCTAATTGCATCTTTTGGGTTTAAAAACATTTACATTCGTTTAGCGGTAATATGTTTTCAGTTCAATAGGGCTCTTTTCGGATGTAGAATTGCATCAAATGTGTGGAGCAGGATAAGCACAAAAATAGAAGATCTTTCCAAAAAAGTTTGACAAATTTATTTTGCTCATGTTTGGAGAGCTTAGAATACGCTTTAGCTGAAAATTGGTTTACATTCCTGATGGATCATATTTTGTGATTGTATCTGCTGCCGGAGATAGTATGAGGTTGAAAGCGTAGTACATATATTATTTGCTCAAGCAGCAAAACCTGCATTATGCTAATAGTTTGACCATAGTTACCTAGATCATGCCTCATGCTTGCAAAACATTTGACAATACTTCCATCAAGGAGCCTTGTTCATTTCTCTTGTATCTCAACAGCTTAAACTGGGAGGCTTTAATCTATCCAACCAGAACATAGAGCAAAATAGCTCCTTTCTTCTTAATTAAAGCAACTTGATAGTCTTTTCCCCAAGGTAAATTGTTTTTGTTGTTACAAACATCTTTGTGCTATACTATAAAATAATAATTAAAAAAAACACTAACATCTCTTATCATGGACACTGCTTCTTTAAATAGATTTCTCGTCCATTCTTATACATCTGTTGCTGACATGCAAATTTTATTATGATTGCCGGATGTCAATTTGATCATAGGCTGTGGATCTGAATGGAATGAGTCGGTGGAAACAACTTACATGTAGCTGACCAGGAAAAGGTTGGGAAATTGTTGTACATTCACAACGGTTCTACTTGTGAGCATAGTTGTTAAAACTGTGATTTTCATTGTAGGATTGTATGATACTGCAATCCTACTTTGGCAGAGCGATCTTGAATTATATAGAAATGGAGATCTGTAGGGTCCCAAAAGGATTGGTAAGATTGAGCTAGGATCCTAAAATGATCATATTATTTGTGTTTATTCCTTGTGTATAGGCTCACTTTTGTGTTTGGTGACTATATATGAGGCTCAAACTGCTTTTGTTGAAGGGAGGGGGGGGGGTAAGAGATTGTGGATGCTATTTTTGTACCAAATGAGGTTTTGGAAGATTTGAGTAGGAGGAAAGAGTGGGGATTGATTGTGTTCAAACTAGATTTTGAAAAGGCTTATGAGTTATGATTGAGTTAGTTGGAACTTTTAAGGTGATGGCTAGAAAAGGGAGAGATAGAGGGGGAAATGGATGAGGAGATGCTTGTCTAATGCTCTTTTTCAGTTATTATTATGGTCAACTAAAGTCCTGGTTTAGGGCGTTGAGGGGTGGTAGACAATGGGATCTGCTTTCCCTTTTTTGTTTGTTCGTGGTTGATACTTTGAGTGGGTTGATAGAAAGGGTGGTGGATAGTGGTTTTGTGAGAGGGTTAGAAGTGGGGAAGGGGGAGTTATGTTGTCTCATTGATGACACAATTTTTTCCTTAGGCGATCATGATGATTTTTTTCGATGTGCTATCTTACACGCTTTTGAGAAAGTTTCGGGCTTGAAAATGAATTTGAGGAAGAGTGGGATAGCTGGTATTAATTTGATTGATTCTAGATCTTTGGATTTTGTTTCTTTAGCTGGTGGTATTTTATATAGTGGCCTTTGGCTTATTTAACTGTTCCTTTTTTTTTTTTGCAGGTTGGGGTGGTAATCCTAGGCTTTTAGGGTTTTGGTCTATTGTGGTGGAGAAGATGTCTCTGTCGTTTGATGAGTGGAAGGGTGCTTTTTTCCCTCTAGCTGGTCGTATTATACTTATTCAAGCTTGTCTCTTTAGTATTCCTCTGTATTTCTTGTCCATTATTAAAATCCTGCTAGGAGAATTGATAGTGACATGAAAGATTTCCTTTGTCTTGGGTTGGGGTGAAGAAGTATCATTTGGTTAGTGGGAAGGTGGTGTGTAAGTCTAAGGAGGACATGGGGTTTGGGTCTCGGTAATTTGGTGTCTAAAAACATTGCTCTTTCAGGTAAACGGCTATACTTGTTTCCTTTAGAGGAAAATTACCTTTGGCACAGGGTTATTAGCTAATTAGGCACGCACATAAATGGATGGGGTGCAAATATGGGGATAAGATGTTCCTTTGAGAACCCCTGGAGATGTGTGGGTAATGGGAACTTCAAGGGGGTGTGTTTTTCGGATATTCGACGCGATTAGCATTTCTTGTTGACTTGTTACGGCATACTGATTGTTCTGGGCTGCTTCTTGTGCTTTTTGGTTTTCCCTTTTTGCTTTTTCTGGGGTGACCCAGAGTGTGGAAAGGAGATGTCTTATTCTCCTGTTTGTATATTCTTAATCTATCAATGAATTTCTTTTGCTATTAAAAAAAATGTTCCTTTGAGAGTCCTTGGAGATTTATTTCACAACTTTACCCTCATTATCTTATTTACTAAATTTGCTCTTGGTAATGGGTCTCTTATTTGTTTTGGGAAGATATTTATCTGGGTGATTTTGGGCTGTTCATTTCTTTTCCTTGTCTTTATTGCCTATCCTCAATTCATAATGGGATTATCTCCTATTTCTTGATCATTAATGGGGATAACTTTTCTTAGGATTCCCAATTTTGTAGGTCTCCCAATTATAGGGAGGTGGATTAACTCTCAGCCTTGTTGGGTTTGCTTGAGGGGTTCTGTCCTTATAATAGGAAGGATGATTGGTTATGGTCTCTTCATTCTTTGGGGGGGACTTTTCTTATAAAGTCTTTTATTTTTTTAATGATTTGAATCACATAAATGTGCCATTTGAGCTTTATGTTTGTGCCAATGCATTTCGGATTGGGGTTGGATTGAACCACCTCGACTTTTGGACTGCAAGTCGAGAGAGTTCTTGGTTGAGATTATGGGTTTTTAAATGTTCAATGGAGTCGCCACTAACCTGTTGTCTTCTAGGTGTGGTTAGTGCACCTAATTACTACAAATTTCTTGGTCACTAAGCTAAATCCAGGTCAAGAAAACATGTAGTCTTGGTCTGCATTACTATAGTAAGGTTTGAGAGTATGGTTATGCTAGGGGATTGGTATTGGTACCCCCTACACACCCGTCCTAACGAATGCTACTTGATTGGCCTGTGATTATCTCTTAATTCAATTCATCAAGACTTAGACTCTTCTAAGTTTATTTGATAACCCACCTTTTAATATTGGAGTTCCGCCATTGCAGAGGCCATCCTCATCTCTTTAATCTCAAAAGGATGCCATTGCTTCAGCTCTGGGTTCCGTCATCAGATTCTTTAACAGTTTTTGAAGCAAGCAAAGGTGCAGTGTAAAGAGTTCCTAGGTTTCCCCTAAGATATTTAGGAGAGATGCCATTTCCTTGTCTCCTATCTATGTTTTCTAGTAACCGGAGAACTATATGTGCATACACATGCTCATGCAAGAAAAAAACTGATGCAGAGTACACACAAAGTCCTACAGAAAATGAGGCAAATATCTATTTTTTGACTTTTCATCAAACAACATACTATAATAACGCACATATGTTTACACATGCCATTGAACGTAAACAACTCGTTTATTCTCATACATATAACAACAACAACAAAACTAAGCCTTAATTCCCACTAGGTGGAGTTGGCTATATGAATCCTTTTATTCGGTAAGGATTCATATCATAGTGATCTGACAAATTTTACGCTGACTGTTAGCTACCTAATGCAACCCTCATCCTTTACCCGGGCTTCGGACCGACTGTGTGTGAAAAAATTTGGACATTAAGTGCATCATAAGTGGAGTTTTTATTCTCATACATATACATTCACATAAATTCATACATATTTATAAACTTGAGGTACATGTTCATATACATGCTTACACGCTCACGCATGTATGCATCCTTATTCACATTTACACCGTATACATGCATATACTTACTCATATCAAGCATTCACACATTCATGCGCACATGCATATAAGTATGCTTGTTCATGCATCTATGCACACATTCACATGCATACTCATGAGTCATATCTTAACATCCATACAAAGACATAGTTACATACACATTCATATGCGTAACTCTGTGCATACCTTTCACATGCATATCTACATACATGATACATCTATGCCCTACAAGGCATGCATGCACACAAGTACTACATATCATGTATATGACACTCACACATATCAATACATGCACAGGCACCCATTCTGTTGCTTATTTGCACTTGCGCATGCAAGTATGCATGTTTATTCATTTATGGCATTCTACACTCATGCATACACACATTCCTTAACACTTCTACATGCTTGCACTTCCACACATTCCTAAACACTTGTTTATTCATATCATGCATAAACATGCGTATATACTTATGTCTAACATGCATATAAGTATTCATACACATGCGCATGCAAAGACAACATGCCCGCTCCACTTCACAAATGACCTTGCATGTACACTCCATGTCATGCACCTTTCCATTCGTGCATGGTCATGCATACATAAACTTCCCAAGCTTACTTATGCATGCGTGGCTCACTGTCCCGAGCTAAGCTTGTTCAGGGCATTATGCTTGCCTGTGACCGCTTGCCTCGTGTGTTTGGGATGGGTTTCCATCATGTAAATACTAGTGTAGGGTTATTTTCCAGTATTTATTTCATTGTAAGCCAAATAAGGCAGTATGACTCCTCGGTCATTTTGATGTTTTCTAGTACCAGAGTGAGAATAGCCCATATAGCTCTTTAGGGGAGGGTTAGTGTTCATCAGTCATTGTAAAACTCACTAGCAATTGTCAACGTGCTTAGCCTACTTGCCTCCCTCGCTAAGTACACCATGTCAACAGAGGATTTGTTAATGAATTACGTTTGCTTCAATGTTTACTGCTTGCTTGCCACAACTTTCATGAATTGATTACTGTTTCCGCTGCTATTTGAATGAATGTTAATGAAAGTGCTTCGTGGATGAATGTTGGTAAACGATAAGGTTGGCTAGTTAAACAAGAGTGCTTTAGCTAGCGCCGCACGGCCCTTCACAAGGGTGTGAAAATAGTCGGACCGTGACATTTGATATCAGAGCCAAGGCTTAGTTGCTACGAGAATTCAGTTACCTTCGTTGTGGGATTTTGGAAGCTTTGGTAATTGACCATGGCACCAAACAATGCTGAAAGACTTAGTGCACTGGAAGCACAGGTTGAAGAGACAACCAACAATATGGCCAACGAGATGGCCCAATTGAGGGGACTTGTTGATGAAGTGATGGGATCACAGCAGCATCAAGCAAGTTTGACAAGTGAAATGTCAGAGGACTTTCACCACACTGTGGAAACTTTGCAGGCCCCGGATGGCTGATCTGGATGCAAAGGTGAATCTGATGGTTCTTGCTATGGGGAACTCCAACACTCCAGAAGTTAGTAAGACCAAGGTACCTGAACCCAAGACGTATGGGGGTGCCCGTGATGCTAAGGAGTTAGAGAACTTCTTGTTTGATATGGAACAGTATTTTCGCGCTGTGAGGATGGCCTCAGAACAGGTGAAAGTGGATACTGCAACCATGTACTTGGTGGGTGACGTCAAACTGTGGTGGCGTGCTAAGTACAATGACATTGAAAATGGAAACTATGTAATTGATAGTTGGGCAAACTTGAAGAGAGAGCTCAAGGCCCAATTCTTTCTTGAAAATGTTGAGTACAATGCAAGGAAAAAGCTGAGAGACCTCAAGCATACTTGGTCGATCAGGTAATATGTAAAATAATTTTTCTGCTTTGATGTTGGATATCCGGGATATGTCGGAGAAGGACAAGTTGTTCTATTTTCTAGAGGGGATGAAACTGTGGGCAAGGACTGAACTTCATAGACAAAGAGTTCAAGACTTGTCTACCGCACAAGTTGCTGCAGAACGCTGGACTGACTACGCTGGGGAGAATACCACTTTGTCCAAAGGATTTGGCGGAGAGGGAAACAATAAAAAGTCTTTCAAGAAAGGTAAACCCAAGAGTGGGGGAGCCGACTATAAAGCATCAACCTCAAAGGAAGCTTCGTTGTCTCGAGGGTTTAACACACCCAAGGGAAAGGGTAAACTTGAGTGTTTCTTGTGTCGAGGTCCTCATAGAGTTTTTGAGTGCCCTCACAAGGCATCACTTAATGCTTTACAGGCTTCCATTACCGAATAGGCACTGGAAGACGATGGGGAAGAAGATGAGACCCCGAGGATGGGTGCAATGCGGCAGGTGAGTGCATTGGAAAAGCAGGCAAAAGCCCCAAATGTTATACGAGCCAGAGGGCTAATGTTTGTGGACTTGAGAATCAATGGGAAGAGCACCCGTGCTATGGTGGATACCGGGGCTACCCATAACTTTGTTTCGCAACCAGAAGCTTGGAGACTCAACTTATCCTTAGAGAAGGATACAGGACGCATGAAAGCAGTTAATTCTGTAGCCCAGCCTACTCTGGGAGTAGCCAAGCAAGTTACTGTGAAACTTGGGCAGTGGGAAGGTCATGTGAATTTCACAGTAGTGCCATTGGATGACTTTCCTGTCATTTTGGGAATGAAGTTCCTAAGGGAAACGAAGGCAGTGCTGATGCCTTCGGCTGGTTCCCTATGTCTGATGGGAGATCACCCGTGCATGGTGCAAGCTGTTGCAACGAAAGGAGACGATGGGAAGTTTCTTTCAGCCATGCAACTCAAGAAAGGTTTGAGGAAGGGAGAGCAGACATATCTAGCCACGGTGGTGGTAGATAAAGAAGTAGGCAAAGAGCTGGTGCCTACAACCATCCAAGCGGTGTTGGATGAGTACAAGGAGGTGATGCCGGATAAGTTGCTTTACGAATTACCTCCACTACGGGGTGTGGAGCATGAGATCGAGTTGTTTCCAGGAGTGAAACCACCTGCAAAAGGGCCATATCGGATGGCGCCTCCAGAGTTAGCAGAATTGAGGAAGCAACTGGATGAATTATTGGAAGCGGGATATGTTCGCCCTTCCAAAGCACCATTTGGAGCACCGGTGCTGTTTCAAAAGAAACATGATGGGAGCTTGCGGATGTGTGTAGACTACCGCGTGCTCAACAAGGTGACAGTGCGCAACAAGTATCCTATTCCGTTGATTGTTGATTTATTGGATCAGTTGAGTCACGCCAAGTACTTCACTAAACTTGACTTGAGGTCAGGCTACTGTCAGGTGAGAATTGCTGATGGGGATGAGCCGAAGACTACTTGTGTGACACGGTATAGGGCATATGAATTCTTGGTGATGCCATTCGGGTTGACGAATGCGCCTGCAACATTCTGTACTTTGATGAACCAGGTTTTCCGTGAGTACCTTGACAAGTTTGTTGTGGTGTACTTGGATGATATTGTTGTCTACTGTTCCACTTTGGAGGAACATAAAGAGCATCTGCGGAAGGTGTTCGATAGGCTGAAGGGGAACAGTCTATATGTGAGGAAAGAGAAGTGCTCTTTCGCTCAGCAGAGCATCAAATTCCTTGGTTATGTGATTGAACAAGGTCATATCAGAATGGATATGGAGAAGGTAAGGGCAATTCAAGAATGGAAGATCCCAACGACAGTGAAAGAGTTGCGTTCCTTTCTTGGCCTTGCCAACACTACAGGAAGTTCGTAGAGGGGTATTCACAGAGAACGACCCCTATGACAGAACTACTAAAGAAGGGTCATGGGTGGAACTGGACAGAGGAGTTCCAGGGAGCCTTCGACGACTTGAAGGAGGCCATGATGAGAGATCCGATACTGGCTCTTCCGAATGTCATGAAACCCTTTGAGGTACAGACAGATGCATCGGACTTCGCCCTTGGAGGAGTCTTGGTACAGGAGGGGCACCCTGTTGCGTACAAAAGCCGCAAGCTTAGTGAAGCAGAGCGGAAGTACACAGCTCAAGAGAAGGAGATGCTAGCGGTGATACATTGTCTCTGTGTGTGGAGGCATTACTTACTTGGGTTAAGGTTTGTGGTGAAAATCAGGTGTTAGCCATTTCTTCACACAGCCAAAGCTGACACCCAAGCAGGGCCGATGGCAAGAATTCTTGGCAGAATTTGATTTCTCATTTGAGCACAAGGCGGGGCGATTGAACCAAGTCGCGGATGCACTGAGTAGAAAGGCCGAACTGGCGGCCTTACAAATGGTAACACATCTGACTTCAAGTACTGTTACCACAACGATGCGGGAGCGCATCAAGAAGAACTTAGCCAAAGATCCAGTTGCGTAGAACTTAATGAAACTTATCGAAGAAGGGAAGGCACGATAGTTCTGGATGGAAGATGGATTACTGATGACCCATGGTAACCGGCTCTTTGTGCCACGAGCAGGTGATCTGAGGAAGACATTGCTGAAGGAATGTCATGATACCATGTGGGCCGGACATCTAGGATGGCAGCACACTTTGGCCTTACTGAAGTGGGGTAACTATTGGCCGCACATGCATGATGATGTGGTTGATTATACCCGAACTTGTCTCACTTGCCAACAAGACAAGGTAGAGCGGAGGAAAATTGCAGGGCTGTTGGAGCCCCTACTAGTACCGTCCAAACCATGGGAAAGTGTCTCATTAGACTTCATCACCAACCTGCCCAGAGTGGGAGACGCAGGGTCTATGCTTGTTATTATAGACAGGTTTTCGAAGTATGGTACATTCATAGACGCACTGAAGTACTGTTCGGTAGAGGAGACAACACAGTTGTTTTTTAAGAACATTGTGAAATATTGGGGTATTCCCTATGACATTGTTAGTGCCCGAGACTCAAGATTCACCGACAACTTCTGGACAGAACTTTTCAAAATCCTCGGTTCACAACTAGAAATCTCTTCGAGTTATCACCCACAGATAGATGGACAGACGGAGAGATTCAATGGGCTACTTGAAGAGTACTTGCGCCACTTTGTTAACGCCAACTAGAAGAATTGGGTGCAACTACTTGATGTGGCTCAGTTTTGTTTCAATGCCCAAAAGTGCTCCACAACCAACAAGAGTCCTTTTGAGCTTGTTACAGGCCAGCAGCCGCTGTTACCTCACACAGTGGATGAGCCGTACAGAGGAAAGAGTCCCAGGGCGTACGTCTTTACCAAAGAATGGAGACAGATTGCTGAGATTGCCTGAGCCTACCTAGAGAAAGCTACTAAGCGGATGAAGAAGTGGGCAGATCAGGGGAGAAGACCGCAGCACTTCAACGTAGGTGACTTGGTGCTTTTTAAGCTCAATCCTGAACAGGTCAGGTCACTACGAGGACGAGATAGGAGACTACTTCGCAAATATGAAGGACCAGTCCCCATCCTGGCCAAATTCGGGAAGGTCTCCTACAAAATTGATCCTCCGACTTGGATGAAAGTGCATCCTGTGTTTCACGTTAGTTGCCTAAAGCCGTACAACGCTAACACTGACGATTTGAGCAGAAATCAGTCAGCCAGAGCAGAAGTGAGTACAGTGCAACCTGACAGACGTGAAGTTGAAGATATCTTTGTAGATCGAGAGTTCACATCCTCAAGGAAGAAGCGGCAGGAATTCTTAGTGAAGTGGAAAGGCCTTGGTGACGAAGAAATTAGCTGGGTTTCTGCGGAAGATATGCAACCGTTCGTAGACAAAGTCAAAGAGTACATAGCGTCAAAGTCTACGAGGACGTCGACCGCATAAGTGGGGGAGAATGTTACGAGCTAAGCTTGTTCAGGGCATTATGCTTGCTTGTGATCGCTTGCCTCGTGTGTTTGGGATGGGTTTCCATCATGTAAATACTAGTGTAGGGTTATTTTCCAGTATTTATTTCATTGTAAGCCAAATAAGGTAGTATGACTCCTCGGTCACTTTGATGTTTCCTAGTGCCAGAGTGAGAATAGCTTAGAGAGCTCTTTAAGGAAGGGTGAGTGTTCATCAGTCATTGTAAAACTCATTAGCAATTGTCAACATGCTTAGCCTACTTGCCTCCCTTTCTAAGTACACCATGTCAACGGAGGATTTGTTAATGAATTACGTTTGCTTCAATGTTTACTGCTTGCTTGCCATGACTTTCATGAATTGATTACTATTTCCGCTGCTATTTGAATGAATGTTAATGAAAGTGCTTCGTGGATGAATATTGGTAAATGATAAGGTGACTAGTTAAACAAGAGTGCTTTAGCTAGCGCTACATGGCCCTTCACAAGGGTGTGAAAATAATCGGACCGTGACACTCACCTATGTATTCATTATTTCATGCTCGCATGCATATGATCTTATGCATCCCTATGTTAATTTCTACTCCTACATGCATGGCTACTCATACATGAACTAGACACCCTTATACATACATAATTACATATGTATGCATGCATGTATTTTTATCCATGAAAATGCCCCATCACATGCATGTACACTCCTTCCTCACATATTCACATGAACATTGTGTATTAACCATGCTACAACCCGAACAAATAAATGCATGTGATATACATCCACAAGCATGCATGCACAATTGCCCTCTGCTTATTACTCTGCACACGGTAATGTTCAAACCTTAAGCACACACCCATGCATGTATATACTACCTGTGCACTTGGGCTCACTTGTATGAACACACATGAACCCTTCCCATGCATCCAATATATTAATGTGTGTTCATACGTTATTTAAGCCTCATGCATATGCACATGCATTTGTTACTACAATCATGCGCACACAGTTTTTAACAAACACAGTAGAAAAATTAAGAGAGAAATAAGGACATGAATTTTTATATCACAAGATAATCACACACTATTGGCTAGAAATGGAAATGGCCAGAGCTGGGGAAACAAAGATGGGAGGGCCTTGGACATAGGTGAGTCCAGGAGAATGCCTTGTTTTGGATGTTTTGGATCTAGAGAGCTTAAATAGGATGCAGGGACCTGGGTAATAACTGGAGGAGGCCTTTGCATAGGGGATAAAGAATCAGACCAGTCGGCAACACTCTGTTCAGCAAGCCTCTCCTCGGCCAATTATTGTTTCGCCTTTTTTTGTTTGACCGGTCATTAAACAAAATGGTTATTTGATAGGCCAAAGTTCCCTTGAAGATTAAAGCTTTTATTTGGTTGGTTGTTCTTAATAGACTTAACACCAACCATTTGTTGTGGAGTAGGAGGCCTTTTAATGCTTTAACTTTGGATGTGTGCTCTCTTTGTTTGATAATTCAGAATCACTTTCTCATCTCTTTTTGCACTGTTCTTTTTCTGTGAGCGCTTAGAATAAGCTTTTTGGTATGTTTGGGGACAGTTGGTTGCGTCCTCATTTGGAAGAGGATTTGTTGGCTACTATTCCTTTATGGGGTTTGGTAGGAGTGGAGATGGTTGAGTCGTGGAAGAGTGGGATTTTTGTGTTTTTTGGGGTGGAGAGGAATGCTTGTATCTTTACGGGGAAAAATATGTAATCATCTTTGGTTTGGGATATGATTCAGTATTTAGCTTTGCTTTGCACTTTTGCAGACGAGTGTTTTGAGGGGGGGGGGGGGGGGGGGGGTATTTTTTGGATTTACAGCATGATTGGAAGGTTGCATTATTTTTTATTGTAATTTTTTATTTTTTGTTCTGCTTCTTTCTAGGGAGGATTTCTTATGCTCCTTTTTATGCACATTCTTTCTTCTTTAATAGCATTTCTTCTTTTTATATTAAAAAATCATGTTAATTTTTTTTCTGCTAGTATTCTTCCATTTCATGATAAGTTGGATTTATTGCAGTAGGAATTCAAAAATTCCTCATGTCTTTGTTATATGAGGGCTTTATCATTTGAGCTACTTTTGATTTTCTCAGTTTTGAACACATGCCAGCCAAGGTTCTAGGCTTATATTATTGACAATTTGGAAGTATGATATATGTAAACTCATTTTGGTATTCATTTTATATGGTTGGTAGAATCTTGCAATCCTCAATCTAATCCTCCCCCTAGCAATAGGTAGGATCTTCAAACCTGCTATATTTCACTGACTATGGCAAGTGGTTTCAAATTTTATTATGGTGATAACCATCAAGTTCTATTTGGGCAACATTTCTGGTTCCATTTCCTTTCTTTGTATTTAATCATGTGCAAACTGCAAAAATGCACATCTGTTAGTAATAGTTTGTTTCTTGTGGTGCACCTTAACTTTCATTTTTCAGCTGCATGAGCTCTGATTTATTCTGTTCATGGTTTGTAGCATCATTCTTTTACATGGACCCCCGGGAACAGGGAAAACATCTTTATGTAAAGCGTTGGCTCAAAAACTATCAATACGTTTTAACACCAGGTTTTTCTAGTTATTTGTTTTCAAGTGTACATTATTTTATTATTTTAGTGAATTTGGGGATATACCTGGTGTATAAAACATATTTATCTTCAACTAATTTGACTCTGGTTTACATCTCCTTCAATATCAGGTATCCACAGTGCCAGTTGGTTGAAGTTAATGCACATTCATTGTTCAGTAAATGGTTTTCTGAAAGTGGCAAGTTGGTATGTAGTATTATATTGTAATTCTGGGGAAACAACATAGATGCGAATGCAACTTGCATATCTAACCTGAAATTTATATGCTATGAATCTGGGCAAATTGTTCACTTGTTTTTTTTTTTTGGGGCAATATTCTCCCATGTTTTAGTAGTACATGAAAGTTGGTGTGTTTTATTTGAATGCCTTTCTAGGATTTTCTTGTTCATAATCCATGGTGGTATGGGAAAAGTTTAAATTTAATGTTGTTATTGTTTTCTGAATTGTATTTGATTTTGGAAGATTTTTTTTTTTCTAGTGTTTAATTTATGTTATTTGAAGAATAAATGTGTTTCTTCCTCTGAAATTGTGTTTTTTAACCTATGTGTTCAATAAATGATTGAAATTGTGTTCATAATCCATTGTAAGAGAAACTGAATTTATTATTTTTTATTTATAAATTGTTGTTTTGTTGTTCATATTCTATTTGTTGTATTGTTACTGTATTATGAACAAGTTGGAACTTAATTTTCTTATTGTTTAATTTAATCTTATTTGAACGAATTTCAAATTGTATTTTGTAACCTAATTTGTTTGAATAGGAATTTTTGACGCAATTTTATTTTGTTCTTTTTTGCATGTTTTAGGTAGTTTAGTTTGTGGAAATATTTGTTAAAAGTTATGGTAAAATATTATTGTGAGGGTTGTTTCTCCAAGTTAGACTCAAAATCATTGGTAAATATTATTGTGAAATAGGATTATTTTTCCAAATTAGACTCAAAATCATTTTGTTTTGGTTGAATCATTTAGCTTGTTTAATATTTGTTAGTGATTTCTTAAAATTGTATACTTGGATATTATATGGTTGGATATTGGTTAAAATTGTATAGTTAAATTTCATGTTGCATTTTTTAACCTAATTTGTTCAAATAGGAATTTTTGAAGCAATTTTATTTTGTGTTGAGTCTTTTTGGATGTTTTAGGTAGTTCAGTTTGTGGAAATATTTGTTAAAAATTATGTTAAAATATTATTGAGAAAATAAGGTCATTTTTACAAGTTAGACTCAATATCATTGGTAAAATATTATTGTGAAATAGGGTTACTTTTCTAGATTAGGCTCAAAATCGTTTTGTTTTGGTTGAATCATTTAGTTTGTTAAATACTTGTTAGTGATTTCATAAAATTTTATACTTGGATATTATGTGGTTGGATACTGGTTAAAATTGTATGGTTGGATATTGTATAATTTCATTATTTGCTTAAAGTTATGTAATTGGATATTGTTTTATTTGATAATAAGGTTGTTTTGTTAGATTAGTGTTATTTAACAAGTTTGTGAAAATAATTAATTATTACTGATACCATTTTTTACAATTAGGGCTATTTAAGAAATTAGTGGAAGTTCTTAGGGTCATTTTTGAATTTTGTGGATTTTTTTAGTTTGGTTAATACATATTAGTGACTTCAATTTATACATTATTCATGGAAATATAATTGTGAGTCAAAATCATTAGTTTGATTAATGTTTATTAGTTATTAGAACTATCCTTGAAAATCATTTGCTTAAAAGTTGTATCATTTTCTTCCAAGCCTATAAAATTGACTATTTTTTTCTTCTTAAAACATTAATTTTTATTCTTAAATATACAAATGCATAATAGTTCATGAAATATTTGTGAAAATGTGCTAAAGTGAAACCGACTTATTGTTAATCGGTTTCAAAAAGGGAAAACTGAATTATGATAATTTGATTTACTTGTAAAATTGGACATGCATGCTTGGAAATGCAACCGAGTTATGATAATTTTCGGTTTCAACACAAAATCGAGTTCTCATAATTCGATTTATGTGTAAAACTGATGTGCTTGCGTGTATGTGCTTGCAAAATGCAACCAATTCATGTTAAGTCAGTTTCAACTCAAACCTGACTTATCATAATCCAGTTTAAGTGTACAATTGACGTGCTTGCATGCAAAATGCAACAGAGTTATGATAATTTAGTTTATTTGTAAAACCCGCAAGCTTGCATGCAAAATGAAATCGACTAAAAATCAAATTTTGTGGGCCTGGAAGGAAAACTAAGAATAATAAGTTTAAGAAATAACTTTCAAGAATTGTTCTGAAAAATGAATCACTAATAAATATTAACCAAACTGAATGATTTAACCAAACTAGTGGATTTTGATTCCAATCTAGAAAAATAACCCTGTTTTCACAGTTATATTTCCATGAACAATTATAAATTGAAGTCACTAATATATATTAAGAAACTAAAATTTTTTTCTAAATTAAAAAATGATCCTAATAACTTTTGCTAATTTCTTAAATAACCCTAATTGTAACAAATGATATCACTAATAATTTCTTATTTTCATGAATTTGTTGAAGAAAATTAATCTAACAAAACAATCTTATTGTCAAATAACACAATATCCAATTATAGAACATTTAAGAAAATAATGAAAATATACAATATCCAACTATACTATTTTGACCAATATTCAGCTGTATAATATCCATGTAATTTTAAGAAAGTACTAATAAATATTAATCAAACTAAGTGATTTAACCAAACTAATTGAATTTGAGTCTAATTTGGAAAAATAACTTTATTTTCACAATTATATTTTGCCACAAATTTTAACAAATATTTCCACAAACTAAGCTACCTCAAAATGCAAAAAAGACTAATTTAAAATAAAATTGCTTCAAAACTTTCTATTTGAACAAATTAGGTTAAAAAATACAATTGTAATTCTTTCAAATAAAATTATGTTAAACACTAACAAAATAAAATTCCAAATTGTTCATAATACAATAACAATACAGCAATTAGATTATGAACAACAAAACAACAATATATGAATGAAATAATAAAATTAAGCTTTTCCTACAATGGATTATGAACACAACTTCAAAAATCCCTAAGTCAACAAATTATGTTAAAAAAAAAAACTTCATGATTCTTCAAATAAAATTAAATCAAGCACTATAAATTTTCTTCCAAAATCAACTACAATTTCAGAACACAATAACAACATACAAAATAATTAATAAATTTAAAACTTTCCCACACCATCATGGTTTATGAACAAGAAAACCCTAGAAAGGAGTTTATACAAAAAATTTCAAATTCCTTCCGCAATGCACTATGAAGTACCTTCAGACTTGAACAAAAAAGTTTGCAGAAGCTTCAACACACAGATTTCAATTCAAGATCGCAATATTTAAACAATGAAAGTAGGATGAAGTTGTGTTTGGGAGTACGTCAAATCAAGTTTCATACTTTTTTTTTTTTTCAAAATAGCCAATGTTCACCGACAACCCTAGCCCCTAGCCCTTCAGTAAGCATTGGGGAGGAGGAGTGGGAGAGGGAGGGGTTGAGTGAGAAAGAGAGCCATGGAACTTAGACAGAAGGTTTGAAGGGGGGGGGGGTGTTCTAGTGTGTGTTGTACGAGGAAGGAGATGGGCAGTTGGAGTAAACATAAATTGAATTATGGTAAGTCAGTTTCACTAATAAAACTGACTTATTGTGAGTCCGTTTTGGTTGGCTGTTCCAATGTGAAGATGGCTCGAGGTCTGGCAAGAGGAAGTGGACTGTTGGGGAGTAAACATAAACCAACTTACCATAAGTCAATTTTAGGTTGGCTAAATTCAAACATGATAAATGACTTGCAGGTCTTAAACCGAATTTATGAAATTGAATTATGAAAAATGGTTTCATTTTGACATATTTATGCACATATTTTATGAATTATCTGTTGAGATTTTTTATTAAAGAATGACGTAACTCAAAGATGGGTCTCTCCCTCTGTGACACAAATCAAATACATTTTAATGACCATAATACTCTTACAAACTCAATAATTAACATAACACTAAACACACCTAATAAATAATACTAAAAGACCAAAATAACCATTAAAACTCTCCCTCAAGCTGGAGCATAGATATCATATGCTCCTAGCTTGTTACAAATAAATTTAACATGAGCATCCCCCAAAGCTTGGGTAAATAAGTTAGTAAGCTGCATGTCAACCTCGCATAAGTGGTAGTAATGAGCGTTTGGACAAGTTTCTCCCGAACGAAATGGCAATCAACTTTAACATGTTTTGTTCGCTCATGGAAGATTGGATTGGAGGCAATATGAAGGGCAGCTTGATTATCCCACATCAACTTTGTAGATTGAGAATGTGGAAAACCCAATTCTTCCAACATGTTCTTCAACCAAACAAGTTTACACGTAGTGCGATCTATAGCTTTATAACTTAGCAGTTTACCTAACTACCATAGTTTCTTACTCTTCCAAGAAACCAAATTACTACCAATTAAGATATAGTTTCTGATTGTGGATCTTTGGTCGGAAGACTCGGAATGCAACTGGACCCCAATTTGCATTTGTGTATCCCTGAATATAAGTGTGAGCTTGATCTTGATATAGAAGACCTCTCCTTGGTGCACCTTAGAGATATCTTAAGATGCAAATTATTGCGTCCCAGTGAGTTGTCCTCAGAGAATCTAGAAATTGACTCACAATTGTTGTTGTGAAAATTATGTCTGGCCAAGTGATTGTGGGATAATTTAACTTTCCATCAAGTCTCCGATATCATCCAGGATTAGGCAACAAATCATTCATATCTGACACTAACTTGTTGTTAGGATCCATGGGTGTATTGACCGGTTTGGATCCCAACAACCTAGTCTCATCTAACTGGTTAAGAACATACTTTTGTGACAAAACAGTTCCCATAGGAGATGTAGATAACTCTATACCCAAGAAAGAAGTATTTTAACGATTCCATATTTTGGTTTGAAACTTAGTTTGTAGAAAATGTTTAAGGCATTGAATACCTTGATCATCATCACTTGTAATTACAATATCATCCACATACACAATGAGAAGGATCCTACCTAATGGAGTATCTGAGTATGACGATAAAACATTTTGTGATCCACTACACACCGTCGAAGGCTAAACTCAAGTACTACAACATTGAATCGACCAAATGATGCTCTGGGAGACAGTTTTTAACCATATAGTGCCTTCTTGAGTCGACACGCTAAGCTTGACTCCCCTTGAGCAACAAACCTAGGCGGTTGCTCCATATAGACCTCCTTCTCAAGATCACCATGCAAGAAGACATTCTTCACATCTAATTGATGCAGAGGCCAATGAGAAGTAGTGGCCAAGGAGATGAACAAACGTATTGATTTAAGTTTGGAAACTAGGGAAAAGTGTCAGAATAATCCGAACCAGATTTCGGCTGAGTGTGGGTTGGTACTAAGGTTTAGGTTAGATCACGCTCTGATGTCATCTTGAGATTTTTGATTAAATGAATGACCTAACTCAAAGATAGGTCTCTCCCTCTATTTATAATGCAAATCAAATACATTCTAATAACCGTAATACCCTTACTAACTTTGACTAATTAACATAACACTTGCATTTACTGAAAGACTAAGATAAACATTAACACTATTATATGTTTGTATATTTAAGAATAAAAAAATAATATTTTTCGGAAAAAATGCTCTTATGAATGCTCCCCTCGTTCCATTCCCTTGTCATCTATGAACCAAACATTAAAGTTGAGGAAATTGAAAAGCAATTGCTTCCATTCCTTTCCCCTACTTTAATCTGAATATGATTAAGTTATTGCATGTGGAACCCAAAATCTAGCAGTATGGAGCAGCAATGGCAATTTTTTTTTTTAACCTGGAAGGGTATCAATGTTCAGTTGAGTCATGGTTCTTGCTTTTGTAGTAATGGGTGGTTCTTTGTCAGTTGTACAGTGCTATTACACAGCTATTACCATCACTTAAACCCAAAAAAAAAAAGGAAAAAAAAGAGAATTTGATGCACAACAGATGGCAACAGAGAAGAAGCAAGAAAATGATAGAAACTTATGATAAAACCAAAATAAGTAATAGAAAATAAATGGGGAAAAATAAAAAGAAAAGGGAAAAATCAGAGGAAGACTCAATTTAGAGCTTAATTCTCAATATTCATATGTGCCTCTCATGATTATACATCAAGCCTTTGTATAGGCTTTCTTTTAATAAGGAACAATCTCTAGGAAATAATTTCAATCCCAAACATTTAGACCCGAACATAACTACAAAAATATTTGAATAATAGATAACACAATTGTTTTGGTGGTCTGTGATTAATGCAGCTATGTACCACATCCAAATATTGCATTAATGTTGAAGTTGGATTTGCTAGTTAAAAAAGACCCTTCAAACTTTTTGAATTTTCATAAATAACTTACAGTGCATATTCTCTCCAATTAACTTATGTTGGACAACACTTGTGTAACCAATTGCTAAAGTGGTTCTGACAGCAAGTCACAGAAATGCAAAAGGAAGTTCACTGATTCTATATTTTAAGGAACATAGTGAAGCGCAAATATATAGTACCTGTTGTATTGAAATGTTGCTCTGCATCCTTTAAAAGAAATTTGCCTTTTTTAATGAACCACTTCCACTTTTATGTCCGGCATATCATAAATTGATTTTATGATCACCTAGCGGGTGGTATGTTGAACCTAATTGCCATTAGAAGCATTTCTTTCCCTAGAAAAATGCTTTTATTATATTCGACTTAATTAAGATATCAAATATTAGATTGAATTTTTTTTTTACTTGGAGGCATATCTTGCAAGATTAGGGATGACAATCTAGTCATAGGGCTGGCATGTTGTTTTAGCTATGGTAAATACATGTTTTACTTGTGGTTGTGGCTTGTGGCACTTTTCGTGAATCTGTTGAACAGTAATTCTGGTTATTCTTGAATAGCTTCTTGCTTCTGTTTAACATATGCATTTAACACATTATTTGTGTAATTAATTGTATTACATGATGATAGAAAAGGTAGAACCAAGGAAAATTATTCATAGGTGTTTGTGGAGTTTCATGCATACTCATGGTTTTCACTAACCTATATTCTTTTGATGGGATGGCCATGTTAATTCTTGATTTCAGGTTGCAAAATTGTTCCAAAAAATTCAAGAAATGGTAGAAGAAGAAAACAATCTGGTATTTGTTTTGATTGGTGAGATTTAGTATGACACAATATTGTACATTTAGTGCTCACTTTTTTATCTTCGTGTTTATAATATTCTATTTTAGTGCTGCAGATGAAGTTGAAAGCCTTGCAGCTGCTAGAAAGGCTGCTTTGTCTGGTTCTGAACCTTCAGATTCTATTCGGGTATCATGGCTCCGCATCTCAAAATCAAATCTCACATCTCAAAATCAAATCTCAATTTCAGTCTACTGTTACATAAACTGATGAAAGAGTAATAATTAGTTTATTACTTGGCTAAGTAGTAAGCTGGCCTATTTTTTAATGCATTTGTGACTTGAATGTGGCTTCCCAGGTTGTGAATGCTTTACTGACGCAGATGGATAAATTGAAATCCTCACCAAATGTGATAATTCTGACAACATCCAATATAACTGCTGCTATTGGTATGTCTGTAACGACATATAGATTTTATAAATTGAGGTTTTATAGTTCTATAAATACTTGAGTTAAACTCCCTGTACTTCTGTTTTTGTTTTTTCCTTTTTTTTTTCTTAAATTTAATATTTTCAGCACAATACTTAAACTCCGAATGCTGATATGGCCTCATTTTTTAATGCTCACAATTAAGCTTCCTGTTGGCAAGCCTCTCTGAAAAATGGACCTGATACAAACTAATTTTAACATATTGATTCTGGTCCACTCCATGATATTTTTATCCAGCTCACCTATGCCATCTTCATCAGCCATGGAAGATGGAGGTATTGCTATTGAGTTTCTTAGTCCAACTTGAAAACTCTACTAGTAATTTTCTGGATGAATTTTAATAGGATACCGACAAATTTGAATGCCAGCTGTACATTTTTCAAATAGGAAACAAGTTTGGAAACTTAAAATGTGAAATAAACATTAGTACTGATAATTCTCCTTTTCTTTTTTTTCTGTGTCATGTTTATAATTTTAGATTACTAATAAAAATACCATTTGATTCCAACCTACTTAATCAATAAATGTTGGTTAAGAAGAAAATGCTCTACAATGATGCAAAATTGTTTTACTAGAAAAGGGTTTGTCTTCCTATATAAAGCTCTAGAAAAAGAAGTACTAGGATGATCTCTTGTTGGCATCAGCCCTTTGAGAGCCTTTTTGCCCTGTGTATTCAGCCTCTTCATATCAAGTTTTGTTTGCTCATCTCTTTGCTTTGTTGAATATTCTCTTGTATGTTTAATCCCTTTGCTTATTCATTGAATATTCTGTTGTATTTTTTATCTTTATTGTGCAATCCGGGTGATTTTGAGCAACAAGAATCTTTTGTATAGCTTCTCAAAGATGTATCTTTCCTTATTATTGTCCAATTTTAGTATTTGATGATGTATTGTCTTGTAAATTTTCTCCTAAACCCTCTTTGCAAGTTTGCATATCACGTCCACCCAAATCTCCTTCCTTAGCTTGGACTATCCTCTAAATGCATCTTATGATAAAAGACCTTTGACTGGACATAATTGCTTCTAGATATTGGTAATTGTTGGTACCATCATATGTCGAACACAACTGTTGAATCTTTTGATCATATGTTTTTCATTGCTAGGTGACTCAATTAACCCTTCCTCAAGTTGGCAGGAATTTATTTACTTCTCATTTCTAAAATTCTTCTCAACTCTAGTATTTGTTTTATATCCACAATACTTTCATGTGTCTTATTTTGAAAGAAGAGAATAAAAGAAGCTTTGAGAGCATGTTCAGGAAATGTATAATTCATTGAATTGAACTCTTCAGCTGGACTTTGTCGGGGGTCATTTGATGACTATAATTTCTATTACTGCTCTGATCACTTTTATGTTAGATGGTGGTGGACCAGTGGTGGCAGCATGCCATACAGCTCTGACCTCATTAGCTCCATAAAATTCAACATTGATGGATGCCTTTTAGGAATTCTAGTGTATGGAGCATTGGTGCTCTGGTTTTTTTTTTTTTTTTTTGCGTAATCCTGAGACAGTGAGGAACTTGTCACACTTCCAGTCGTCCACTAATTGTTTTGGAGAAGAAAAAACTTGAATGGCAAAAATTAGGAATGTTTTCTTTTGTTTGGAAAATGTCAAAGGGTAGAGGTGATCTGAACGTCATCAACTAGCAATCTCATTTCCACATTTATTACTCTAGTCCTGAAAAAAGACTGCTACTAGAATTAAAGATTTTAGACCAATTAGTTTGGTTACAAGTGTTTTAACTAAGCTTCTATCTAAGAGATTAGCAAGTCTTGGTGGATACAATCTCCTGTAATCAAAGTGCTTTTATTGGTGAAAGACATATCTTAGGTGCTGCGTTGGTGGCAAATAAGGTGGTTGAGGATGCAGTTAGAAGAAGAAGAGGCTTGATGGAAAGGATTACGGTGAGTAATGAGGATCTGCCCATTTCTCATCTTCAATTTGCTGATGATACTATAGACCCATTGTGGTCCGCAGCATCTGCCCCTTCCCTGGACCCTGCATGCATGGGAGCTTCATGCACTGGGCTGTCATTTTAGTTTGCTGATGATACTATTCTCTTTCTTTCAGAGAATATGAGCAGCTTCTTTATTGCGCTAACCATTCTATAGGTTTTTGAGAAGATATTGGGGTTGGAAATTAATTTCTCCAGCGCTATGTTTGGTAGGCAAGAATGGAATGGAATGGAATTCTCATTCCGCCCTTTTGTTTTCATTCTCATGTTTGGGTGTGCCTTGTTCGGTGGGAATGCCCGTTCCAGCTTCACATTGATTCCCATGTAAAGTTGGAATGAACATTCCATTCAACAAATCAAGGAATGCTCATTCTATCCCCAAAGTGAGAATTGAATACGAATCATAGAGACTCCCCATTCCTAGGATAGTTTGAAGTAACTTACATAACGAACAAGGAAAATTTTTGAAATTATATATCGATAACGATTAATTTTTAAAAAATATTAAATTCAATCAAATATCGATGATAAATGTTTAGCTAATTAAACTTTAAATCAATAAACACTACTTGAATGTGTCAAAAAATAAGTATCAATTATAAATAACAGTATTTAGCTATTCCACAGTGTAACCTTCCTAGACCATCCCTGTCATTCCAATAAGAATGTCCATTCCTTTCTAGTGTCACTCCATGTTTGCAACAAAGCAGTAGAATGGAATTACTATTCCATTCTTCATTTTGGTCCATTCCCATCCCATTCTTCCTAGTCCCTACCAAACATAGCATAAGAGTGTTATAGCGAAAATATTTATTGACCTGAGTTCAACTGCCAGGTTAGCAGGTTGCAGTGTTTTGTGGTGTTCTATTACCTACTGGGAGTTCCTTTAGGGGGCAATCCTACCGCTGGTTCTTTTTGGGACTTGGTCTTTCAAAGAATTTCTAGGGAGTTAAATGGGTGGAAAGGAGCTTTCTTCACTTTTTCTAACCCCTTGCATCATTTATCCCTTTTTAGAATTCTTGTGAGATTTGCCTGGAGACTAGAGAAGTTGATGAGGGATTTTTTGTGCTCGGGTGATGGCGAGTGGGAGAGAGATCATTCAGTAGGGGAACAATGTGGATAGGTCTAACAGGGAGGGAGGTCTGGGTCTAGGTAATTTGGTGTCAATCATTCACTTGGTGGGAAAGTGGTCATGGTGTTTTCTTTACAACACATCTTTCTTTGGCACAAGGTTATTCATAGTAAATCTGGACTTCTGAAAAATGGGTGGGATGCCATTGCAGGAATTAATACTTTAGTCCTCGGACGATCTTTCTTTCCTATTGCCTATTACACAGTGGGTAATGAGGAGAGAATCTGTTTTTGGGAGGATAATTGGATTGGGTTTGTGCCTTTGGCTATTGGGTCCTCGTCTTCTTCGTGTATATAATCTTCATGAATCTCATGTTGATGCCTTCCTTATTTTGCAAGAGGATTGCCAATCTTGGGATTTTCTTTTTTGGGAGGAATCTCAATGAGGGAGAAATTAGTGAGCTCGTTTCTTTGACTATTGTGATTGATTCTTTCTCTGTCCAGTTCGGTAGTGATAAATGTGTTCGGAATATTTCTTTTCTCATTTGATCCATAACCCTAACATTAGCCCCCTTTGCCATTTTTTCTAATCTGGAAAGCTAAAGTTCCTTCAATGATCAAGGCCTTTTCTTGGACTGCTATCCTTGAGAAAATCAGTGCTAATGATTTACTTGAGCAAGACCTAGCAAGGCCCTGTCTCCTGATGTTTGTCTCTGTTCTAAGAATGGGGAAAACTTCTCTCGCTTGTCTTTTCATTGCCTTTGCCTCTTTTCTTGGGGTCTTTGGAATAAATTGTGCGGAACATTTGGTGAAAATTGGATGTGCCTGGCTTGTTTTGAGTGTTTTTGTATAATTAATTATATTTGGAGGTTTAGTAAGAGGAAAGAGAGGAAGGTTTTGTGGGGGTGTTCTGTTCTGGCTATTATTTGGTGCATTTGGTTTGAAAGTAATGTTAGAATCTTTAGTATGTTTCCACTTCAGTAGTATGCTTTGGAGAAGAGTGATCTTCATTGCATCTGTTTGAGGCTTGACAAAATAATTCTTTTGTCATATTTCTTTGCAAGCTATTCAATGGGATTGGTTGGCTTTACTCTATTACATTTTTCCTGTATTTATTTATTTATTTTTCCATTAGTTCCTTTCCTTTTCTAATGTGAGGATATGTTGTTCTCCCTGGGTTTTTTTTTTCCCTTTCTTTATTGTACTTCTTTCTTCTTTTAATGCAATTCATTTCTTATCACCCCCCCTTCAAAAAGATGAACTTAATTTTTCAGTGGCTTGTAGAATTTCAGTTTTGGAAGGAATTAATACTAGAGCCTTTAAATTGTCACTTCTCTTGGAGTATAGAGTGGGCAACTTGGAGGATGACTTTTTTCCCCCCCAAAATGTCTACTGATTATATTAGCTGTATTTTCCTTTTGTCGGAATTCTCATCCTTAGATCTCTGTAGTCCTGTCCTAGTTCATTTTCTTCATATAATTCCATCATTTGTTGAGCTGCAGATATTGCTTTTGTTGATCGAGCTGATATAAAAGCATATGTGGGTCCTCCAACTCTTCAAGCTCGTTATGAGATACTAAGATCCTGCTTGCAGGAACTTCTACGAACAGGAATACTATCAAATTCACAGGTGCAGTACCTCTTTCTAACATTTACATCATTCAAATTCGACCCCCTTCCCCTTTCCTTTACCCAACCAATTCCACTGTTAAGTGGGCATGATCTGCTGAACTAATGCCCTTTAACTTGAAATTTTTAGGATTGTGATCACATCTTGCTTCCAAATTATGCTAGTCTAAAGGAGAAGTTAAATATGCAAGAGCCGCAGAGTCCATTACATTTGTGTAAACAGTTGGTTGAAGTTGCTGAAGCATGCGAGGTCAGGGACTGAAATCCATCTGTTCTTGGCAAATTGGGCAGTTTTTTATTTTGCCCCTATGGCCAAAGAGAAAAATGAATTGATCAATCCTAATATGCAGTTTTTGGTTCTTTGCATGTCCCTCTGCAGGGTTTGAGTGGAAGATCATTAAGAAAGCTTCCATTTTTGGCACACGCAGCCCTCTCCAACCCGAACAGCTGTGACCCTAGCAAGTTCTTATGTACAATGATAGATACTGCCAGGAGAGAGTGTTCTGAGTTACTAGAGTCATGATCAATCTCCCAATGTAAAATTACATGCTGAGGAATGTGAAAATGCACTGCCCCTTTGATGCCCTGCATCTCCACCTTTTCTTGAATGCATTTTTCTTTTATGTTTTATTCTGATTCTAATAATATTAGATTAACCATATGAATAATGAAGAACAGGTGCAAGAAGCCATTACTGTGGCCAAAATGATTTGCATGAAACTTGAGTTCTTGGCCTCCTTCATCCAGTTTCAATTAAATTGGGTCATCTTAGGGAATGCTTAATCAGTCAAAAATACAACGGACTGCTGGGTTTATCCTTTTTTAAACAAGATTTCTATTTAATCAGGCAAACACTGAAGCAAAAAGATTTTCTGCATTATCAGATGAGATGAAAAACTCTGCATTCCTAGTTGCATTGTAATTTTTCCAAAAGCTATTTTGTAATTTATCAGAAAAATTGAAGGGTAAAAAAAAAAAATGCTATGTCTTATAGAAGAAACAAACAGCCAATCTGAGATGACTGTCCCATCAATTTTATTTAAGGGTATAGCAGCCAGCCAGTCAGCTAAATGTCCAATAATTTTAGTAAACGAGTAGTGTCCATTGTTCCACTAGTATTCCAGAAGTTCTAGCAAACCCACATTCTGAATATTAAATGCTTAAAGGTACCAAAATAAAATTTCCCGGAAATCATAGAAAACAACACTGTTTCGCTCCAAAATATAAAGCGTTCCCACAGCACATTTCAACATTATATTTTGTTTAAAGCCCCACACTTGCTTTCACACCTAGAAGGCTCTCTCAAGCATCCTGGAATGGAATGGAATGAAAATAAGGCCTTTATGACCAAAGCGCGCCCTAGCAGAATAATATCTCAATACGGCCTAATCAATCTGCTGAGGGTGATGAGGATGGAAAGCTCAAAAACTCTCATTTACTTATAACATAAGGAACATAATTATTACATGATTTTAATCATTGTGTGGTTTCATTTGATTCAAAAAAAAAAGAAAAGAAAAAGGATAAGAATGGCCAACGATGCCTCTCTGCTACAGCCTAACCTGAGCGTAGAAAAATATGCAATTACAGCCAGTCTCACTGCAGAAGTTTCAGCTGTTTCCATGCTGATTAACATGAGAAAATACAAAAAGAGAGAGAGAGAGAGAGAGAGAGAGAGAGAGAGAGAGAGAGAGAGAGAGAAGTGAATTGTTAATGATCAGCGAAGGAGGGAAAGTGGTGACGATATATGACTGAAACAGGGGAATGGGATCAATTGGGGACATTCTTTTTTCTTTTTGAAAGAAATGAATTACGATTGAGGATTGAGGATTTATTTTTTCTCTTTTGCGTAAAGCAATGCAGCAGCTGACAAACAGATTTTAAACAGCACCTAAAATTAATAAAAAGAAAGATGAACCGAATCTCTAATCTAATCAGTAATCACGCCGAAAAAAAAATGCTCACACTCTCATCACTCTCTGTTCCTCTTTCGTCTCTCTTGAGTTTGGTGAAGACGTTGATGTTCTTTGATTACGCAGATCACCGCCCTTGGGTGTGCGGAGGCGGCCCCGGCATCAATGGAACTTGCAACCAAGAATGATGTCACTTTGATCTCCCTTGATTTTGCATCAGCTATAAAAGATTTTACTTTTTCTTCTTTTTTTGTTACTGAAGAGAATAAAAAAAAGAAAAGCTATGGTCTCTGTTCTTCTCAATTATTATTATTATTTTTTTTTTTTCATTTTTTAATTCCCTTCCCATTCCTCTATAATTTAGAGTAGCCATACAGTAATATGTTGTAATGCTCAGCCTGCATTTAAAATTGTAACAGCAAGTTAACTTGTTCATAAAAGGGTTGCTTCTTGCTTTGTCTCTTTGATCAGTTTCTTCTGCAATATAAAATGCCTATTACTTCAAAACTTTTAGGAGTCCAAGGACCCAAATAAGTGTTAAACATCATCCAAACCCAAAATAAGTGCTCTATGATCATCCTGTAGTTGTAATCAGAGAGAGAGAGAGAGCCAAAGAAACATTCAACACAGAAGACTGAACTGGGTTGGGAAATGGGGAAAATGGAACCCCAACACGCAAAGAAAGATTTATTCCATCAAATAATATCAACATAGAAATTCTCTTTGATCCCAAAAACAAAAACAATGTATGGAATGAACAGCTCATGCAAAGGAGAGAGATTAAAAAGGAGCTTGAGATATTTGTTGGTGGGTTGGATCGGGATGCGAAGGAAAGAAAGATAAATAAATAAATAAATAGATGAACCAGTTGTTGTCGTTTTCTGTTTGTGAAGAATGATAATCAAGAATTGAAACTAAATTTAATTAATAATAAAAGAGCGAGGAGATTAATGGTATTACAGAACAGAACAAAAGAAAAGAGAGATGGACATGGAAAGCAGAGGAAGCAGTCCAAATACAAAACCCTTAGGGAAGTTTGCTCTGTTAAGGTTAGATAAACACAAACACGTCTGCTCCCCCAAAACTGCGGCTACAAGCAGAGCATTAAACCCTCTTCTGATCGCTCTAGACCCTCACTGTTGCTGCCTTCAATTTTTTTATTATAAGAGAGAGATGAGAGTGAGCTGCTGCTGGTTTTATGGTATTTACTGGAAGATGGACGAAGACGAAGAAAAACACGCTGGGAGGAGGAGGAAAATGCTCCATGCAAATCTAGCTAAATGGAGTAGCAAGATTCACTAAATCTAGCTACTTGATCCAGCAAGATTTGTTTAAATCTCGCTACACCAAGTAACGAGATTACGTCAGAGTCATTTGAAGAATTATTTTTCAAAAAGGATATTATTTAATATATATATTTTAAAAAAAGATAAATTGGGAAAAAACTCTACACAAGATCACATGCTATAATGAAAGAAGTCTTTTGAGGTCAGGTTTACATCGTAATAATGGTTCTGTGCAAAGATAACCATGTTGACATTGTAACTAATGATGTTAGAAGGAAGCTGTCATGCTACCGGTTGAGATGAGGAAATCTCTTGGGGCTGATAAAATATCCATCATAAAAACTGGATAATAAAACAAGAAAATTCTGTGCAACACAGAATAGAACAAGGCATCAGAGTCCACAAATCCTACCACATGGCTTGAATGAAGTCAATGAACCACAATGACTTGGACTGCAACTGGTTAATCAAGTACTTGCAAGAAGATTCTATGCAAAGCGGAAAAGAGCAGAGCTAATTGAGCATCAAAGTCCCACCATCCTTACAAGAGGGCACAAAATGGACCCTAATGACTAGGACCTGCAACTGGATTATCAAGTACCATAAGCATTCCTTATGTCAATATTTAACAGTGAGCTGTGTTTTCATAACTTGCTGATCACATCAGAAATCAGTGTGCTTGATAAGATTGCACCTGGTTCATTAAACAATTTAAAAGTTGTTTTTATTATATAGACAACAAGAATCACCCTATGGTAACATAAATTAAGATTGAAACACTTGAAAGAATTAAAATAACAATATGGTTGAAGTGAAATGGGGGAAAAAAAAAGGAAAGAGGAAAATCTAACCTAGGAAGCGCCCAGAGAGTTAGCTAGTACAACAAAACTTCAATATGATTTCCTCTTATTTTAGGACAATGTCAACTAGTAACCTTGTTGCTACTTGCAGAACCAAAGAGCTTACAAATGTCCACATGCATACGAATATGATGAGGGCACTTATAAAGCAGATCTTTTGCCTCAGAATGCCTGCCTTCTTCAAAAAATGATTTAAAAACACGAAGGTAAGCTGAAGGGGAAGGGTATTCCTTAAAACTTAACACCTTTAAAAATTCCCAGGCATCCTCCACTGTTCCAAACCTTGAAATATATGCGTCGAAAGGTTCTGGGAAAGGTGGGTAGTTGTGTTTCTTCATTAATCGAAGAAGCTCTAATGCTTCTTCAAGTTTCCTCTCTCCCAAAAGCTTTTGGATTAGATTTTTATATGTATCTTGCCAAGGTCTTAATCGAGCCTTATTCACCATCTCAACAAGAAAAGTGTATGCACCATTTATCCTCTTTTGGCTAAGAAAAGCACTCACTAACACATCCAAGAGATCAGCATCAGCATTACACTCTTTCTCCATCATCTTTGAAAAACATAACAATGCCTTATCTAGTTCGTTAGCAGAACAACACCCTTGAATCAAAATGGTCCAAGTTTTCAGATCAGGAAGACATCCACGCTCTTCCATTTCATCGAGAACCTTACATGCTTCTCCTAGTCTCATCACTTTACAAAGTCCAAAGACTAGTTGACTATAGGTGATATTGTCAGGTTCATATCCTGCATTTCTCATGGCCTCCATAATCTTCTCTGCTTCATCGAACCTTCCCAGTCTCGTTAGAGACCTATGAATCCCATCATAAGCAGCTTTGGAGAGGGAATGACCTGTTGCCTCATATTTCCTCACAACTCTAAATACCAAATCCAAGTTTGGCTTGCTACTTGCTGCGATGGTCCGCAAAAGTAGGATGCAATCCTGAATCGAGGGCTTATATGGACCATCCATCATAAGCTCATAAAGTTTCACAGCATCCTCCATCATCCTGATCTTCTGGAACTGCCTTGAAATCTTTATGTAAGTGTCAATATCCATTTCATAACCTGCAGTCTTCATCTCCTCAACCATGTTCCAGAACTCCGCAATTGAATCACCTCGAGCAAGTACCCTCACAGTTGCATTATAAGTAATACTACTGTGTTCATAGCTGGGCCCTTGACCTGCCCAGTGAAAAAACCTCAGAATTTTTGGAGGGTGTCCTCGAAGCTCCTTCAGAACACGCAATACAAAATTATCTGAGAGAGATATCTTAAGCTCCCCCAATTCTTTTCCAACCACATCGTCCCACTCGGACCCTATAACGATATTGACTACCTTCTTTGCAATAGCATCCATAGCATTATCTTGAACCATCCTATTATAGAAATGGGTTAATGCTGCAGCATCACTAGCCATTTTCTCTTTCCTGAAAATTCCTAGAATTGTTATGTAAGTTTCTTCATCAATATAAAACCCCTGTTCTTTCATTTTCCTCATGGTGACCCAGAACTCCTTCATGTACCCACCATTAACGAATGTTCGAAGCATTAAGCTACATATTGCACTACTGGGCTTAAACCTACTTTTTTCACAGACCCAATTGAAAAATTCTGAAGCTTTCTCTGGGTCTTTATCAAGCTTCCTCAAAACGTAGATAACAGTTTCATGGGTCAATATTGGGATTGAATTTCTCAACTCATGTTCTAACTCTTCGGACCAATCGTTGCACAATATAAGCTCAGCAATCGAGTTTGGCTTTGAGGAGAAGAAATTCTTTTGATGGGTATTGAGAAAATCGTAAATACAAGTCGGTTTAAAGAGAGAAAAGGGACAAGGAGAGAGATTGGAAAACTGAATCACCTGAGATGAAAGTGGTTGAGTTCTCAAAAGCAGAGCAACGCGGCGCGAGTTGGCGAGTCTGAGAGATGCTAAGACACCCTTGGCCCGATTCATGGCTGCCTCCGGGACTCAAGATTTTCGAACTTCGACCAAAAAACGGATCAGTACAGAAAGGGTATTTCGAGGGTTTAAGCTGACAGGACGAACCTGTTTTAACCAGAAGGAGGGGGGGTGTGAACATCCCATTTTGTGCTTGCCGCTTGGGTCTCATTAGTCATTAGGGGTTTTAAGAACCGTCCTCTTTTTTTGAACAATTCACAAGTTTAAAATATTTGTGCAAATCATCAAAGTTAATTTAATTTAATTTTTGAATAAATTTTAATGATGGTGTTGATAGATGAAACTATCAATACAGTTGCATTTGAATCTTATGTTATATACTTCATCGGTATTTTTCCAATCTCGGATAAACAAACCTATTTTTCTATAGAATAAGAATTCTATAGAATAGAATTCTATTCTAATATTTAATAAATAAAAAAAAAGAGTTTTGCACCATGAACCCATCACCTAGATGGGCTTTATAAAATCGCGTAGGAAGGAATGCAAAAATAGAATTTATTCTTATTTGATTTCATATTTAAGGATGTAATGATAGTATTTTTGAATCATGTAATAATTGTTATGTTAAACCAAACATTGATATAAGCATTATATATATATATATATATATATTTAAAAAAAATATAATGCAACTAAACATAATTATTTTTAAAAAATGTCATTTTTATAAGGGGGATATCTTATTTTGAAGAAAGATATCATGAAAAATACTTTTTTTTTTCGGTATTATAGAATTTCAAAACAAAGCTATTGAAAAAGAAAGAAAGAAAAAAAACAAAAAAAAAAACAACAAACTCGAAGCCTCTAAGTTAGAGAAGGAGAACTTAAGTCACTAGGAAAATACATCATATCCAACATTAATAAAGTAGGTGAAACCATTTGATCACGTGATCATACACTAATTCCTTTCACTCAAAGGTATGTTGACAAGTTAAACTCCAATTAAAACATTTGAAATTAAAGTAATATTTGATTCAGAATGAAATTTGAAACAAGAGTTTTTTTGATTAAAACTAGTTTGGTGCACATGCGTGCACGTGGTTACTTTTTATTTATTTATTTATTTTATGACATTTTAAAAAAATGAAAAAAATTATATAATTTTTCCAAATAAACTTAATAAAAATTAGTTCATATTTCAACATTTTGTATAACTATTTAATAGATTTATGCAGTTTCACAATAGGGTGATCAAATGTAGCATATTTACCAACATATAATTATATAATGAATATTATTACTTTAAAATTTACTATTTTATATTTTTAATAAGATATGGAAGTCCATAAATTCCATATATGTTATTTTACAAACCTATGTGAAGGAATAATATGTTCTTCTAAATCAAATACCATTCCAATAAATTTTTATGTTGAATTCATAAATAATAGCTATAAATTAAAAGATATAGTAGTCATAAATTAGATCAAATTCAAGAATTTAATCCCTAAATCTCATCAATTTATTTACTATAAATGCTTTTGTTAGGCTACAATTTTTATCTACTAATGTAGCTATAAATATCTTTACACCTGAAGAGAAAATAAAATTCTTAGAAAATTAGTATACGTTGATGTGAAATAAAATAAGTGATAAAAAATGATGCTTGTGTTGGGGAAAAAAAATTATATATGAACGATTCACACAAGTAAATCAATGGAGTAATACAAATAATAAATAAAAATGAGACACACGAAATTTAATGTGGTTCCTCAAATGTTGAGGTATGTCCGCAAGGCACGATGATCCAAATCCACTATCACCAAAATTGTACAAAGTGGACACAAAAGACATAAGCCTTACAAATACACAAAAGTGTATAACAAATGCAGTAAGATGAAAAGACCTCACCAAATATTGTGAACAAAACTCCAAACAACCAACCAAAGGAGCACAACCAGAGAAATCCCAATATGCTGATAATAATACGCAGCCGGAGTTGCACAAAGAAAAGAGCAGCAGCAAGTTGCTGTAACAGAGAAGACCGGTGTAGGCGCGAGGAGCACGGTGAGGTGCTGTGTGTGGAAAACAGAATGGAAAAGAAAACTATGGGGAGCCGGCTTGCTACTGTGTGCCACAAATCCGAATGGAGGGGCTGTTGTGATGCGCGTGGCTTTGAAAACACAAGACATGTTGCTGCCATGCTTCCTAGAGAAGCCAACTCAATAATAAAAGAACACCTTTCCAGGGCATGGGCCCCGCAAGGAGGGACACCCATCAAATCTCCCCCTCCCGATTTTCTGTTACAAGTGCCTCTGAATGAGAAGAGCCAACTAATTTTCTTCTAATTTCTTCATTCAACAAGTTGTTAGTTGCTTGGTTCATACTAACAATTCCATCGGGAGCCAAATTACTAACTATCACAACCAAAGTCTCCCAACTTTCCGACAAAGAGCTAAGAAGCATTGGGGCCTGCAACTTATCATCAAAAACTATTTTCATAGTAGCAAGTTGATTGATAATATTTTTCATCTCATTCAAATGCTTAGTAATAAGACCACCATCTATCTTTATGTTTCAAGTTCACCAATTTTCGAAAAAGAAAAACTTTATTTGTAGTCGACTTTCTATCATAATGACGCTCCAATTTTTTCCACAATTCATGTGCCAAAGTTTCAGTAGAAACATGATGAAAAACACTATCATCAATCCATTGTCGGATGAAACCAACAGTTTTTCTATTAAGCCTATTTCACTTATGATTATTTATGTTTTGAGGCTTTTGACTATCTCCCTCAATAGGTCCATCTAAATCTTTGCAAAATAAAAGGTTTTATATTTTTGTTTTCCAAGTTACCCAATTGCTTCCATTGAAGCTAATCATATGACCAACATTATCATCCATGATTTACACAAACCTAATGAGTCCAAAGAACACGGCTCTGATACCACTTGTTGGGGAAGAAAATTATATATGAACGATTCCCACAAGTAAATCAATGGAGTAATGCAAATAATAAATAAAAATGAGATACATGAAATTTAATGTGGTTCCCTCAATTGTTGAGGTACGTCCACGACGTACGGCAGTCCAAATCCACTATCACCAAAATTGTACAAAGTGGGCACAAAAGACCACAAGCCTTACAAATACACAAAAGTGTATAATAAATGCAGCAAGATGAAAAAACCTCACCAAATATTGTGAATAAAACTCCAAACAACCAACCAAAGGAGCATAACTAGAGAAATCCCAATATACTGATAATCATATGCAGCTGAAGTCACACGAAGAGAAGAGCAATAGCAGGTTGCTGCAGTACAGAAGATCGGCGCAGGCGTGAGGAGCACAGTGAGGTGCTGTGTGTGGAAAACAAAATGGAGATGAAAACTGTGGGGAGCCGATTTGTTGTTGTGTGCTGCAAATCCAAATGGACGGGTTGCTGTGATGTGCATGGCTTTGAAAATACAAGACATGCTGCTACTGCCATGCTTCCTAGAGAAGCAAACTCAATAATAAAAGAACACCTTTCCAAGGCATGAGCCCCACAAGGAGGGACACTCAACAGCTTGCCTTATATGTTCTTGTCCCATTTTGTTTATGAAGTTTTTTTAGCACTTTAATTTGCATTTGGAGGATGAGTTATCTACAAGCTTCTAATAAATATAACTTTCAAGATTAGTATGCACAAAACTTGTTTAGTTTTAATATACATGAAACTTTTTTTTTTTTGTTTTATTATTATAACCTTTTCTATCCAAATGCATCAAAAAGATGAGCTCTATATTAATTTGATTGTAGGTTCCATAATTGATTTGTCCATTGAAATAACATTCTCTTTGATTCTCCATGGACACATAAAATAAACCACAAAAATACCTTATAGGTATAAATGACAAATATGCAAAAAAAAAAAAAAAAAAAAAAAACGGACACTATTGTCAGGGTAATTTTTTTTTGAATGTTGACTTTTACAAGCCTAAATTTTTGCAACAAAGAGCACCAACATGCCCATTTATAATTATATATCATCTATATGACATAAGCAACAAAATGAAGCCTGAAATTTAAAATTTTGAAAGTAATTCCTTTTTATTAAACTAATGTTCTACATAGAAGTAACTTTGAAAGGAAGGTATTGTAATACATAAGGTTAAATGGTTTTATTCAAGTTAAGAAAAAAGTAGGAGATAATCAAAATTTTTGAAAATGAAATATAACAAAATTTTCCATACTGGATAACAGATAATTTTGAATTTTCCTCTAGAAGATGCTTTAGCTACCGTTACATCAAATCGAAATATGGAAATGACATGAAATTTCTATTAAGAAATTATAGAATTGGAATATAATACCATAACCTTAGGGTTGTTTGGTATCATTGTCGAAACTTATAAAAATGAAAACCAAAAACCAAAAATATAAGCTAAAAATCATAAACTAGCAAACTATCTAGTTAATATTTGTAAAACTAAAAAAATAAAAAAACTTATTTAAAAAATACTCATTTTCATTTTTAAATCAAATAATAATATATAAATATGATTAAAATAATAAAATTGCAAAATAATACACATTTAAAAATACTCTAAAAAAATAAAAATATTATAACTATTTGAATTAATTGTTATGCTTTCATATTTTACTTTACAATAAAAATTTTATTATGCATGACAATTGAAACAAACAACAAAAATGAAAAAGTTTCAACATAACAAATGCATTTTCATAAGTTGTTTCTTCACTATGTAGAAATAGAAACAAAAAAAAAGAAAACAACAATGTTAGCAAACGGGTCCTTAATTTATGATGAAACCCCAAATTAAATTGTGATAACCTTTGTTGCTGAATGAAAAGTTGAATGACGTTTGAGATGCTTTCCGATCACGATCACCTTAAAAAGAAAGAAAGTATGAACAACTTGGAGGACCTGGGGTGTACTCCAGAGGATCAGTTCCATGCCTAAGTAAGGGATTTGCTTAAGAGGTTTTATGCAGCAGTAGAATAGGTTGGAATGAGATGCCTTACCTCTTCATGGTATCCCTTTTTATATTGGCGAGATTTGACCCTAGGTGATATGCCATTTATAAGTGTGTTATGACACTTGACATGAATCACTCTAATCTATATAGTCATTATAGTGCTGGCGTGAATTGCTCTAGTTGAGCAATTGACTTGGGTGGTTTCGTAATTGCCCTCATCAATGTAATGCTTTAGTCCTCTCTTAATTTATGGTAGGTGTTAATTTGACAACCAATTTTTTTAATGGTGATATATTTGGGGTATATCAATTGCCCCCCAAGTTTCGAATTTTTGAAGCTTGTTTCCAAAGTTCGAAAATCGTCCTTTTTTTGTTGTTGTTGTTGTTGTTGAGCAACTTTTTGGTCTATTGGAACTGTCCTCTTATACATGGCTTGTTGAACTGAGGTCATTGCGTTATCGGCTCATTCGAGTCGACGTTGCTGCATGCGCGGCTTGTCAAGCCAATGTCAACCGCGAGCCGCTTATGTGACTTGCTAAGCCAAACTCATTGTGTTTTCGGTTCATCCGAGTCGATATTATTGCATGCGTGGCTTGCCGAGTTGAATTCGTTGCGTTATCGGCTCATCTGAGCCGATGTTTGCCCTGAGCTACTTATGTGACTTGCCGAGCCGAATTCGTTGCTTTGCTAGATCATCCAAGCCGATGTTGTTGCATGCGCGGCTTGCTAAGCCAATGTCTACCCCAAGCCGCTTATATGACTTTCCAAGCCGAGGTCGTTGCGTTGTTGGCTCATCTAGGTCACTCCACATTCATCTTGTCGAGTCAATGTTTTCGAGCATCCCTCGATTTGACTAGCTAAAAATCGAGCAGCTCTTTATGGTAATATCTGTGCAAACCAGTTATGGTCTGAACAACTATTTGAGTGGCCATTCGTGCCAACTAGCTCTGTTTTGAGCAGTTTTTTTGAGTGGCCATTCGTACTGACCAACTTCGATTCGAGTAGCTTTCTGAGTGGCTTTTCGTGTCGACTAGCTGTGTTTCGACTAGCTCTTTGAGTGATTTTTCGTGCTGAACAACTGTGTTCCGACCAGCTCTTTGAGATGAATTTTTGTGCCGACTAGCTCTTTTATATGATTTTTGTGCCGAGCAGCTCTTTGAGATGCATTTTGTGCTGAGTAACTATTTTAGATGCACTTTGTGCTGAGCAGTTCTTTGAGATGCATTTTGTGCCAAGCAGCTCTTTGAGATGCATTTTGTGCCAAATAGCTCTTTTAGATGCATCTTATGATGAGCAACTCTTTTAGATGCTTTTTGTGTTGAATAGTTCTTTGAGATGCATTTTGTGTTGAGTAGCTCTTTGAGATGTTTTTTGTGCCAAGTAGCTTTTTGAGATGCACTTTGTGCTGAGCAACTCTTTGAGAAGCATTTTGTGCCGAGCAGCTCTTGATGTTGATTTTTTCTTTGCCTCATGAGCTATACTCATCATTTGGGTTGTCTTAAGGCCTCATGAGCTTTGCTCATCAGTTGGGCCGATTTTCATTTCACCTAATGAGCCATGCTCATCAATTGGGTTGTCTTCAGGTCTCATGAGCTTTGCTCATCAGTTGAGCCAATTTTTTATTTCACCTAATGAGTCGTGCTCATCAATTGGGTTGTCTTTAGGCCTTATGAGCTTTGCTCATCAATTGGGTCGATTTTCTTTCTCCTCATGAGCCGTGCTCATCATTTGGGTTGTCTTTATGCCTCATGAGCTTTGATCATCAGTTGGACTAGTTTTCTTTCGCCTAATGAGCCGTGCTCATCATTTGGGCTGTCTTTGGGCCCTGTGAGCTTTGCTAATTATTTGGGCTGTATTTGTAGGATTTCAAGATCTTTCTTGGGGCTTGTGGTTGTGTAAGGGGTAGGCGCCCGTTTTTGGTTCATGCCTGTTTGGGGCCATGTTCTTGTTTGGGATGTGTGCTTATTTGAGATACATACTGTAATGACCTTGAAAATTCTGCTATTTATATATATAACATAAATTTGCTTTGATACCAACTTGTATCGCCCTATTTAATATACCATACATAATCTCTGTGTAAAATACACTATAGTACACTGTGCTGCCCAAAGTGGCACCAGGTACAATAGTCCTCAAACATATCACACTACTCAGTGGAAGCATCTATATATATATATACACATCCAACTACTATACCAAAGTTCTAATACCAACCATCAACATATAAGTATCTTCCCATACACATATTTACAACCTATAGTGTACAAAACATCACTGTATAAATATCAAAACTCATAGGCACTTACTTCCAACAAAATTATCTAAATCCTGCCCCATAGCACTCTAACCTTGATTCCTCGTATTTCTTAAAATATTTAAATTTTTGGGTGAGACATCTCTCAGTAAGAAAGAATAGATTATTATCAATGTGTGGCAATATGAATTTTAGTGTTCCAAATATAAAACCCTTATTTGCCTTTCCTTTCACTGTGAAATCATGTAAAACTGCATACATGTATATACAAATTTATTTCAAAATACATACTTTCCTTTCTCATCATATTTTGTACAAGAAAATATCTCTGTATAAGTAAATACACATATATGCATAGGAGAACTACCCTGTATGGATAAACAAACAATGTCATGAATTAACCTCGCATGATCTGGGTTGTGCGGGCCGAAGGCGGGACCTAGCTATGGTTGGCCTAACCAGACTAAGTCAACTGTAACTGTAGCTATAAGTATGATTTGCCTACCCAATTGGTCCGGATTCCAAGGGGTAACTCTACACTTCAATGGCACAATCGAATGTATACCACCAACACTCTATTTGAGAAGTGTGACTGCACTAGTATTTGTGAAGCTACGGTACTATGCTTAGCTATGGTCCATTAGGGTTCTTAAATCATATAAAGCGATTTCTAAAACAATATAGTACATGATTTCATTTCACAATCAGTATAAATTGTCATACTATAAATCTATATAAAATCTTTGAAATATTGTAATTCTAAATAAAAATACCATCATATGGTAGTTCTATATAGAATGCTATCATTCTGTAATTCTATATCAAATGTTGTACTGTAGTTTTATATAGAACGTTGTAATATTGTATAAAATCTGTACTGTAGTTCTATATAGAACGTTGTAATACTATATAAAATCACACCTCTATCTATATATATTTTACCATAGAAATTGATAAATTTAATTATACATAACTTTCAAACTCATCCCACACAGATTGAGTAATAACTTATACTATAATATTCTACTGAAAATATAGGTATAACGATCTCCAAGGTTTTACTCAACTCAGTAACCCAATTTTCTCAAAACATACATATATCATTTCCAAAGTTCCCATTTTCATAAATTTGTATACTTAGGGGAATACATATATTACTCAAAAATCACATATTATAATTTAATCAGTTAAATTTCTGAAAACGCTTGACATAATCTATTCCCCTGACCTGTTTTCTAGAGATATGCCTATAGGGATCTTAAAACAGTGCCTGCAGCGTTCACACAAAACATTGTATCCATATACCCTAATTTAATCAGCTCAACCCTAGACCATTTAACATTTCCTAGGCCCATACATTCCCAATAACTAATTAAACTTTAAAAATATCTTCCTTACCCTAGTTTTGGAGTGGTATCTGGAAAGCCTAAATTACAAAACAGCTCTAATTAAATTGCGGAGAATCGACGTTGGGATCCCGAAATACCATTTATGTAAGAACCCGAACCATGATAATGGGTTTATATATAAAAAGATAGGGACATTTTGGTAAAAGAGCATATTCGTCGACGAAGCCTGTGTTTTTCTCGTCTACGAAATTTAGAGATTCGTTGACGAGGAGAAGCCGAGGGGTCTCGAAAAAACTGGCGATCTTAGATTCGTCGACGAGGCCACCAATTCATTGACGAAGCTAGTGAAAGATTCGTCAACGAAGGCAGCATTTCATCGACAAATTCCCCCCGGTCAAGGGGCTATAAAAGGAAATTCTCTTTTCTTCTTCATTAAGTTTCTCAAATCTCTCTCTCTCTCTCTCTCTCTCTCTCTCTCTCTCTCTCTCTCTCTCTCTCTCTCTTTAAACCTCTCCCTACTCTCTCTCTCTCTATATTTTTTTGCCGATTGTTGATAGAATCAAGAAACGAAAGTTACCACGAGGATCGTGGAAGGATTCTCTACAACTTCTACGGATCGGAATCTTGTTTCGGAGGTTTTTGGGTTTTGGCGAAAAATTGAGGTAAGCCTCGATTTTCATTCTTGATCTAGTAGTTTTGTAGAGGATGGTCTTGTAAGTATATTCTGTACTGTGATTTGTAGGTTTTGGAACTCGGTTCGCTGTTTAGGAGCCTTGGAGTTCAGGATTTGTTATACGGGGTTAAGGTAAGGGGAACTTTGTTTATATTGGTTCTTTTCAAAATCGGACTCGGTGGAACTGTGGTCCATGGTCCTGTGTGTGTTTTGGCTACTCATTTTGGGGGATCTAACGGGGAAAACTATGGGTTTTTCATTATTACAGTTTTGGGAAAAAAAGGGCGATGGGCTGAATCCTGGGTTTTGTTGAAAACCGAGTATATGTGTAATTTATACAGTGATATTGGGATAGTCGTGCCTTGACTTTGTTTAAATTGTATTTGTTTGGAAAACCATGATTTAGATTACCAAATGAGTGTGGTTTGTTTGGTTATATGAGCATGCATGTGTGTGTGATATGTTAAAATGCTAGTAGGAATTGGGTTCCGAAATTGTTTCAAGTACTGAGAGTGTCTGGCTCTATATCCGAGGACGTGTGTTTATCACCTGCCATGTAGGCAAGAGTGTCCGACTCTATATCCGAGGGCATGAGCCTATACCGGTAGATCAGGACGAAGGGTGTGGATCCACCAGTTAGTGCCGGTACGATGCCATGGGAGTGAGGGACTAGCCATGTGCCGGTGGCGCCATGCTTTGCGAGTTGGCCGGGCCAACACTGGATGTTGCGGACCGGCTTCGGGCCGAAGGGTGTGACAACACCGGGTTGCTGATCATGTGTGTGTGTGCGAGTATGCACTGTGTGAACTAGTACTAGATTGCATTCAACTGCGTGTATGTTGTGTCATGATAACACTAAAATGCCACACACCGATATAACCTGTGTTCTTCCTTACTGAGAGGTGTCTCACCCTTGCTGTACGTACATTTTTACAGGTCCTTTGAGTAACCAGAACTAGCATCCTGGTGTATTGAGCGTAGTGGCCGATGTACTGCGTTTAGCGCTTAGGTAAGTGCTAGGACTGTATTTTTGTTGGGTTGTCATTTTGAGTTGTATTTGGGCACCTGGTTGTACATTTTGATAGAGTTGTGTTTGGCTTGTGTATAGACTCTGGTATGGTACTGTATATGATGTTATAGAATGACCTTTTTCCGCTGCGTATATGATTGTGTTTGGATGTGTTTAGGGTGCCTAGGAACCCCACGGGGTCGGACCCTCATCCTTTATACTGTATCCGTGATGATTTGTATGATACAGGGACAGGTTAGGTTACATTTTCACCCCTGGGTCCCATTTCGGGGTTCGGGGCGTGACAACTTGGTATCAGAGCTAACCAGGTTATTAGATCTTGTAGACTTGGTTACGCTTAGTTGTGAGTACATACCAGACTATAGGATGTGGATATGGGTAGAGTTGGTTGAGGGTTGTTCGGTTGCTAGACCGGGATTTGTCGACGGTATTTCGTATTTTTCCTAGGATGACAATTTTAGTAAAAGCAGGGCAGATCATTGATAACTTTCATGTTGGCGTGATAGGACAGACCTAGACCTGGCAGGGAGTAGTTAACACGATTAGTGTAGATCATTGTGTTAACTGTATGTAATGTAGGGATACTGATAGATTCCTATTGTGTGCAAAATGGAGCCCAAGGATAATAACCTGGGAAGTGGCTCCGAGGAGACTGCGAGTGATGAGTCTCTTTCTGTGCCTCGAGGTTTGACGAGGCAGGCGTTACGGGAGATCAGGAGGAGTGTGAGGAGACGTGAGCGCTCTCCTACTGCTGCGGGGTGCACCATTGAGAGGTTCACACGCATGCATCCTCTGACGTTCTTTGGAGGACATGATCCAATGGCAGCAGAGGATCGGATGGAGATGATTGAGAGGATCTTGGAGGTCCTGCACTACATGGATAGGCAACGAGTTCTTTATGCCACCTTCCAGTTATTTGGGGAGGCGGGTCGATGGTGGACTATGGTGAGTCTGCTGGAGAAGCAGAGAGGTGGTCTAGAGGAAATGACATGGAGCCGTTTCAAGGAGGTGTTCTTTGATAGATACTTCCCGGCTTTTGTACGTGATGTGAAGGCAGATGAGTTTTTTGCGTTGACTCAGGGGAGTTTGATGGTGCAGGGGTATGCGGCTTGATACATAGAGTTGTCCCGCTTTGCACCATGTATGATCTCAAGCGAGTATAAGAAGACTCGGAGGTTCGAGAAGGGTTTGAGAAAGGATATCCCCAGACTGGTGGGTATGCTTCAAATTCGTGAGTTCTCGGTGTTGGTGGATAAAGCCACGGTGATTGAGACTGGTATCTGAGAGGATGAGGCAGATCATGAATCGAAGAAGAGGACAGTACCTTCTGGTTCTCAGACAGGATCTTGTCAAGGGTCATGGAAGAAGAGGAGCAAGGGCTCGGGTTATCATTAGAATACCGAGCGCCAGGATTCTCAAATGAGCGAGACTGGTGGTTGTTGTACCAGGTGCTATAGACGACACGAGGGTGAGTGCTGGTCATTTGAGGGTAACTGTTACAATTTTGGACAGCCAGGTCACATGGCTCGTGATTGTCGAGCACCGAGGCGAGATGTGCCTACATTCAGTGGGAACCGAGGGAGCAATCAGATACCTCAGGAAACTGCTCAGATGAATACAGCTCCGGCCAAAGTATACTCTCTTACTCGTGCGGACGCTGAGCATGTAGGTAACGTGGTGACATGTACCTTATTATTACTTTTGAATAAAGCTTTTGTTTTGTTTGATTCGGGTGCGACCCATTCCTTTGTATCTGTGAATTTTGTGGGATTGAGACCTGAGACATGAATAAGGTGTTAGCTGTTATTACGCCATATGGGAGTGTATCTTTCTATAGGAAGATGTTGGTAGACTGCCCAATGGAAATTCAAGGAAAGTTGCTACCAGTGAATCTTGTGATATATGACATGTCGGGGTTTGATGTCATTCTGGGGATGGATTGGTTATTCTCCAGTTATGTTGTGATCGACTGTCGTAGGAAGGTAATAGTTTTCAGACCTCCTGCGGAGTAGGAGTACAAATTCGTGGGATTGTGTGTGTGTCCAGCGCCATAGATTCTGTCGACACTATAGGCGAGGAGGCTACTCTTGGACGGATGTCAGGGGTACCTAGCTTGTATGAAGGAACCGCCACGGGATGAGTTGAGACTCGAGGACATTCGGGTAGTCAGCAAGTTCTCGGATGTGTTTTCAAATGATTTACCCGGTTTACCTCCAGATCGTGAGGTAGAGTTTGTGATAGAGTTGCTGCCCAGTAAGGCACCGATCTCTAAAGCTCTGTACCGGATGGCTCCAGCAGAACTTCGGGAGTTGAACGAGCAGTTGTAGGAATTACTGGAAAGGGGATTCATTCGACATAGTGTTTTGCCTTGGGGAGCTCCAGTATTATTTGTGAAGAAGAAGGATGGGTCGATGCGGATGTGCATTGATTACCGTGAGATTAATAAGGTGACTGTAAAGAATCGCTATCCTTTACCTCTTATAGATGATCTCTCCGATAAGTTACAGAGCAAGCGAGTCTTTTCAAAGATTGACTTGCGGTCAGGATATCATCAGGTGAGGGTTAGAGCGGAGGATGTAGCGAAGACTACTTTCCGGACCAGATATGGCCGCTACAAGTTTTTAGTCATGCCATTTGAGTTGACGAATGCATCGGCGGTGTTCATGGATATGATGAACAGGGTTTTCCATGAGTACCTAGATCGATTTGTAGTGGTATTCATTGATGACATTCTGGTATACTCGAGGAGTACGAAAGAGCACGTGGAACATTTAAGGTTAGTGTTACAGATTCTGCGAGAGAAGAAACTGTATGCTAAGCTGAAGAAGTGTAAATTCTGGTTGAGTTAGATTGCGTTCTTAGGCTATGTGGTTACTGAGGATGGTATATTAGTGAATCCTAGCAAGATTGAAGCTGTGGACGACTGGGTAAGGTCGAAGAATGTGTAGGAGGTTTGGAGTTTTCTAGGACTGGTGGGTTACTATTTTCGGTTCGTAGAGGGTGTCTCTAAACTGTCTGGACCTCTGACTCGATTGACCAGGAAGGGAGTCCAGTTTGAGTGGAACAGTGATTGCGAGCAGTGCTTTTAGGAGTTGAAGCACCAACTGGTTACTACTCTAGTGTTGACCATTCCTTCGGGGGATGGTGGATTTGTGATTTATAGTGATGCGTCTCTGAAGGGTTTGGGATGTGTGCTTATGTAGCAGGGTAAGGTAGTGGCATATGCTTCTCGGCAACTTAAAGAGTATGAGAAGAATTACCCTACGCATGATCTGGAATTGGCTGCTGTTGTATATGCACTGAAGATCTGGTGACACTATCTGTATGGGGTGCAGTGTGAGATCTTCACTGACCATAAGAGCCTCAGGTATTTCTTTACATAGAAGGAGTTGAACATGAGGTAGAGGCGGTGGCTAGAATTAATTAAGGACTATGATTGCATGATCGGTTATCACCCAGGGAAGGCTAATGCGGTAGCTGATGCATTGAGTCAGAAGTCAGGGCCTACGGCTGTATCTGCAATGTTAACTCAGTGTCACATTAGATGGGATTTGGAGAGCTCAGGTATAGAGTTGGTGGTTGGTGATCATTAGGAGTATCTTGCTAATTTGGTGGTCCAACCGATCTTATTTGAGCGTATAAAAGCCACGCAGGCTAGTGATGCAGAGTTGGTCGAGGTTAGGGAAAAGGTACAGCAGGGACTGGCTACAGAGTTTAACATCTCTAAGGGAGGTGTGTTGAGGTTTGGGACTAGACTGTGCGTTCCGAACGATGGTGAGATCAGAAGGACGATTTTAGAGGAGGCGCATCGTTCTATGTATACGGTACATCTTGGTAGTACAAAGATGTATCGGGACTTGCGTGAGACCTTTTGGTGGTCTAGTATGAAAAGACAAATTGCTCAGTTCGTGGAGCAGTGTCTGACGTGTCAGCAGGTGAAAGCTGAACATTAGAGGCCGGCAAGGCCGTTGTAGCCTGTGCTTATTTTGATGTGGAAATGGGAGCATATTTTCATGGATTTTGTGACCGGTTTGCCACCAGCGCTTTACGGGCAAAATGCTATCTGGGTGATCGTGGATAAATTGATGAAGTCTGCTCATTTCATACTGATGAGAGTTAGCTATCCTTTGAGTAGGCTAACAGAGTTGTACGTGCAGGAGATTGTGAGAATGCACGGGGTACCGGTGTCCATTGTATCTGATTGAGATTCGAGGTTTACTTCTCGATTTTGGACGAGCATGCAGGAGGCATTGGGGACGAAGCTTACTTTCAGTACAGCGTTCCACCCCCAAACTGATGGACAGTCGGAGAGGACAATTCAAATATTGGAAGATATGTTGTGAGCTTGTGTGTTAAACTTCGGTGGTAGCTGGATACAGTTTATGCCACTTGTGGAGTTTGCTTAAAACAATAGCTTCCAGTCTAGTATCGAGATGGCACCGTTCGAGGCTTTGTATGGTTAGAGGTGTTGATCTCCTTTGTGTTGGGATGAGGTTGGCGAACGTCAGGTGTTAGGACCTGAACTTGTGCAGCAAGCGTCTAAGAAGGTGGGTTTGATCCGGGAGAGGATTAGATCAGCTCAGAGTCAGTAGAAGAGTTACGCATATATTCGTTGCCGTGAGTTAGAGTTTGAAGTGGGAGGTAAGGTATTTCTGTAAATTGCTCCGATGAAAGGGGTGATGAGATTCGGCAGAAAGGGCAAGCTGAGCCCGAGGTATATTGGACCATTCGAGGTACTTGAGCGAGTGGGTCCGGTAGCCTATAGAGTTGCATTACCTCCGACACTTTCGAGGGTCCATGATGTGTTTCACGTCTCCATGTTAAGAAGGTATGTGTTAGATCCTTCACATGTTATTAGTTATGATGAGTTGGAAATTGGGGATACTTTAGCGTATAAGGAGATACCTGTTCAGGTTCTGGACCGTAAAGTTCAGAAGTTTCGTACCAAAGAGATATCGTTAGTGAAGGTATTGTGGTGAAACCACGAGGTCGAGGAAGCTTCTTGGGAACTGGAAACGGAAATATGTCGTAAGTATCCACAGTTGTTTTGAGCACTTGTACATGATCCTACTGTGGGTTGGGATAGGTGGTTAGTCGTCGGGAGTGTGTGTGTATTGTGAACTCCTAAGACCGTTGTATATGTAACCATGGTATTCCTCCGTCATAAGTGAGGGTATGTATGTTTATGTGTATAATGGGACTGCACTGTGGTGATTGCCAGTTCGTTCTTGAGTTGTGTCTATGTGTTTGATTGTATGTATGAATCTGTGAATGAGAGATGGCAAATTTCGAGGACGAAATTTTTGCAAGGAGGGGAGATTGTAAGAACCCGAACCATGATAATGGGTTTATATATAAAAAGAGAGGGACATTTTTGTAAAAGAGCAGATTCGTCGACCAAGCCGGATTTCGTCGACGAAGCCTGTGTTTTTCTCGTCAACTAAATTCAGAGATTCGTCAACGAGGAGAAGCCGAGGGGTCTCAGAAAAATCGGCGATCTCAGATTCGTCGACGAGGCCACCGATTAGTCGACGAAGCTAGTGAAAGATTCTTCGACGAAGGCAGCATTTCGTCGACGAATTCCCCCGGGTCAAGGGGCTATAAAAGGAAATTCTCTTTTCTTCTTCATTAAGTTTCTCAAATCTCTCTCTCTTTCTCTCTCTTTTTAAACCTCTCCCTACTCTCTCTCTCTCTAGATTTTTTCGCCAATCGTTGATAGAATCGGGAAACTGAAGTTACCACGAGGATCGTGGAAGGATTCTCTACAACTTCTACGGATCGGAATCTTGTTTCGGAGGTTTTTGGGTTTTGGCGAAAAATTGAGGTAAGCCTTGGTTTTCTTTTCTGATCTGGTAGTTTTGTAGAGGATGGTCTTGTAAGTATATTCTGTACTGTTATTTGTAAGTTTTGGAACTCGGTTCGCTGTTTAGGAGCCTTGGAGTTCAGGATTTGTTATACAGGGTTAAGGTAAGGGGAACTTTGTTTATATTGGTTCTTTTCAAAATTGGACTCGGTGGAACTGTGGTCCATGGTCCTGTGTGTGTTTTGGATACTCATTTTGGGGGATCTAATGGGGAAAACTATGGGTTTTTCATTATTGTAGTTTTGGGAAAAAAGGGGCGACGGGCTGAATCCTGGGTTTTGTTGAAAACCGAGTATATGTGTGATTTATACTGTGATATTGGGATAGCCGTGCCTTGAATTTGTTTAAATTGTATTTGTTTGGAAAACCATGATTTAGATTACCAAATGAGTGTGGTTTGTTTGGTTATATGAGCATGCATGTGTGTGTGATATGTTGAAATGCTAGTAGGAATTGGGTTCCGAAATTGTTCCAGGTACTGAGAGTGTCTGGCTCTATATCCAAGGGCGTGTGTTTATAGCCTGCCATGTAGGAAAAAGTGTCTGGCTCTATATTTGAGGGCGTGAGCCTATACCGGCAGATCAGGCCGAAGGGTGTGGATCCACCGATTAGCGCCGGTACGATGCCATGGGAGTCGGGGACTAGCCATGTACCGGTGGCGCTGTGCTTCGCGGGTTGGCCGGGCCAACGCCGGATGTCACAGACCAGCTTCGTGCCGAAGGGTGTGACGACACCGGGTTGCTAATCATGTGTGTGTGTGCGAGTATGCACTGTGTGAACTAGTACTGGATTGCATTCAACTGCGTGTATGTTGTGTCATGATAACACTCAAATGCCACATACCGATATAACCCGTGTTCTTCTTTATTGAGAGGTGTCTCACCCTTGCTATACGTACATTTTCATAGGTCCTTCGAGTAACCGGAACTAGCGTCCTGGTGTAGGGAGCTTAGTGGCCGGTATGCTGCGTTTAGCGCTTAGGTAAGTGCTAGGACTGTATTTTTGTTGGGTTGCCATTTTGAGTTGTATTTGGGTACCCGGTTGTACGTTTTGATAGAGCTGTGTTTGGCTCATGTATAGAATCTGGTATGGTACTGTATATGATGTTATAGAATGACCTTTTTTCGCTGCGTATATGATTGTGTTTGGATGTGTTTAGGGTGCCTGGGAACCCACGTGGTCGGACCCTCATCCTTTGTACTGTATCTGTGATGATTTATATGATACAAGGACAGGTTAGGTTACATTTTAACCCCTGGGTCCCATTTTGGGGTTCGGGGCGTGACAATTTATCCTTCAATTCGGGCTGAAATCATGCCAAAAATTAAGGAGAGAGAGAGTGATGACGGCAGCCTAGAGAGAGAGAGAGAGAGAGAGGAGAGGATTTTAATTTTCGAAATAAAATGAACTTGTGGCTATTTATAGATGGTTGTCCCTAGAAAAAACCATTGGTGATTTGGTCCTTAACCAAACCAGTTTCTACCATTTTACCTTTACCTGGCTGCGGTAACTCAAAATCGTCGATAGTTTTCTGAGCTCCACCAAAAACGTTGACGATTTGGACTTACACCAAACCGATTTTGTAATGACCCAAGGAATAATGGTATTTAAATAATAATAGAGAGAGAGAAAAATGGAAACAACAACAGAAGGAGGCAGTAGCCTTCGTCAACGAACTCTTATTGACCTTATTGACCTCATCGATGAGTAACCTTATTGACCTCATCGACGAGGTGACGTGGCTTATTGACGAAGGCCATGGTATAAATAGTGCAAACCTCGGATTTAAATGCATAAAATAAGAAAAATTTCCTCTCTCTCTCTCTCTCTCTCTCTCTCTCTCTCTCTCTCTCTCTTTCTCCCTCTCCCCTCTACGATTTCTCTCTCTTCTCTCTTCAATCTCGACCCCGTTTCTTGCCAGATCGACGATCTGAGGCCACCACGATGCTCTGGGGAAGTTCTCTCCAAGTTTGCCGGAGCGGAATGTTGTTGGGGTAGAGTTGGAATTCATCCCTGGTTTAAGGTAAGACTTTTTATGCAAAATTTGGTCTTGCCGTAGTTATAGGAAAAGATATTCATGGAAAAATACTGAAGTTTAGTTGCGGGAGTTGTCGTTTTCAGGGTAATGAATGGGGAACCCTGCAGGTGCAGGACCAGTGCATTTAAGGGATTTCTTTTTAGTATCAGGTAAGGGAATAAACTAAAACAGTTATTTTTCATGCAAATTATTATTATTTATTAGCAAATTAATTTTCAGGAAAGCATGTTTTATATTAGAATATCATGAAGAAAATGCATCTTTGAGAAGATACTGCTATTATGTTGAAATGTATATATATGTATGGAATGTCAGAAATTATGATTTTAGAATATAATGTATGGTTTTATATAGTAATGTGTGGCATGAATATTATTTTACGTGAGAAGTATTATGATATGGTAATTTTATGAATAAAGTATGTTTTCAGGAATTGTGAAATATTGCAGTACATTATAGTTCAAAATACATGATAAATGAATTATTTATTTATAATGATAGGTATGAAATGTTCAGCGCAAGGCCGAGATTGATAGCCAGTACAAGGCCGTGTTTTATGTATGATTTCGGCACAATGCTGTATTTATGAAATGTTCGGCGCAAGGCCGCAGATATGAAAGAAATCTGCGCAAGGCCGTATATATGCATGTATGTTATAATAGAAAATGCTATCAATATTTTTATGTTAAACAAGTATATAATCATATATTATATGTTATTAGAACCCGTATGATAGTTCAGTTTAGTTATAGGAGCACGGTACCGTTGCTATACAAATCAGATATCTATGTTCAGACTTATGCTAACCACCTCACAAGGGGGTGGGAGATGGATAGTTGATGTGACTTTCAGTGTAGAGTTGTAGACGTCCACTTGGCAGTCCGAACCAGGCTGTGGCGGGCCCATCATACTTACAAACATTTTTTACTCGGTAGTGGTCGGTCAGCCATTGTCGGGTCCCGCATTCGAGCTGCACAACTCGTCACGGGGGGTAATATATGACATCAGTTAGCTATACATCCTGAGTGAATTTTCAGTATCATTAGTTATATCAGACATTTTATGAACTGTATGATTTATTAGAAAATACGAAAGTATATGATTATTTAGAATGATATGATGAATGTTTTGAGGCATATGAAATGTACTGTATATGTATAATTGCATCAAATATTCATGTTACCACACAGCTGTATTTAGTTTAAACCTTACTGAGAAGTGTCTCACCCCCGAACATTAAATAATTTGCAGAAAACCCAGAAGGACCGGTGGATCGAGGCCGCCGTTGAGTTTGTTGTGGTACCCCATTAGGAGGGTAAGTTTGAACTAGGATCAGGAGGTTTTGATGTGGGATCCTAGAGTTATTTTTGTATTTTTGGGAGTTTGTATATAAACAACGTGTTTTGGATTATATTTGACTCTGGTATTATGTACTTTGCGGTTATGAGATTGTGATTTATATTTACTGCTACCTACGTTCCACTGTGTTTGACAGGTGTCCCCGTTACCCACGGGTTCGGGTTGACTATTTTACTTATTATGTTTTATTATATGATAAGATAAGTAGGTCATTACAAATTTCTCCCTTATTATTATTATTATTATTATTATTATTATTATTATTATTATTATTATTATTATTTTACTTATTATGCTTTATTATATGATAAGATAAGCAGGTCATTACAAATTTCTCCCTTATTATTATTATTATTTATTTTATTTTTTTTACTTATTATGCTTTATTATATGATAAGATAAGCAGATCATTACAAATTTCTCCCTTTCTATTATTATTATTATTATTATTATTATTATTATTATTATGCTTTATTATATGATAAGATAAGCAGGTCGTTACAAATATCTCAATTTCTATTATTATTATTATTATTATTATTATTATGATGATGATGATGATGATGATGATGATGATGATTATTATTATTATTATTATTATTATTATTATTATTATTATTATTATTATTATTATTATTATTATCAATTTCTGAGTCTCTACATTCTCCTCTCCTTATAAAAATTTCGTCCTTAAAATTTGTTATTTATCACTAGTACCAACATTTGAGGAAAATCGCTGATATTTTATTGATTACCCTCACTTATGGCGGAAGAATACCGTGGTTACATAAACGGCTCTGGGAGATTACAATAACCAAATCAAAACTTTCCCAAACCCACTCAAACATAAAAACCATTTCATGTAAATCTACAATTAAATGCACTTGAACTTACACAAAACATACTTGCATATCACTGAATTCTTATCTAGACTATTATGTTATCGTCTAACTTAAGTCCCGATGAACAAGTGTGGGTACCTCTGGCGCATTTCCTCCTCTTGTTCCCATGAGGCTTCCTCGACTGCATGATTATGCTAGAGTACTTTCACCAGTGGGATTTTATTAATGTGTAATTCCTGTTCTTTATGATCTAAGATCTGAACTAGCATTTCATCATAGGATAAGGTATCACCAAGCTCTAGTGCCTCATAACTTATTACATGTGACGGATTTGGGATGTATTTCTTCAACATAGACACATGAAATACGTCGTGGATTCTAGACAATGCTAGAGGTAACGCTAACCTATAGGAAGCTGGACCGATTCTTTTAAATATCTCAAATGGTCTAATATACCTAGGGTTTAACTTACCCTTCTTCCCAAATCTCATCACTCCTTTCATTGGTGCAATTTTCAAAAATATATTGTCTCCTACACCAAATTCCAGCACTCATCAGCAAGTATCTGCATAACTTTTCTGTCAACTCTGAGCTGTTTTAATTCTTTCTTAGATAAGCTTGATTTTCTTATAAGTTCACTGTACAATTTTCGGCCCCAAAATCCGTCTTTCACCCATTTCATCCCAATATAGTGGAGTTCGGCACCTTCGACCATATAATGCTTCATACGGTGCCATTTTAATACTCATATGATAGCTCTTATTATAAGAAAACTCCACCAGTGGCAGCTACTAAATCCAGCTGCCTCCAAAATCTAACACACAATCCCGTAACATATCTTCTAGTATCTATATGGTCCTCTCTGTCTGTTCATCAGTTTGAAGATGAAATGTTGTACTTAATGTCAACTGAGATCCCAAGGCTCCTTGTAAACTTTTCAAGAATTGAGATGTGAACCATAGGTATTGGTAAAAAAATGATGGACATTGGCACTCCATGGAGTCTGACTATCTACTGTATATACAACTATGCCAATCTACCCATGGAGTAGTTAACTCTGATGGGTGTCCTACCCATGTAGTGTCGATGGTGACCCTGTGACGAAATCCATAGATATGTACTCCCACTTCCATTCAGGGATGTGAAGTGGTTGCAACGGTCCCACCGGTATCTGATGCTCAGAATTCACCTACTGATAGGTCAAATACTGCTCTACATCTCGGGAAATTTCTCTTTGAAAATTGTTCCACGAGAAGGATTCTCGAAAATCTCTGTACATTTTCATTCTTCCTAGATGTACCATATATAGGGAACAATGCACCTATTTTGAAATAGTCCTTTTAATTTTCGGATCATCAGGTACACATAACTTGCCACGAAACCTCAAAGCTCTGTCATCTGAAATATTAAAATTGGTTCCCTGTCCACTTTGCACTTTATCCCTAATATTTACCAATTCTGTATCTTGCATTTGCGCAATCTTAATTCTCTCCAGTAATGTTGGTTGAAGTACCATATTAGCAATAAATGCTTAGAGATTACCCTCTACTAGCTCCACACCAAGTCTTTCTAAATCCATTTTGATATGATGTTGCACTACCATTGCTGATACTAACGCACTTCCTGACTTCCGACTCAAGGCATCAACTACCACATTAGCCTTCCCTGGGTCGTAACTAATGGTATAGTCGTAATCCTTTATCAATTTCAATCTTCTCCTTTGACTCATATTTAACTTCTTCTGCGTAAAGAAATATTTCAAACTTTTATGGTCCGTAAAGATCTCACATTTCCTGTCGTACAAATAGCGCCTCCAAATTTTTAATGCATACACCACTGCAACCAACTCCAAATCATGGGTAGGGTAGTTCTTCTCATACTCCTTAAGTTTTCGAGAAGTGTATGCCACAACTTTTCCCTGTTGTATTAGCACACACCCGAGCCCTTTTTGAGACGCGTCACTATAGATCATGAAACCATCATTTCCTGATGGAATGGTCAAAACTGGAGTAGTGATGAGTTATTATTTCAGTTCTTGAAAACTCTGCTTGCAATCGTCGGTCCACTCAAACTTTACATTCTTCCTCGTTAACCGTGTCAGAGGACCCGATAGTTTGGAAAAAACCTTCCACAAACCGCCAATAGTATTCTGCCAGACCTAAGAACCTAAGAAACTTCAGATCTCCTGAACATTCCTTGGTCTCACCCAATTCACTACTACTTCTATCTTGCTCAGATGTATAGAGATACCATCCCCGGATATCACATGTCCAATGAATGTAACTTCCTCTAGCCAGAATTCACATTTTCTGAATTTAGCGTACAACCTCCTTTCTCTTAACACTTGTAACACCATCCTCAAATGATTTTTGTGCTCCTTGAAACTCTTTGAATATACCAGAATGTCATCAATGAAAACCACTAAAAACTGGTCCAGGTATTCATGGAAAACCCTATTCATTAGATCCATAAATGCTGCAGGAGCATTGGTTAGTCCGAATGGCATAACCAAAAATTCATAGTGGCCATACCTAATTTAGAAAGTCGTTTTCGGAACATCTTCTAATTTATTTTTCACCTGATGGTACCCGGATTAAAGATCAATCTTAGAATAGACCCGTGTCCCCTAAAGCAGATCGAACAAATCATTAATATGAGGTTCTTAACTATCACTTTATTTATCTCCCTATAGTTGATACACATCCTCATCGTCCCGTATTTCTTCTTTACAAATAAAACTGGCGCTCCCCAGGGTGACACACTAGGTATGATAAACCCCTTATCTAGTAATTTTTGCAACTGCTCCTTTAATTCTTTTAATTCCGCTAGAGCCATTCTATAAGGAGCTTTAGATATCGGTGTCGTCCCTGGAAGTATGTCAATGACAAATTTAATCTCACAGTTCGGAGGCAACCCAGGTAAATCCTGTGGAAATACATTAGAGAATTCTCTCACAGTTGGTATATCCTCAAACTTTAATCCTCCCTCGGGTGCTTCCTTCACACAAGCTAAATACCCCTGACATCCCTCCAAAAGTAGTCTCCTTGCCTGAATAGTTGATAATATCTGTGGTGGGTAGCGCACCTACGTCCCAATGAATCTGTACTCCTGCTCCTATGGAGGTCTGAACACTACCTCTTTCTTATGACAATCAATGCTGGCATAGTTGGCGGCTAGTCAGTCCATTCCCAAAATCATATCAAACCCATGCATGTCAAATACCACTAGATTGGCTGGTAGCATTTTTCCCTGAATATCTACTAGACAGTCTTTAAGTACCCTTCTACATATCACTATTGATCCCGTTGGTGTGGCTACTAATAACTCGATGTCTAACAATTGAATTTCTATCCCACATAACTTGATGTACCCCAGTGACTTAAAAGAATGTGTGGCTCTTAAATAGAACAAAACAACAACTTTATTTGAAAATATAGAAATGATACTTGTCACCACATCGTTGGCCGCCTCTGCGTCTCCCAGTGTTAGTGTATAAACCCATGCAGGGGTGGTGTTTCTTTGTTGTTTGCCTCGAGGTGCTTGGTTGTTTCCTTGGTAACGATTAGGAGCGGGTATGTTGTTTGGCGGCACATGACAATCTTTTGCAATATAGTCGGGCCGAGCACAACGCTAGCAGACATTAGTCCCAATTCTACATTCCCCCCAATGCCTCCGATCACACCTGGTACAAATAGGGGGTGCTGGATCACCCTGAGGGGCTTGAAATCCCACTAGCTATCGTTGGCCCACATTATATCTCCTCCACTGACCTTGATTGGTACCTGCTCAGAATTCAGGAGGCATAGGCCTCTTCCTCTGACTCTGCATCCTAGCACATGTCTGTAGGCTAGTCTTTATCACTGTGGCTTTATCTCCTATCTTTGAAAAAGTCTGGACCTAAAATGCTACTACCTGCTCATAAATACCCAGTCTCAGACCTCCCTCAAATCTTCTTGTCTTCTTCTCCTCATCCGGCACCATGTATGGGGCAAATTAGGACAATTCTACAAATCTAGATGTGTACTGCTAGACCATCAGGTGCCCCTGAGTCAAATTCAAAAATTCTGCTGCTTTAGCATTTCTAGTAGTAGCAGGGAAGTACCATTCGAAGAATATCTCTTTGAAGTGACTCCAGGTCAAAACTAGACATACTGGCCTCTGCTCCTCCAGCAACCTCACTAATCTCCACTAGCATTTAGCTTTCCCTGTCATCTTAAAACTAGCAAACGATAATTTTTGCTCTTAGGTGCAAGGGAGAACTGCCAATGTCTTCTCAATCTCTTGGACCCAGTTCTCTACCACGAATGGGTCGGCTCCTCTTGAAAATGATGGGGGATTCATATGAGTGAACTACTCGATTGTGCAGCCCTGGTGAGCTGGTGGGCAGCCTTTTTCTCTCAAATTTCTCGCTATCTTTGCCATTACTTGTTGGACGACACTACATAATACTACATCAGAATCACTGCCGCCTATACTGGAAGGCCTTGCATCGTTACCATCACTAGCGTGTGCATTGCTATTCCCAGGGTCCATCCTGAAATAGAACAAAATAGTCTTAGAATCCTATTATCATAACACGACTAATGCATTTATCTAACTAAAAACCATAAGTTATCCTCGTACAACCAATCAACTTAATGTCCTTATTCCCAATTCAAAGGTCAATCTTACCACTCAGAAACAAAAATCGACGATAGTTTACCATGGCTTTCCTGAAATCAACATTCTAGGAAAATCACAGAAACCGTCACAGAATTCCTGCCTCCAAGCTGTGAGACAAAACCATAAATTCTCGTCTTAACCTCCAATAATGACTTACTGAAATCCTGATCTACCCATTTCCTACCCTTATTAAGATCCATTCCTATACTCTGGTATTGCTATCTACTGTTTACTAAAGTCTACAAAACCTAGCAACCTAGGCTCTGATACTAATACTGTAACGACCCAAAAATTATGCTATATATATATAAAATAAATCCACTCTAATACCAAGCTGTATCACCCTGTGTAATATACCATACATAATCTCTATGTAAAATACACTATAGTACCCTGTGATACCTAGAGTGGCACTAGGTACAACAGTCCTCAAACATATCACACTACTCAGGGGAAGCATATATATATACATCCAACTACAATACCAGAGTTCTAATACCAACCATCAACATATAAGAATCTTCCCATACACATATTTACAACCCATAGTGTACAAAACATCACTGTATAAATATCAGAACTCACAGGCACTTACTTCCAAAAATATTATCTAAATCCTGCCCCACAGCACTCTAACCTTGATTCCTCGTATTTCCTGAAATGTTTAAATTTTTGGGTGGGACACCTCTTAGTAAGAAGGAATAGATCATTTTCAGTGTGTGGCAATATGATTTTAGTGTTCCAAATATAAAACCCTTACTTACCTTTCCTTTCACTGTGAAATCATGTAAAACTGCATACACATATATACAAATATATTTCAAAATACATACTTTCCTTTCTCATCATATTATGTATAAGATAATATCTCTGTATAAGTAAATACACATATATGCATAGAAGAACTGCCCTGAATGGATAAACAAACAACGTCATGAATTAACCTCGCATGTTCCGGGTTGTGCAGGCCGAAGGCGGGACCTAGCCATGGTTGGCCTAACCAGACTAAGTCAATTGTATCTGTATTTGTATCTGTAACTATGAGCACAATTTGCTTACCCAACTGGTCTGGACTCTAGGGGGTAACTCTATACTTTAATGGCACAATCGACTGTATACCACCAACACTCTATCTAAGAAGTGCGGCTGCATTGGTATCTGTGAAGCTATGGTACCATGCTTAGCTATGGTCCATCAGGGTTCTTAAATCATATAATGTGATTTCTAAAACAATATAGTACATGATTTCATTTCAAAATCAGTATAAACTGTCATACTATAAATCTGTATAAAATCTATGAAATACTGTAACTCTATATAAAAATATCATCATACTGTAGTTCAATATAGAACGCTATCATTTTGTAATTCTGTATCAAATGTTGTACTGTAATTTTATATAGAACGCTGTAAAAATATATAAAATCTATATAGTAGTTCTATATAGAACGCTGTAATACTGTATAAAATCATACATTTGTCCATATATATTTTACCATAGAAACTGACAAATTTAATTATACATAACTTTCAAACTCATGCCACACAAATTGAGTGATAACTTATACTGTAATATTCTGCTGAAAATACTGGTATAACCATCTCTAGGGTTTTACTCAACTCAATAACCCAATTTTCTCAAAACATACATATATCATTTCCAAAGTTCCCATTTTCATAAATCTGTATACTCAGGAAAACACATATATTACTCAAAAATCACATATTATAATTTAATCAGTTAAATTTCTGAAAAAGCCTGACATAATCGATTCCCCTTACCTGTTTCCTAGAGATATTCCTGCACAGATTCTAAAATAGTGCCTACGACATTCACATAAAACCCTGTATCCATATACCCTAATTTAATCAGTTCAACCCTAGAATAATAACCATTTAACATTTCCTAGGTCCATACATTCCCAATAATTGATTAAATTTTAAAAGCATCTTCCTTACCTTAGTTTTGGAGTGGTGTTTAGAAAGCCTAAATCACAAAGCCGCTCCGGTTAAACTATAGAGAATTGACGTCGGGATCCCGAAATGCCATTTATCCTTCGATTCGGATTGAAATCGGGCCAAAACTCAAGGAGAGAGAGAGAGAGTGATGGCCGCAGCCTAGAGAGAGAGAGAGAGAGAGAGAGAGAGAGAGAGAGAGAGAGAGAGAGAGAGAGGAGAGGTTTTTAATTTTTATAAATAAAATGAACTTGTGGCTATTTATAGATGGCTGTCCCCAGACAAAACTATTGACGGTTTCCTTGAAACCATCGAAGGTTTGGTTTTTAACCAAACCAGTTTCTTCTATTTTACCCTTACCTGGCTGTGGTAACTCAAAACCGTCGATGGTTTTCTGAGCTCCACCAAAATCGTCGACGGTATCATTTTTTGGGTCTTTACGCATACTTTTCTTAGGATAGGTAACTGCCCGAGAGTCCTGTCGGCATACGTCTCTTTGATATCTGTGCTTGACAGGGTATGCATCCTCAAAATGCGTGCTTATATAGGACACATATATTTTTCTTTGAGATCCAAGCCTCCTAATGATTACTGCCTCCTCGTGATGTGTGCTTTTTGAAGATTCGAGCCAGATTTGTTATATAAAGGCGCTCACTCGTTCACTACTTCCTTGTCTCCACCGAAAGCTTCCCTTTGTGTCTGTTGGGTACACCTTTCCATCCTCCTCTCTTTTGTTTGATTTCATTGTTTTTGTTTGTTTTTCCTTGGCATTGTGTGTTTTTATTTTGGCTTTTTTCTTCATATGTTCTTTGAATGTTCTTCATGTGTTCTTGAATGTTCTTCGCGTTCTTCACGCGTTCTTTGAATGTTCTTCGTGTTCTTCATGTTTTATTTGAATGTTGTTAGTATACTATTGAAAGTAGGCCTTGTTGATTCAAAATTTTGAAAAGCACAAGTTGTTTTTCTTCTTGCCCTTTTAAAGTCTAACTCCCCATGAGGTCTTCTGAGGCTCAGTTCGCACCTCTGACCAACATAAGTAGTGCTAGGTCAAATCTTTCCTATGAAGATTTGTGTGAGCTACGTCGCTTACTTGCCATTCCGGATAGTATCTAACTTAGGCTGCCCACCAGCTCAGAGTCTGCTCAATAGCTAGGCTCCAATGAAATTTTCCTATATACATATTATCTTGACCTTGGTCTTAGGCTGCCCTTTTTTCCCTTCTTTTTTGATATATTCCGATTTTACAACATAACTCCTTCCCAACTAGTCCCCAACTTGCATTTAACATTAGTATGCTTTTCTGTGCTCCTTATTAAAAAAGGTCACCAGCCCATGTGTTGGAATTGGTGTATTCCAAAGAGGGGGGAGGGGTGAATTGGAATTTTAAACTTTTCTCCTAGGTTAAACCAAATATCAGTATTACACAACCTAGGATCTTTCTAAGCATATACCAAATCAATATATAAATAGTATAATCAGATTAATGTAAAATATCATACAAGTGCTAAAAATAAATTGCATATAAATAAAGCTGACACCAGATATGATATCAGGGTTCGGCCAATATTGTCCACGTTCCTGCCTTGAGCCACAGATCAAGGATTCCACTAGTTGCTCACTTCACGGGTGAAGCAACACCGTTTACAACACCTTACCAAGATGGTACACGTAGTTCTCTTAACCGGGTCTGAACTAGTCCAGGACAATTTATAGGGCTAGTCTCCTTCTTCTAACCACACGTCAAGAATACAACGATAATAAACAATTTTGTGTACAAGGTAATGCTTCTACTACAAGCAGATGTGTACAACAATATGCACAAATGCACTCATGTATGATATGCAAATAAGCTCAATGTGAGAATGTGATTTTCACAAAAATAATTCTCAATAAAGACCGAGTGTAAAAAATGATTTCCTTACTAACAAGAGTAAGAGACCTTCCAAGCAAAGATATTAAAATAAGAATATGCTTAAGGTACTCTTTTCAATATGTCAAGAGTTTTTCCAAAAACTAGTTTTTCAAATAAAGCTTAGGGGAACTAGGATTCTTGCTCAAAAATAATTTTGCAATGAAGAATATATGAGCCTTTGAAGTTGTGCAATATGTGCTCAAGATCCACAAGAAATAAACAAGTTTTTCTCCAAAGATATTTATCAATGAAAATATATGGAGAAAACTTAGGATTTATTCTCAAGATAATGATTTTGAAAATAATGTAATATGAGAGTATAAGCAATATGATTTGTAAAAAATAAAATGCCCAAGATAAAATATACTCTCTTGAAAATTATTTTTTGAATAAATAACAAAGAGAGGATGAAAAACAAGCTTAGGAAGATGAAAATATGATATGAAGATTTGAGAGGATTTTCTAACTAATCATCTCACTAATTATGACTTATGAAAGGGTATATAGAGAGTTGGAAAAAATTATAGCCGTTGAGGACACATTAGGTATTTTGGAAAGGGTTGGTCGATCACTTTTGTGGTTCGGTCGACCGTAGTGCATAACTCGATCGACGGGGGCATTTTTAAGCTACAAGTTCAGTTGATCGTCTGAAAGCGATTCTGAACCCTCTGAGGTTCAGTCGACCAGATCAAGTTCGATTGAATGAACTTCATGAACTTCGGTTGACCAAGTCATTTTGAACTTAGAGGTTCGGTCGACCAGGGCGTTGGGACTTCCCATGTGTCTATTTTGTTAACTAGGGCATTGGCATATATTTTAGGCAGGTCGACCAAGCGATCAACCTTTTTACCTTGGAGAGGTTTGGTCGACCAAAGATCTAAGTATGTTCTGGTTTGGTCGACCGAGTGGTTAACAATCAACCCTGGGGAGGTTCGGTAGACCAAAGTGCCCTGTGTATTTTGGTTCGGTCGACCGACCATGCCAACCTTGAGCATTTCGGTCCTATTCTTCTTATAAAGTGTCCCTATTCAATTATTTCTAAAAATTATAAGGAACTTTGTCATTCATTAATGTGAGTCATATGGTCAGTCTAAGGCCTTGGAGAGTTAACCCCAAAAATTTGGCATCGGTCGACATCCCTAAGGTCCCATGGTTCCCTATGGTCCGACTATGGCCTTTGAGCTTATTCATATCATGCATGCCATGAATTAATTATTACAGACCAAAATATAAACTAAATGCAATACAATAAAGAGCAAAATGTCTTCTTCTTTTTCTTTTACTCCTCAGATTCGTCATGGAACATGGTAGATGATATGGTCTTTATGTTCCTCCTGGCTTCCATCTCTTCCTTATGTGTGCGCTAAGGCATTAAGCCTGCTCAAGCACTGAATACATACATAAGATACTTGTGGTTTGTCATTATCAAAACTAGGAATCAGATTCAAAAAGTCAACACCACGGTAGGTTTATTTCGGAGGTTCTTTTAGATGAGAAAGCACACCATAGAAAAAAAGGTGTACTACTTCAATTGTCTATCTGATTTCAAGATGTTTACTCCCAACAACTCGTCTATCCATGTTTGGAAATTTTAGTTCTTTTTGCATATGGGAATCTCAATTATCATGGGTCCCACGTCTAGTCAACCCCTCTCGATGGTGATGTTCTTCACCCTATCCTTCCCTTTTTGTATATACACAGGCATTTTTTTTTTGCTCTTCATCTTACTCCACCTTCCATTTCATCCTGGCAGCGCCACTTGGACCCATCTCTGTCCCTCTTAGAGCAAACCATCCTTCGGGAGCTATGAGCTAAAGCTTGGCAGGGGATTATTCCTCACAACGAACTGCTCAAGGAGCGAGTCCTTGTGTAGTGTTGACTCAACCCCATCTCACCCGATCTTTACTTCTCATGAGCTTTGTGGTATATATATGTACGTCTGTTCTATCTGGTGTTTAGCCCCCTCTTGTTTTTTTTTTTTTTTAAGGTATGGACTTTAATCGTTACGAGAATGTACTTGCTCAAAGGAAAAGGCAAAGGGCAAGCAAGCAAGAAGAAGAATAGCTTATAAGGTGAGTCTTCTTAGGTGGAAGATGTTCCTAAGATAGATGACGAGCAGCTTCCCACCCAAATGCCTCCACCTGTCACTACTGCCTCTAAGGGACCCGCCTTGCATGACCCTATATTTTAGTGGCTCGGTTGACAGGGGTTTTGGATAAGATGATATCTCAGGAACAAGGAGCTTTTATTTCGAGGCGTAGTATTTTCAAAAATAGTACTTTGGCCCAGGAGATGGTGCATTCAATACACAGGAAAAATCAGGGTGTGATACCCCATGGAAGAAAGTCGTAAAATGATTAGATGTTACTACCCATATGAACAAGGTGTATCTTTCTTTTCGGGAGCCTTCTCATAAGTACTCCACAGTTAAGCGTGCTTGGCTTGGAGTAATCTTGGGATGAGTGACATTTAGAGAAGTTTTCTTAGGAAGTGTGTGAATGAGGACAAAACACACTGAAAATGACATGTGTTGGTCTGTGGGGCTAGTCATTAGTCCGATAAGGCCCGCCCCCTATTGTTTGGTCCAGGTAGAGGAGGAGAGATGCAGTGCTCCTTGATAGACCCAGGTTAGTGCATCACAAAATGGTATTAAAGTAATTACCCAGCCAGAAGTGTGATGAGATTCACATCGCCTGGGTTTGGAAATGTGGGTTCACAATGAGGACGTTGCGTTATGTAAGTGGGAGAGAATATGATACCCCCTGATGTTACCACCCATATCAACAAGGTGCACCTTTCTTTTTGGAAGCCTTCCTATAAGTACTCCACGGTTAAGCGTGCTTGGCTTGGAGTAATCTTGGGATGGGTGACCTTTTGGGAAGTTTTCTCAAGAAGTGTATGAGTGAGGACAAAACACACTAAAAATGACACGTGTTGGTCTGTGGGGCCAGTCATTAGTCCGATAAGGCCCCGCCCTCTTTTGTCTGGTCCAGGTGGAGGAGGAGAGACACAGTGCTCCCTCGTGGACCCAGGTAAGGCATTACACAGGGTGGCAATGTAGTGCTTAAGATTGATATGACCAAGGCTTATGACCGGTTAATTGGCGTTTTCTTTTAGACGTCCTAGTGGCTTTTGGTTTTGGTGATAATTTTTGCAGGATTATAGAAAATTGTATTCAGTTTCCTTGGTTCTCTATTATGCTTAACAACTCCTTTAGAGGTTTTTTTAATCCAATGGGGGGATTGCGTCAAGGGGACCCTCTCTCGCCTTACCTCTTTATTTTGATGGAAGGAGTATTGTCTAGGTTGTTGCAACATAATTTTATGTCTGGAAATATTGGTAAATTTTTCCATCTTGTCGGTGCTCTTATTGTCTCACATCTCCTTTATGCAGATGATTTATTGATTTTTTCTAATGGATATGCAAGGTCATTTCGAAATTTGTTGAAGACTCTTGAGGTGTATGAAAAATGGTCGGGCCAACATATTAGTAAGGAGAAATCTGCTATGTATTTTTCTAAGCTCCTTAATATATCAAGGCGTCGTGAGACTATGAGGACCTTGGGTTTTCTTGAAGGATCCTTTCCTACAACATACTTGGGTGTTCTGCTTGTGTCTGGTCGGCTTAAAGTAAGAGTTTTGGAACCTTTGGTTAATAAAATTCAATCAAAGGTGGCGGGTTGGAAGATAAAGCTTTTGTCACAAGGTGGTCGGTTAATTCTATTAAAACATATTCTGTCATTTATGTCATCTCACTTGTTGGCTGTGCTTGACGTACCTCGTTTTAACCTCATTCTTTTGGGGAGAGGAAAATGCAAAGTTTAAGCGTAAATGGCGGGCTTGGAAGAAACTATGCATTCCCTAGTTGGAAGGAGGTTTGGGAATTAGAGATTTTGTGGAGGTGCAGAGATCTCTTCATATGAAGTTTGTTTGGTGTTTATTGAAAATGGATAATTTATGGATGAGATTTTTTAAGGCTAAATATGTTAAAAAAGGTCATCTTGCTCTTGCTAGCAATTATTCAGGTTGTTCGAGGTTTTGGAAGTCCTTAATGTAGGTTTTGCTGGTTGTTTGTGAGAACACCATTTGGAGAGTTTGTGATCGACGGGCCTCCTTTTGGTTTGATTGCTGGCTGAATTCCGTGCCTTTTTGTTTAAGGGTGGAGGACATCTTCTGTCCTCTTATCTAGGTGAGAGATTGTAGGGATGATAATGGGGAGAATTATGAGCGAATGCAAGATTTTATTGGTCCTGATTTGTTGGGTGATATTTTGCTCTCATTGCCTATTAAGAAACAGGGTCTAGATGTTCTAATATGGGAGCTGAATTTGGATGGAAGTTTTTCGTCTTCTAGTTCTTGGGAAATTATCATATTAAAGTAAGACAATTACCTAGGTATGGAGTGGATAAGGCAAAATTTTCTCCCCAAAAAAATCTCAGTGTGTATGTGGAAGCCACAGTTTAATTGCATGCTGGTGTGATTGTTGTATTAACAGGAAGATTGAAATGCTTGATCATGTGTTGAGTTCAGGGGAGGTGGTTTCGTTTGTTTAGGATAGAGCTGTTGTATTTTAGGCTTGCCAAAATTCATTGTGGGAACTTGGTGGGGGCGTGTCTTTCATTGCTTTTCTTTAGCAAAAAAATATTCTCAATGTGGCATTATTATTGGGTTAATTCCCTCTATAATCACTTGGCGTCTTTGGGAATTTCGGTGCAAAGTTAGGATGGAAAATATGGTGGAGTCTAAGGAGGGGGTTTAGAGATCCATTTGTTTTTGGATTAGGCGCATTTTGATAGAGCACTCTGTTTTGCAATCGGGGTACGGGGGGTTTGATTTATTTGATATACCTCGAATAGTGCCTCATAAACTTAAAAGACAGTGTACGATTGTTTAGGAGAAACCATCAACAGGTTTTGTGAAGTTGAATGTTGATGGAAGTTGTAGAGGTAATCTGGGTTCGTGTGGGGGTGGAGGCACCAATCGGGATTCCTCTAGCAAACTTAAAGGTGCCTTTTCTTCTTATTTTGGACAAGGTACGAATGATGAAGCTGAGTTTCGTGCTTTGCACATGGGGGTGTTATTATGTAAGGATCTGGGATTTCATAATATTATTATTGAATGTGACTTTAAGCTGATCGTTGATAGAATCAATAATGATAAATGCACAATGTGGTATTTATGGGATTTTTGGGAGGAAATTGTGTTGGCACTTCAAGGTATTTAGTTCTCTATTCGACACATTTATAGAGAGGCTAATCAAGAGGCTGATTATCTTGCTCGTCAAGGTGAAGAAGGTATGATATATAGTTTTGAGGAAGGAGATGAGCTTCCAAGGAAGATTAGAGGCATATTGAGACTTGATAGTTTTAGCTTCCCTAGCATTAGGTGTTAGCTTGTGTAGTTTGTTTGACTGTTTGATTTAGGTAGGTTTAGTTTGGGCCGTGTGGTTAGGCTTGTTTAGATTTGGTTTTTTCTATTTTTTTTTTTTGGTTTTGGTTTGTGGTTAGTTTTTGGGAGGGCTTTATTGATTATTTGGAATCTCCCAGAGGCTTTGTTTGTAACCATAGTATTCCTCCGCTATAAGTGAGAGTTATTAATATATTTGGGATGGGGCCGCTATGTGGGTGGCTACTGGCTCGATTTAGTTTGGGCCGTGTGATTAGGCTTGTTTACATTTGGTTTTTTCTGTTTTTTTTTTGGTTTGTGGTTAGTTTTTGGGAGGGCTTTATTGATTATTTGGCATCTCCCACAGGCTTTGTTTGTAACTACAGTATTCCTCTATAAGTGAGGGTTATTAATATATTTGGGATGGGGCCGCTATGTAGGTGGCTACCGGTTCCTTTTGAAAAAAAAAAGAGAAAAGAAAAAGAAAGAACCAACCTGTCTGCCAATATTTGGCATACTACTTACCAAGTTGCCTTTTTTATTTTTCTTAGAAGATTACTTTTGTTGTTCACTGCTATATGCTTACGATGATGTTATTCTCAACTGGCAACTATGACTTTGACCATGGAAGATAAAGTGGCCGAGATGTATCAGGTCTCTACAGAGGCAAAGGAGCAAAAGGTTGCCCAAAAAAATGAGCTAAATGAAGCTCGGGCCGAAGCTATTCTTCGGGAGAGGGCTTTTTAAAAGGAAATTGCTAGGATTCGAAATGAAGGGACCTGTGCTGCTGCCAGCACTGCTACGAGTGCCACGAACTCAAACTATTGCAACTTTGACCGGTTTATTGTGGATACCTCTCAGACGTATCGAGAAGGCTTTCGGAGGTGTCGGGAGCAGGTCAGGACACTGTATCTTGATCTTCCCTTGCTCATCATCTGTTCACTAGGTTATGGTAATGAGAGTCCTCGATCGGAGGAAGAGATTGAAGAGGTGGATGGGGAAGGCAGTGAAGTTGGCGACTAGAGAACTTACTCTAAAATGTTATTGCTTTGTAACTTTTTGTAATTTGCTTTTAAAACTTTTTGTAACTTGCTTTTAAAACATACATTTTTTGAATAGTACTTTTTTAACATTTCAGAGTTCCGCGTATTCTTGATCTCCTTCCCTTATAAGTATTTGAATGTTTATGTTCCTTACTTGATTTCTGATGCTATCTGGTATGGCCCCTCCCAGTTGGGCTTCAACTTGCTTGGTCTGGGTTCTCCAAGTTCGTTTCAAACTTTTCTTAGGACTAAATATCTTAAGTTGAACATACGTTCCTTTACCTGAGCGTTATAATACCTGACCACCTTTGTTAGTACGTTGCAATTTTGATCTATGCTTGATATTGTCTCTCCTCTAAAAGGTCTATGTAACAACCTGAAATTCATACCATTTTTTTTCAAGCTATATAACATAATCTCTAACACCTTGTATATAAATATCCGACATCATCACAACTTAGAGTTGGTGCCATGGTAACTTGTGCATTACATGTATAACACCTATGCAGTGAAAAAACATACATATCCAACCATGTCCCAAAAAACAATACTACAGTACTTTAGACCCACCTGTATATATATACACACGAACATAACATTTCCAAAAAGCCCCAAAATGCTGAGGGCTCTACTACTTAGCCCAAGACTCACCCTAAAACTATGTCGACTCAGTTGCCTTCTCTATCTTTGAGCCGACCATGCACGCCTCTCTCGATTACCTGAAATGTTTATAATGTTGGGGTGAGACACCTCTTAGTAAGGAAAAACATGTTATTACCAGTGTGGGCATATGAGTTTGAACATATAATATTACCTTTAATTAAATTATACATGGAATATCATTTAAAAGTCACTAAACAATAACTCACACACATGTCATTTAAAATACATGATTTTGAGTTCTCTACCCAAAAGTACTTCTATCTATAATAAATAATCTCTATTTTCTGTGTATATAACACATATACATAACTCTGAAAAATTCCCCTCGATGGTTGTATGTCATGATTTAACCCCTTATGACAAGGTTGTGTGTCCCGTAGGCAGGCCTAAACACTGGTTGCCCTACCTGAGGTAGCCGAACTGTATGCATATATCTGAATATGCCTAAAGCACGAAAGGCCCGCTCCACCTGGTTCGGACACCAGGGAGCCCTCTGCTTTACCTGTGGCACAATCGACTGTACCATACTCTATCTGAGACGTATAGTTGCACTATCTATACTGTATACTTATGGTACCGTGCTCTGTGAATTGCTCTGTTCCATCAAGGTTTGATACTGTATAATACTATTTCTATATATAATATCTATCTATTTTACCATGATTCTGTATCAACTGTATTAACCATGATTATGTATTTCTCTATATTAACCATGACGCTGTAATCTGTAATTCTTTATAATCTGTATTTCTGTATATCATGATTCTATGCTCTGTATGTCATGGTTCTATAAAACTCTGTATAATCATGATTCTGTGATATACTATATAAACATAATTTTGTATTATACTACAAAAACATGGTTTTGTATTATATTGTAAATCGTAGTTCTGTATAATCATGTAAACTGTAATTTTGAAAAACCCTATATAGTCGTGGTTCTGTAAATAAAACTGTATAAGATGTATATCATAACTCTATAAAAACTATATAATCATATTTCTATAAATTTGTACAAAATTCTGTAATATTCTAGTATTTCTCAAGCCACACAAATTAAATAAAGCTTGATAAATATAAACTGTGATGCTGTATAATTTCCATGCTATATTTAGTTCAAAACATTACTCTGTAATTCATATTCAAATACTATGCTTTACTGGTAAAACTTCTAAATTAACTGGCATAACATATTTCCCCTTACCTGACTGGTTGGTAGATCTAACTTCAACTTAATCTTACGTCCACAGCGTACTAAATACAAAATCCTAAAATATACATATATTTTCCTTATTCAATCAACTCAAACTCAGGATAATAATTATACTTATATTTTTCCTACGTTCACAAATCCTATTATATCCAAAAAAATTTAAACTACTAATTTATTTATCCACGTTACCTGAGTTCCTAGGAAAACACCTTCTGGAATCCTCAACCCATGCTTGTGGTGTTTGAAAACCTAGACCCTAAAATTACAACATCCTAATTTATCAACTCAACACCAGTATATTTTTCATCTAATACAAAATCTGGGTTCAGAAAAGCCTGAGAATTATAAAAACCTTATAATAACCTACTTACCCTGATTTTGGGATGGTGCTTAAACCTCTGAAACCAAAATTCTGCCCTGGCTAAGTTGTAGAAAATCTTCCCAAGATTATCATGGTAGCTTCTGATTGTCTAACTGGAGAGAAACAAGGCCGAAATCCTAGAAATAAGGTAGAGAGGCTGAAATTCTAGAGAGAGAAACAGTAAAATGAAAGTTTCCTCGCCAAAATATGATTTTTCACGTATTTATAGATGGCTGGCCACTTGGCTTCATCAACGAGACACGTTGCCTCGTCAAAGAACTGAAGAAGAGAGCTCATCGACAAAGGTGAAGAGCTCGTCGACGAACCAATGAGTCTGAATTACCCCTTCTCGGTTTCTCTTCGTTGACAAACCGAGAAACTCGTCCAGAAACCTTATAGTGGAATTCGTCGACGAAATTAGGGTGTTCGTAGACAAACCTTGATTTACCCCCTTTTTAATTTCCTTTCTCTTTATTATTTAATTATTATAATTTTCGGGTCTCTATATTCTCCCCTCCTTTTAAAATTTCGTTCTTGAAATTTGCTATACACCATTCTCTGAGAAAAATCTTCTACTTATTTCATTAATTACCCTCACTTGTGGCAGAGGAATACTGTGGTTACAATTAAGGTTCTGAGAGATTACATGTATATATATAAAAGAAAATTTCTCCCAAAACCAAAAACACTACCTATCCTATAGTCTAAAATATCACTTATACATTCATTATCCCGCTCTGCACAAAATAAAACCAAACTATATTTACTCTATCTGAATATTACTATTCTTTTCTTGTCTAATGCTGGACCCCACTGAACAAATGTGGGTACTTCTATCGTATTTATTCCTCTAACTCCCACAAGCCCTCCTCTACTGCTTGATTTCTCCACAAAACTTTTACTAATGAAATTTTCTTGGTGCGCAACTCCTGCTCTTTCCTATTTAGAATATGCACTAGTGTTTCCTCATATGCTAGAGTATCTCTAAGCTTTATCCCTTCGTAGCTGATCATGTGGGAGGGATCTGAAACGTATTTCGTCAGCATAGAAACACGAAATACATCATGAATTATGGATAAAGCTGGTGGTAAGGCTAGCCTGTGGCCAACTGAACACCCACTCTCTCAAGTATCTCAAATGAGCCAATAAACCTAGTGCTCAGCTTACCCATCCTCCCAAACCTCATAACTCCTCTTAGTAGTGCTACTTTAAAAAATACTTGATTTCCCACATCAAATTCCAGTTTTCAGTGGCGAGTATCTGCGTAACATTTTTGCTGACTCTGCGTTGCACTGATTATGTCTTTGATAAGTTGGACTTTATCGTACACTTGTTGCACTAACTCTGGTCCCTAAATTTTCCTCTCACCCATTTCATCCTAGTATTGTGGAGAACAACACCTCTTACCATATGACGCCTCGTAAGGTGCCATGCCAATGCTGCCCTAACAGCTGTTATTATATGCAAACTCAACCAGTGGCATATACTGGGTCCAACTACCCCCGAAACCCAGAACACATGCTTGAAGAATATCCTCAAGCATTTGAATCATCCTCTCTGTTTGCCCATCAGTCTGAGGATGAAAAGTTGTGCTGAATGATAACTGAGACCCCAAAGCCTCCTACAAACTCTTCCAAAATCGCAATGTAAACCGTGGGTCTCGGTCTGAAACTATGGATACTAGCACTCCATATGGTCAAACTATCTCATGAATGTATAATTTTTCCAGTCTTTTCATAGAATAGCTAACTTTAATAGGGATAAAATGAGCGGTCTTCCTCAACCGATCAACGACCACCCAAATAGAATTCTATCCATGCAACGCCGGTGGTAACCCTGTAACGAAGTCCATGGATATATGATCCCACTTCCGCTCAAGGATGTGAGGTGGTTGCAACTGTCCTGACGGTCTTAGGTGCTCAGCTTTCACCTGCTAGTATGTCAAACACTGCCCCACAAACTTTGCTATCTCCCTCTTCATACCACTCGACCAGAACTACTCACGGAGGTCCCTGTACATCTTAGTGCTTCCAGGACATACACTGTAAAGGGATCTATGTTCATCCTCTAGGATAGTCCTCCTAATCTCAGTGTTTGCAGGTACGCACAGAATGGTACAGAACCTCAGAGCTCCATCCTCTGAAATACTGAACTCCTTTCCCTGTCCGTCTTGCACTTTATTTATCAGCTCTACCAATTCAGCGTCATTTTTCTGAGCAGCTTTAATCCTATCATATAATGTAGGCTGTAGCACCAAGTTGGCAATAAATGCCTGATGCTCACCCTCCACTGGCTCCACACTGAGTCTCTTTGGATCCATCTGAATCAGATGCTGAATCATCATCGATGACAATGCCGCACCTACTGATTTTCGGCTTAGTGCGTCGGCCACCACGTTTTCTTTCCCTGGATGGTAGCTGATAGTGCAATCATAATATTTAATAAGCTCTAGCCATCTCCTCTATCTCATATTCAATTCCTTATGGGTGAAGAAATACTTCAAACTTTTACGATCAGTGAAGATTTCACATCTCCCCCCCATAAAGGTAGTGCCCACAAATCTTTAGAGCATACACCATTGCAGCTAACTCTTAATCATGTACCGGGTAGTTCTTTTCATACTCTTTAAGCTGTCGAGAAGCGTAAGCTATAACCCTTCTGTGCTACATCAACACACACCCGAGTCCCTTCAAAGATGCATCATTGTATTTAAAAAATCCATTCTCTCCTGATGGAATAGATAATACCGGTGCAGTGACCAACCTTTGCTTCAACTCTCGGGAACTCTGCTCACACTCGTTAGTCCATTAAAACTTTACATTTTTCCTCGTGAGTCGTGTGAGCGGACTCGATAATCTGGAAAATCCATCCACAAAATGCCAACAGTACCTTGCCAAACCTAGGAAGCTTCTGACCTCCTGAACATTAATTGCTCTCACCCAATTCACCACTGCTTCTATTTTACTCAGATCTACTGATATGCCATCCCCGGAGATCACATGCCCGAGGAAAGTGACCTGCCTCAGCCAGAATTCAAATTTCTTGAGTTTAGTGAACATTTTCTTTTTCTTTAGTACCTGCAAAACCAACCTCAGATGATTCTCATGCCCTTCAAAACTCTTTGAGTAGACCAGTATATCATCAATAAATGCCACAACAAACTAGTCTAATTACTAATGGAACACCCGATTCATTAGGTCTATAAACACTGCCGGTGCATTAGTCAATTCGAACGGCATTACCAAAAACTTGTAGTGCCCATACCTAGTTCGAAAAGCTGTCTTTGAAATGTCCTTTGCTCTAACTTTCACCTAGTGGTATCCTAACCAAAGGTCAATCTTGGACTAGACTTATGTTCCCTGGAGCTGATCAAATAAATCGTCAATTTTGGGAAGAGGATATTTATTTTTGACTATTACTTTGTTAATCTCTCTATAATCTATGCACATCCTCATAATCCTGTCTTTCTTCTTCACAAATAGGACTGGTGCACCCCAAGGCGACACACTAGGGGTAATAAACCCTTTATCCAACAACTCCTGCAACTGATCTTTTAATTATTTCAATTTAGTTGGCGCCATTCGGTAGGGTGCTTTGGATATCGGTGTTGTACCTGGTAAGTAAATCCACTACAAATTCAATCTCCCGATCTAGGGGTAAACTAGGTAATTCCTCTGAAAAAATATTTAGAAATGCTCTGACCACTGGAATATCAATAAGCTTTAATTCTCCCTCTAGTGCCTCCTTTACATAAGCTACATATCCTTGACAACCACCCTGAAGCAGCCACCTAACCAGAATGGCCGACACTAACTGTGGCGGGACACCTACACATGATCCCACGAATCTGAGTTCCTGCACGCCTGGGGGTCTGAAAATCACTTCTTTTTTATGGCAATCAATGCTGGCGTAATTAGCTGCTAGCTAGTCCATACCCAATATCACATGAAACCCATGCAGGTCTAATACCACATGATCAACTCATAACACTTTCTCTTGAATGCCCATTGGAAAGTTTTTAAGTACCCTCCTAAACCTTACTGTTAATCCAGTCGGTGCGGGTACTAACAACTCAACATCTAATGGCTATGCCTCAACCCTAGATAATTTAGCATATACCAACGAAACAAAAGAATGAGTGGCACCTGTGTCAAAAAAACCAACAACTTTATATGGTTAAGTAGTAAGAATACCTGTCACGACGTTTGCGGTAGTCTCAGTGTCTCCTGACGTCAATGCATAAACCCTTGTCGGAGCTATGTTTCTCTACTGATGGCCACCCCTAGGTGCCTGATTATGTCCCCGAATCTGTCTAGGGGTTGGTGCATTTTTTGGTGGCCAATGACACTCCCGAGCTATATGTCTGAGTGTACCACATCTGTAGCAAACATTATTCCCCAATTGATACACTCCCGTATGTCTCTTATTGCATATGGGGCAAATAGGGGATGACTACTCACCCTAGTACCCAAGATCTCCTCTCTCATGTCACCGAGCTTTACCATATCTATCTCCTCTCCAAGGGCCTCGACTGGACCTTGCTTGGAAACTCGGAGGCGTAGGCCTCTTTCTTTGACTTGGGTTCCCCACATCCTTCTGATTACTCTCCTCTGCCATTGCGGCCTTGTCCACTAATTTAGAAAAATCCTGCACTTTTAATACTGCCACCTACTTGTAAATATCCTGCCTCAAACCCCTCTCAAACATCCTTGCCTTTTTCACCTCATCTAGAATAATATAGGGGACAAAGCGGGACAGCTTAACAAACTTCACCACGTACTGCTGGACCATGAGATTACCTTGAGTCAAGGTTATAAAATCTGCTATCTTCACCTCTCTAATGATGGCGGGAAAATAACGGTCGCAGAAAATTTCTTTAAATCCGCACCAGGTCATAGCTACTGGTACTTGTCTCTACACCTCCAATAATTTCGTAGCCATCCACCATCTCTCTCCCCTATCAGTTTATAGGTAGCATTGAGAACTCTCTGTTCATCCGTAGAGTGGAGCACCATCAGTATTTTCTCCATCTCTTGTAACCAATATTGAGCCACTGCAGGACCAGCTCCTCCTGAGAATGTTGGAGGATTCATTTTAGTAAACTTCTCAATGGTACAACCCTGGTCTTTTGATGGGCCTCCTTATTCCCTAGAGCTTTCTGCAATCTCAACCATCACTTGCTGAGCTACACTGTGCAGAACGACATCAGAATCCCCACCGCCCATGCTAGATGACCCAACACCATCATTACCGTTAGTGTGAGCACCGCCATTTCCTATATCCATCCTTCAATAACACCAAAATAATTTGAGAATATTTACTTCATAACACTATTCTTATAGTAATCTAACTGAGATATCCTTATACCACCCATTTCTAATTTAGGGTTCAGTACTACCATCCGGAAATAGAAACAGACAATAGTTTACTATGGCTTTCTTGAAATCGTCACCTTAGGAAAATCACAGAAACTACCTCAAAGTTTCCATCTCCAAATCACGGAACAAAACCCTAAATTCTCACCTTAACTTTCCAACCTTAACCCACAAAAATTTTAACCTACCCCAAATCTATTCCTATACTCTGGTATTGTTTTCCGTTGTACGCTAAAGTCTATAGAACCTAACAACCTAGGCTCTGATACCAAATTTGTAATGACTTGAAATTCATACCATTTTTTTTAAGCTATATAACATAATCTCTGATACCCTATATATAAGTATCCGACATCGTCACAGCCTGAAGTGGGTGCTGTAGTAACCTGTGCATTATATGTATAATACCTATGCAGCGGAAAAACATACATATCCAACCATGTTCCAAAACACAATACCATAGTACTTTAGACCCACCTGTATATATATACACACAAACACAACTTTTCCTAAAAGCCCCAAAATGCTGAGGGCTCTACTACTCAACCCAAGACTCACCCCAAAACTATGCCAACTCAGCCACCTCCTCTATCTCTGAGCTGGCCTTGCATACCTCTCTGGGTTACCTGAAATGTTTATAATGTTGGGGTGAGACACCTCTTAGTAAGGAGAAACATGTTATTACCAATGTGTGGCATATGAGTTTAAACATTACCTTTAATTAAACTATACATGGAATATCATTTAAAAGTGACTGAACAATAACTCACACACATGTCATTTAAAATACATGATTCTGAGTTCTCTATTCAAAAGTACTTCTACCTATAATAAATAATCTCTGTTTTTTGTGTGTATAATACATATACATAACTCTAAAAATTCCCCTCGATGGTTGTATGTCATGATTTAACCCCTCATGATAGGGTTGTACAGCCCGTAGGCGGGGTTAAACACCAGTTGGCCTACCAGATCTAGCCTAACTGTATGCATATATATGGATATGCCTATATCACGAAAGGCCCGCTTCACCTAGTCCGAATGCTAGGGAGCCCTCTACTTTACATGTTGCACAATTGGTTGTACCATACTCTATCTGGGACATATGGTTGCACTGTCTATACTTTATAGCTACGGTATCGTGCTCTTTGAACTGCTCTCGTCCATCAGGGTTTGATACTATATAATAGTATTTCTATATATAATATCTATCTATTTTACCATGATTCTGTATCAACTATATTAACCATGATTTTGTATTTCTCTATATTAACCATGACGCTGTAATTTGTAATTCTGTATAATCTATATTCCTGTGTCATGGTTCTATGCTTTGTATGTCATGGTTCTATAAAACTCTGTATAATCATGGGTCTATAAAAATCTGTATAATCATGGTTCTATAAAACTCTATATAATCATGATTCTGTGATATACTATATAAACATAATTGCGCATTATACTGTAAAAACATGGTTCTGTATTATACTCTAAATCGTAGTTCTATATAACCATGTAAATTGTAATTTTATAAAACCCTGTATAGCCATGGTTTTGTAAATAAAACTGTATAAGTTGTATATCATTAACTCTGTAAAAACTATATAATCATATTTCTATAAATCTGTATAAAATTCTGTAATATTCTAGTATTTCTCAAGCCACACAAATTAAATAAAACTTGATAAATATAAACTGTGATGCTGTATAATTTCCATGCTCTATTTAGTTCAAAACCATACTCTGTAACTCATATTCAAATACTATGATTTACTAGTAAAACTTCTAAATTAACTGGCATAACATATTTCCCCTTACTCGACTGGTTGGTAGATCTGACTCCAACTTAATCTTACGTCCTCAGCGTACTAAATACAAAATCCTGAAATATACATATATTTTCCTTATTCAATCAACTCAAACTATGGATAATAATTATACTCACATTTTTCCCAGGCTCACAAATCCTATTATATCCAAAAAAAATTAAACTACTAATTTATTTATCCACATTACCTGAGTTCTTGGGAAAACACCTGCTAGAATCCTCAACCCATGCTTGTGGTGTTTAGAAAACTAGACCCTAAAATTACAACATCCTATTTTATCAACTCAACACCAGTATATTTTCATCTAATACAAAATTTGGGTTCAGAAAAGCTTGAGAACTATAAAAACCTTATAATAACGTACTTACCCTAATTTTGGGATGGTGCCTAAACCTCTCAAACCAAAATTCTGTTCCGGATAAGTTGTAGAAAATCTCCCCAGGATCATCGTGGCAGCTTTTGATCGTCGAACTGGGGAGAAATGGAGCCAAAATCTTAGAGAGGAGGTAGAGAGGCTGAAATTCTAGAGTGAGAAACAGTAAAATGAAAGTTTCCTTGCCAAAATCTGATTTTTCATGTATTTATAGATGGCTGGCCACGCGGCTTCGTCGACGAGACACGCGGCCTCATCGACGAACCGAAGAAGAGAGTTCTTCGATGAAGGTGATGAGCTCGTCGATGAACCAATGAGTCTAAATTACCCCTTCTCGGTTTCTCTTCGTTGATGAACCCTTAAACTCGTCCACGAACCTTATAGGGGAATTCGTCGACGAAACCAGGGTGTTTGTCAACGAACCCTACTTTACCCCTTTTTTAATTTCCTTTCTCTATATTATTTAATTATTATAATTTTTGGGTCTCTACATTCTCCCCTCCTTATAAAATTTCATCCTCGAAATTTTCTATACACTATTCTCTGAGAAAAATCTTCTACTTATTTTATTAATTTTGGATAAAGCTGGTGGCGAGGCTAGCCTATAGGTGACTGAACCCACTCTCTCAAGTATCTCAAATGGGCCAATAAACCTTGGGCTTAGCTTACCCTTCCTCCCAAACCTCATAGCTCTTTTTAGTAGTGCTTCTTTAAAAAATACTTGATTTCCCACATCAAATTCTAGTTTTTAGCGATGAGTATCTGCATAACTTTTTTGCTGACTCTGAGCTACACTGATTCTGTCTTTGATAAGTCAGACTTTATCGTACGCTTGTTGCACTAACTCTGGTCCCAAAACTTGCCTCTTACCCATTTCATCTCAATATAGTGGAGAACGACACCTCCTACCATATAACGCCTCGTAAGGTGCCGTGCTGATGCTGGCCTGATAGCTGTTATTATATGCAAACTCAACCAGTGACATATATTAGGTCCAACTACCCCCGAAATCCAGCACATATGCTTATAGCATATCCTCAAGCATTTGAATCGTCCTCTCTATCTGCCCATCAGTCTGAGGATGAAAAGTTCTACTGAATGATAACTGATATCCCAAAACTTCCTGCAAACTCTTCCAAAATTGCAATGTAAACCATGGGTCTCGGTATGAAACTATGGATACTGGCGCTCCATAAGGTCGAACTATCTCCTGAATGTATAATTCTGATAGTTTGTTCATAGAATAACTAACTTTAATAGAAAGAAAATGAACGATCTTCATCAATCGATCAACGACCACCCAAATAGCATCCTGTCCATACAACGTCGGTGGTAAACCTATAACAAAATCAATGGATATATGATCCCACTTTCACTCAGGGATGTGAAGTGGCTGCAACTGTCCCGGTAGTCTCTGGTGCTCAATTTTCACCTGCTGGCACGTCAAACACTGCTCCACAAACTCTGCTATCTCCCTTTTTGTACCACTCCACCAGAACGACTCACAGAGGTCCCTGTACATCTTAGTACTTCCAGGATGTACTGTGTAAAGGGACCTATGTGTCTCCTCTAGGATAGTCCTCCTAATATCAGTGTTTGCAAGTACGCACAGTCTGGTACGAAACCTCAGAGCTCCATCCTCTGAAACACCGAACTCCTTTCCCTGTTTATCTTGCACTTTATTTATCAACTTTACTAATTCTGCATCTATCCTGATTGGCCAACCAGGACAAATCAACTAAACTTCGAAAGTCAGATCGATCTCCTCAACCCTAACTGATGGGGAGCCTGTTCACAACATAGGCACGATCGACTGCTGAATATCCACATACTATCTGAGTTATGTGGTTGCACTCTGTACTGAATATAGCAACGGTACCTTACTCTGTTGTCTGAATCTGGTCCATCAGGGTTTGATACCATATACATATGTAACTGATATATCTATATTACTGTTTTACCATGATTTTAAAATGACCAAAACACTGTAAAACTGATATGATAATCTGAATAATTGACTGAATATTTAATATCAATATTTTGAATATCTGACTGAAATCATGGTATTCTGAAAATGCTGTAAAATTTCTATCTGTATGTATACTGAAAATTCATCATTTTATAGAACATATATTTATTCCATGATATTTTCTGTCTAGTATACTGTGAAACATGGTATTTGTAAACTGTATAAATACTGTACTAATCTGTTCCAAGCTCATGCCACACAATTAAATAATAAGATTTACATGCTTAGAAAATTGTATTTTCTGTTATACTAATATTTTATGGTCTGACTAATAATCTGGTATAACATATAATTTATACTAAAACCATACTAAAATTTCCTAACATAGCATATTTCCCTTACCTGACTATCTGAACACTAGCTGCTATTTACAGTCTCACACGTACAATATTTATAATTTCAACATCCTAAGATAATACACACATAATTTCCTAATCAAACAACTAAATTCACCTAAATAATTATCGCATACATACTTTCCCAATTCCATATATGGTCAATTCCTAAAATATAATCCATACATCATTTTACCTGCATTCTTGAAATACCACCTACTGGGGTCCTCGACCCTTGCCTGTAGGGTCCCAAAACACCCTATTCCTGAAAATATAATACCTTGATTTTACTTCACAAAACTCTAATATATTTGCATATAATATAGAATCTGGCCTCAAATGAATTGGGTAATATTGAAAATACTCAAATAATCTACTTACTCTGGTTTTAGGATGGTTCCCAAACTTCTTAAACTATGTTGTAGAGAATCTCCCCAGGATCACCATGGTAGCTTTTGATCGTCGAACCGGGGAGAGAAGAAGCCGATTTTCTAGAGAGAAGTCAGAGGAATCGTGGAGAGAGAGAGAGAGAGAGAGAGAGAGAGAGAGAGAGAGAGAGAGAGAGAAACTAATAAAATGAATTTTTTTCGTCAAAAATCCGTTTTAGGGCTATATATAAAATGTTGTCCACGTGGCCTCATTGACGAGCCACGTCACTTCGTCGACGAGTCCAAGAAGGGAGTTCGTCGACGAACTAAAAACCTTTGTCGATGAATTTCAGGCCCTGAAATAGCTCTTTCAGTAATTCCTCATCGACGAGACACATGTCCTCGTCCACGATCCCAATAAGCCTCTTCGTCGACGAATGCTTCACGTTTGTCAACGAGATTCTTCTGTGACCACCCCCTAAAAATTTTCTTTTCTTTTATTATTTAATTACTATAATTCTTTGGGTCTCTACATGCATATTTGAGATTATAAATTATACTGAGTGTTGCTTGCACATATATACCATTGAGCTTATTATTCTTACATATTTGGTGTGTTCTGATTATTATTATTGATGCAAATTTGCTTGATTAAGAAGCATATTATTTGTACGCATCTTGTGTTGAAATAGTGTTGCATTCCAGGCGTGGCCTGATGGGGCATTAATCCAGTTCGGAAGAATTGGTTTGTGAAGATTGAGGTTAGCCCTGTACTAATTGACCTGGTTATATTTAGGTGCCGCTCCACCCATTAAGTGAGCTTATAGTGTAATCATTGTGCTTGTGAGTCAAGGTGAAGACGTAGGCAGTTTGCCGAACCTCGATAATATTTTTGGTGGTTTCTCTCTTTACGATTTCCCGTGCATGCTTAATTAGATTTCTTGTGCAGTTTAATCTCTACTGAATATTTATATTGATTTATTTTTGTACGCATTAGATTGACCTTAGGCTTGTGTAATACTGATGCTAGTGGATTGACCTAGGAGATAAATTTTTAAAATACCAATTTGCACCCCTTTTTGGGATTACAACAAAGCCAACAAATGTCTTCAAAGCCCGGTGGTTGTGCTACATATACTTCTTCATTTATAAAACCATTTAGGAAGACACTTTTTACATCTATTTGATATAATTTGAATTTGTTATGTGATGCATATGTTAACAACATTCTTATGGATTCCATTCTTACTATGGGAGCAAAAGTCTCATTGTAGTCTATTCATTCCTCTTGATTGTATCCTTGTACTACAAGTCTTGCCTTATTTCTTACTTGCCTTATTTCTTACAACTATTCCACTTTCATCCTTTTTGTTCCTAAATACCCATTTTGTTCCTATTATTGAGTGGTCATTGGGTCTTGGAACTAGTTTCCATACTCTATTTCTTTCGAATTGATGCAGTTCTTCTTGCATAGCTATTATCCATGAATCATCATTTAGAGCTTCTTCAATATTTTTGGGTTCATCTTGAGATAGAAATGTATAGTGAACATAGGTTTTTCAATGATGATCTAGTAGTTACTCCTCTAGAAAGTTCTCCTATTATTTGATCTTTAGGGTGATTTCTTACATATTTCCATTCCCTTGGAAATTCGGAATTTTCAGTACGATTTTCTTTTGGACTTTCTTCATTATTCTCTTCTTTTTCTTTGACTTCTTAAATATCTAAATTTTCTAGTTTTTGTAAAGAATCGTCTTTCTCTTCAATTTGAATTGTTTTAGTATAAGAATTAGCTTCATCAAATGTTACATGGATTGATTCAATAATTGTGAGTGTTCTCTTATTGTAGATTCTATATGCTTTGCTATTTGCTGCATATCCTAGGAAAATACCCTCATCCGACTTAGAATCAAATTTCCTTAAGTTATCTTTGTCATTATGCACAAAGCACTTACATCCAAATACATGAAAGTAAGCTATATTGGATCTTCTTCCTTTCCATAAATCGTAGGGAGTTTTATTTAAACTTGATCTTATAGACACTCTATTTATCACATAACATGCGGTGTTAACTGCTTCAGCCCAAAAGTATTTAGGTAGTTTGTTTTCATTTAATATTGTCCTAGCCATTTCTTGAAGGGTTCTATTCTTTCTTTCTACAACTCCATTTTGATGTGGAGTTCTTGGTGCTGAAAAGTTATGTCTAATTCCATGTTCATTGCAGAATTTTTCAATGTCTTTATTATTGAATTCTCTTCCTTGATCACTTCTTGTGTTCAAAATGTCATAACCTTTTTTTCATTTTGAAGTCTTTTACATAAGTTTACTAACATATTGCATGCTTCATCCTTTGAGGCTAAGAAGAGTACCCAGGTAAACCTAAAGTAGTCATCAACGATGACAAAAGCATATTGCTTTCCTCTTAGGTTTTGTGTCCTAGTTGGTCCAAACAAATCTAGGTGAATAAGCCCTAAGGGCCTACTAGTGGAGATATGTTTCTTCTTCTTAAAGTTGGACTTATTTTGTTTTCCTAATTGACAAGCATCACATATTTTAACTTTAATAAACTTAATACTAGGAAATCCTCTAAGTTCTTTTTAGCTAATCTTGATAATAGGTCCATACTAGCGTGTCCCAGTCTTCTATGCCATAGCCAACTAGCTTCATTCATAGTTGCTAAGCATGCGATATTTTGAGATTTCATCTTTTCAAAGTTTATGTAATATACATTATCAATTCTTTGAGCGGTGAAGAGAACATTATGTTTTTCTCTATTTTCAACAATACATTTATCTTGTTTAAAGTTTACATCAAACCCTTTGTCACTTAATTGGATTATGCTTAAGAGATTATGCTTTAACCCTTCTACCAATAACACATCATCAATAGTGAGGGAAGGTTCTTTACCTATCTTACCAATCCCAATGATTTTTCCCTTAGCATTGTCTCCAAAAGTGACGTATCCATCGTCTTTTAGCATAAGTGTGGTGAATTTGGATCTATCTCTAGTCATGTGCCTAGAACACTCGCTGTCCAAGCACCATTTGTCTTTTGAAGTGGTTGTCCTAAGGCAAACCTACAAGAAAGATTCAATGTGTTCCTCTTAGGAATCCAAACTTTCTTAGACTTCTTTGATTCATTTTTTTTTTCTTAATTTTCCATACTTTCTTTACTCTTACATTCTTTCTTTTAAATGGACAATCAAATTTAACGTATCCCTTTTTTTTACATAAGAAGCATCTAGTGTGTGGATAAATGTTGTTTGAGGATGTGCTTGCATAGTATTTTGATTCTTTGACAAAATATCCCATATAAAGACCCTTTTTTTTTTTTGTTCTCAATTCCATTAAATCCAATTCCTTCTTTGTCTAATGACATCCTTTGTTTACCTAACAACTTTTCAAAGTTCTCCTTTCCTTTAGTAAAATTGTATATAATTTTCTCTTTGTCTTCAATTTTGTCTCTAAGGTCCTTTATTTCTAAGTCTTTCTTACTTTGCCCATTCACTTGTAATTTAACTATTTCTTGAGTTAAGTCATTAATCTTCTTCATAAGTTCATCAATATGTGATTCTTTTTCTTTTTCAACTGATTTTGATGTATCAAGTTAATTTTTGAGTAATTCATTTTGTTCTTTTAAAGTTATGTTCCTTTTTGTGAATTTTACAAATCTATTATATAAAGCAAAAAGTTCAGCTTGCATTTCTTTATATGCATACTATCACAAGAATCAATACACGAACTATTACTTGATTCATTGGATGAATTGTAGTAGGAATTTACCTCATCATCATGCACCATGAAGCATATGTTGGCCACTTCTTGTTCACTTGATTCGTTCTATGATTCACTTGAACTGGTGTCATCCCAAGTAGCTTTTATCACCTTCTTTTTCTTCTTTTTGGCATCCTTTTTGAGCTATGGACAATCGGGTTTATTATGTCCAACCTTTTTACAATTGTAACAAGTAGGGGGTTCTTTCTTATTTTCCTTTTGACTAGTTTCTCCTTTTTCAAATTTTGATCCTCTAAACTTTCTAGCAAACTTTTTGTTTCTTTTAAATAATTTTCCAAACCTCTTAGTAATGAATGCTAGCTTTTCATCATCTATGTCACTTGTATCTTCCTCTTCTTCACTAGAGCTTTCTTTTGCTGCCTTAAGGGCTATAGATTGTTTATTTTTGTTTTCAACATTTCTTTCATTCATAGGCATCTCATAGGTGAGAAGAGATCCAACAAGTTCATCTAGAGAGGTATTCTTAAGGTTTCTTCCTTTTTTAATAGCAATGGCTTTAGGTTCTGAAATTGGTGGAAGAGCTCTAAGGATTTTTCAAATCATTTCGTAAATTGAGTAATTCTTTCCTAAGACATTAAGGGAGTTTATGACATGAGTGAACCTAGTATACATACTTGTGATAGATTCATCTGGGTTCATTCTAAAAACTTCATATTCACTAGTAAGCATGTCAATTCTATTATCTCTTACATCAATGGTGCCTTCATAAGTTACTTCTAGTTTGTCCCATATTTCTTTTGCTGTTTTGTGAGCCATGACTCTATTGAACTCATTTATGTCAAGGGCATAATATAAGACATTAATAACACTAGAGTTTACTTGTAACATCTTATAATCAATTTCAGTCATGTCTTTTTCTTCCTTAGGAACTTCTTTTCCATCTAAAAGCTTGGTAGGGATAAGATCACCACGTGTGATAACCCTCCATGCTTTCCAATCCATGGTTTGAAGGTAGATCCTCATTCTTTGTTTCTAAAATGTATAGTTAAGTCCACAAAAGATTGGAGGTCTGGTTGAGGATTGACCTTCTCCAAAGGGAGCTACTTTTACGTGTGCCATCTAGATCTTTATGTAACTACTAATTAAGATTTGCTATAACCCCTCTCTGATACCAATTGAAAGTGAAGGAGTTAACCCAAGAGGGGGGTTGCATTGGGTTATTAAAAATTTTAGTTCTTTTTATGAATTCTTGAATCACTTGTTAATTTATCAAACACTCAAAAAATATTTTTAAATCAATTCACAAACCAATCACAACACAAGTAAACAAAACTTAAGCAATCCAACAACCAACCAAAACTAAAGTAATCAATCAACAAAATACCAAACCAAGATGTAGTATGCAGATTTTTGGCACTTTTAGCTTTTGCAAGAACTCAAGATATTTGCTCGTTTGTAGCCCTGTAAATATATATAAGCCCTATATTTGAATGAAATTGTTTGCACTCTTTCAATTAAGATTTTCGCAAACGATTAAACACTGTACTCCCTTTTGGGTTTTTGCTAAAGTTTAATCAAATCGTACTTTCTTATATTAAGAGTCTTGTTTAATCTCAGTTTTTAAACTCAGCAACCTGTTCTTTGTATACACACACACACACACACACACACACACACACACAATATATATGTATATGTGCTGAAAATAAAGAGAAGGGAAAGAGAGACACTAAGCTTTTTACGAGGTTCAACTTATCCCCAACCTACATCCTCGCCTTGGGCCAATACCACCCAAGGATTCCACTAGAGCACTCCTTTCCGGGCGGAGCAAACCATTACAATTCCCTCTTTAAAGGTAGAGATCCCTCTCCAAGTGATATCCTATGCTTGGTCCAATGATCCAACAATCTGGAATCGTCAATACACTACAAGAAACAAGAAACAATATGGTGTACAAAGACACTCTCACAATAGAGCTGATTAGTACAATTTAAAAACACTAATATACTTCAATATTCAAATATCAAAGTGAAATAGATTGAAGCTCAAGTAAGATTTCATAAAGTTCCTTCTCCATATGAGGATTAGCAATAAGAACTTAGAGTAGGATGATCAACACTTTCAGAAATCTCAGCAAATCAGTTGTGCAAGAATGAGAGCAAGAGAGAGCAGTAAGACTTTCATCTTATGAATAGATTTTGAATTTCTTAGTGAGTTTAATTTTCTAAAACCATGTATTTATAGGCTTTCAAAAGTAATTTTGTGTTGCCTAAGATTACTTGGAGTATTTCCCAAGTTTTCATAAATTTTGGTACACAAAAGACCGTTATTTGAATTTTAAAACATTTTGAAAAATTAGCTGTTAACAGTGTGCAGTAGGCTGAAGTGTCAGGTTCAGTCTTCTAAAGTAATTTAAACACTGAAAAATTTGAACTGGATATAGGGTTAGACAACTGAACTGAAGGGTTCAGTCTTCTGAGGGTGTACTACCTCTTCTGTGTTTCAATAGAAAAATTTTCAGCAAACTGAACTAATTTTTCAATCTTCTAAAGAAGTTCTTCAGTAGACTGAAGTTAAACTTTAGTATTCTGAAGCAATACTTTAAACTTCTGGAAGTACATCTCAGTCGTCTGGGCTAACCATATTCTGGTTTTTTAGTTTTGTTTTCAAAAACTCTTTTTGCTCTCTTGCTTTGATTATTTATAAAATATTTTCCGGGGTCTGAAATAAGGCCTCTAAGTCCATAATTACCCCTAAAGAGCTTCAAAATATTTCATGAGATATTTAAACATGAAATACTTACAACATTGTTCTTAAAGCGTAAAACTCTAATCTTCAAGTCTTCCATGATATTTTTCTTTGTCTCTTTTGACTTGAGCCTTGAGTTAGCTTTAAGTTTCCACATACACTTTACTCATGCTAGTGTTGCTTGAGCTTCCTTTGGATTACTCTACATATGAATGAGGCTTTTTGAGTTCTTAGTGATCTTGAGCTTTATATTGTTTTTCGTTTAATTTTTGTCTTTCCTGAAACATCATCACTCAACCAACACATATTAAATCATCATTTGTTTGTTATCATTAAAATAAGATTGAAAAGCGATTTTAGGCCAACACGGGGAGTTCTTGAAATAAACTTTCTATCTTCTTTATGCTTACTAATATTCTTAAGCTTAGATGTGCATTGAAATGTATTGTGGCATGTGCGTGATTGTTATGTTTATTGAATACCTTAAGTGAAAAATATAATACTTGCCATATAGTCTTTAATTTTGCCATATGATCTTGCATGTGATTGTTAAATTTTTAGTATCCTCATGGTGTGTTTTTTTTTTCTTGTTATATTTGTGTGCTTAAATGATAAACCAGAAAATGTGTGCTTGCTTGCATTAAATTAAAGTTTCTTTTTTAGCAAGGACGCCCCCCAATACTTCTTGATAATATCATAAGGGTGATATATATATATATATATATATATATATATATATATATATATATTTATTTATTTATTTATTTATTTATCTAGAAAGAAATGATTTTACATGTAACATATCTTACTTTCTTGTTTTTGTGAGAATATTTCTGAACTTAAATGTTAAAAAGGGGGAAATGTTTTTTATGAGGAAGTTTCTCTTAAGCTAAGTTTTTTAATGACCAAATTTCTTTCACTTAGCTTAACCCCTTTGTTGATGACAAAAGAGGGTGAATTTATGTGAGCAAAATGTTAAATCTTTCTATGACCAAAAGGGGGAGAGGTGTGCTGAGCTGCATGCATGTATGCCTGTGCTTTATTGTCAAAACTAAATGCATATGATTTGAGATGTCTTTTTTTTTTTTTTGTGAATATGCTTGATCTATATTGTTTATTTTCAAGTTATGCATATTCTTAGGAGGCGTCTTTTAAGACTTAACTCATTTTGCTCCTCGGTGTTTGCCATCATCAAAAAGGGGGAGATAGTTGACTTTTTGAGTCTGATATCTATTTTGATGTTGACAAACCACCAGTGTCTTATGTGTGTACTTAGTTTGTGAACATATTCATATTTTGGAACACACATAAGGTTTAAGGGAAATGGAGGCCAAGACGGATCTTAATGCACATATACCTGGTGTACTCCATGAAGAGAAGAGCAAAGGATCAAGAATAAGACATTTAAATTTCATTGTATTGCATTTAATTTTTAATTTGATTTGTAATAATTTCATGGCATGCATGATATGGATAAAAGCTCAGTGATGATCGTAGACTGACCATAAGGAACCATAGGGCCTTTGAGATTCGGTCGACCGACGCCGGATTATTAGGACTAATTAAAAAACTCAAAGACCATAGATAGACTTTAGGTACCAAAATATCACATTAAAATTCCCCTATAACTTAGAAGTAATAATCATGTGAATAGGGGTGACTTCAAAAGGAAATTAGGACTTAAATGCACAAATTTTATATGGTCAGTCGACCGAACCTAAACCTACAGAGACTTTCAGTTGACCGAACCTCCTAGGGTCAAATGTTGACCATTTGGTCGACCAATTGTAAAATAAACTTCAACTGTCTGGTCGACCGAATTGGCACGTGATGAATTCCCAATGATCTGGTCGATTGAAATCTTAGTTCAAATTTGACCTGGTCGATCGAACCTCTGAATTTGGTCAACCGAACATGGCCTGGTCAACCGAACCTCAAAGGGCTCAAAATCACCTCCAATATGGTCGACTGAAACCTCGGTTCAAAAATGCCCTGGTCGACTGAACTTAGTAATCAGGTCGATCGAACTTTAAATATGGTCAACCAAAACTCTTGGATTGCTCAATTTTTACCACGGTTAAACAAGGTTATTTTTCATCAAACAAGATTAAACATTTTCAAAAATACCCAGGGTGTCCCCAACGGTCATATTTTCACCCAACTCTATATATACCCTCTCATTACTCATAATTAGCAATAAGATTAGCCCAAAAATTCTCTCGATATTTATACTAAATTTTTTACTCTCTTTTATTATTCTTTTGATAAATCTTACAAGAGAGTATTGTTTTTGAGCATTCACTTGGGCATTTATTTTCACAAATCATTTAACTCTCTTTTAATTCTTCATTTGAAAAATTTATTTTGGAAGAGATGTTTTATTTAGGGCATTTTTATTCAAAGCATTTACTCTCAATATTCATACCTTGAATATCATTCTTTTTGAGAGTAAGCTTCTTGAATCTCCCATATATTTTATTGATAAATATTTTTTGGAGAAAATTTATATTTGTTACTTTGAAAGACTTGAGCACATATATTTTGTACTGAGAAAGTCTTCTTGCATTTGTGCTCACTTTGATGTACATTATTTTGCAAGATCATTAGAAACCAAAAATCCTAACTTGCTTTGAACAAGTTTTTGAAAAAATTTTTAGGAAGAGATCTTTTGGGGTTGAATCTTTGAAATATTCACTGCACACATTTTATTCAAAGATTCCAAAAAGTTATTTTGAGAAAAATCACCATTCTCACATTGAGCTTATTTTCATATCATACGTGAGTGTATTTTGATTTGTAGTGTTGTATACATCTGCTTGTATTAGAAGTATATTTTATTGTACAAAATATTTTATTTGATTATCTGTTGTATTCTCGACGTATGGTCGGAAGAGGGAGACTAGCCCTGTGAATAGTCTCAGACTAGTTCAGACCTTGTTAAGAGAACTAGGGGTACCATCCTGATAAGGTATTATAAACGGTGTCGCTCCACTCGTAAAGTGAGCAACTAGTGGAATTCTTGAGCTGTGGCTCAAGGCGGGGACATAGGCAGTATTAGCCGAACCCCAATAACATATAGTGTGTCTACTTTTAAATTTCCTACACTTTATATTTCTACGCATGTATGTTATATTTTTATCGATTGTGAATGTTGTGCATGGACTAATTTCTTCACATTATATTTATTTGCGTAAATTGATATTTATTTAGATAGACCCTAGGTTGTATTATACTGCTGTTGGAATTTGAATTTACCTAATGAGAAATTTTTAATACCCAATTCAACCCTCCTCTTGGGAATACACCAATTTCAATAGAATATGTGCGACTTTTCTTCCTTGTCTTTTGATAACTCTAGGCTACTCGAAACCTATGTGCGACACAATCCACAACCCACTTCCCTCTATAGATGGTTCATATATGTGTGTTATATCCACACACAGACACACACACACTTGTATTTATATTTATATAAACTTTTATTTTTATATATATTTATGTATATGTAGTATATACTATACATGTGTGGGACATACACACGCATGCTTGTGTGTGTACTATGATGCATGTCTGTATGGTGCATGTGTTTTACGTTGTGTGTGTGTATGAGTGTGTGTGTCTGTGGCATATTTGGTATATTGGGGTGTGTGTGTGTATATATATAGTGATGTGTTTGTATGCAGGTATGTGTATATATAGTAATATTAGTGTATGTATGTTTTGTGTGTTTTAGTATTTATGTATTATTGCATATTTTATCATGTCTTTATTGAAATTTTAAAAACATAGAAAATTGTTCAAAAATTCCAATAATTAGTTTTTGCAACATTTTTCTTGAATTTAAGGTTGATCATGAATCCCTATATTTTCAAAAAAATCATGCATCTCACCACATTGTTCAAATCAGCACTTTTCAAAACTTACTTATTTCATTCACTCTTTCATTTATAGGTAATGCAAGTCCGACTTACCTTTTCTAAAACTTTGGTTTTCTAGGTTGACAATATAAGTCCGACGTTTTCAAAACTAATTTTTTTTATGCATTTATTAGTCGTCACCATCACCATCATCTTATTTTCACCAAAACTTGGGGTTCTAAGGCTAACTTATTTTAGAGCAATACTTTGAACTTCTTGAAACCATATTGGAGTGCTCAGACAATGATTTCATTACTGGATGACCAAAAGGGATCTTTTCACACTTTTATTTTCTTTTTCTTTTATTTTTAAAGACAACACATGCGTAATATGCCACAAACACACACTTATACAAAACTCATTGAACCATGAAAGAGTTATAGCAACAACAGTTGCTGCATCTGTATGATCTAGATTAGTAATGAAGTAAGCCATGCTAATAGTGTAGCTTCATCAATTGCACAAATTCTGGTTTATCAAGTAGTTCATCAATAGCAACTATAATTATAGATTTAGTAACAAGATTAATTTAGCTAATCAAATGTGCTAGCAAATAAAACCCAATGCTTAGCAACATTACCTAAAATGCATATCCCCTTTGATTTCTGCACATGCGAGTTTTGATGTACACTCTTTTTTGCTGGTGTTTCTATTTTTAACTTTCTTAGGTTTTGGTTTAAAAAATTCGATGATTTGATTCAATATTTTTTTTGACATTTTTGCAATGTTAAGATTAATGGATTTCCCTCTTCCTTGCATATTTAAACACAAGGGTACTAAAATATTGTATGATGTATTATTGGATTCTTATTAGGTGTTTGAATGAAATGTTAGAAAAGCATTAGTGCATGCAAAGCTTCTTCTAACATTAATAGGTCATGTTTTTTTTTTCTTTGCCGAAACGTGGGATAGTTTTGTGTATTGAAATATCTTGTATACTGATTTCAAGCGTACTACGTAAGGGAAAAAAACAAAAAATCAATACAAAAATTTGACAATTAAACCAGTGTTGTGTTGATGCAAATGCTAATAGTCCATTCCTTTGTGAACATAACATACTACAACGAGCTTTAGAAGTCTACAAGAAGTATATAACACAATATAGGATACTGGGTATAGAATGCATTGCATCTAACCATCCACTATTTTCTCATAAAAGGGATCTACAATTATAAAAATTGAATTTACAGGATAACGATTTCTACTTTATGCATGTTTGTGAAATAGAAAAGGGTTTCTATTTGGGTGGTTGTGTGGTTGGAAAATAGGATTTTATTTTTTTTTTGTAGACTAGTGGGCCGGATGTACATAAGCCGTTTGTTGGGCCTTTGACATCCTCTAATGGGCCCATAAATCCCTTTAATTTGTTAGTTCAAATTTGAACAAGCTTAGAGGATCTTCAAAGGAAGGGCATGTTGACGTGAGCAAAAAGAGATATTTCTTGGCGGCAAAATGGCACCACATAAAGTGGCCACGTCAGCTTTCAACTGTGGAGACAGGAGGGCCCACATGTTGAGTTTTGGGCCTGAGGCCACCCCAAGATTGTCTTCCACGCGAGGCCTCTCTCCTTGTCAAAAGAGTCACAGGGCCCACTAAGCTTTTTGAAGCCGGGCACGCGGGCCGGGTCTCAACGACCCAATACACCTAAATAGGAATACTGGACAGGTGGATCCCATACGTATTCTTCAAGTAATACTCCAGTGGCTGCTGCATAAACCCAATCCCGTGGTCCTCCGGGAGGAAAACGACAATATGACCGTTGGATCCAAATGGTCAGCAAGTGGTCCCACTTTGGGAATCCGACAAAGTGGTCCTGAGCCGTCTGATTGGAGATGTGTGGAATATTCATCTTCCCTGCCCTTTTGCAGTCTGGTTGATCACTAACATACACCATGGGTGAATTGTACCGTGTAAGATTTTGGTAACTGGGCCTTCGTGGGCCCCACTTTTGGGTGACTTAGGGGCAGGGTTAGGTTACGGTGCATAAGATTCACTCCAACTGCCCACCGTCGATTCAAGCAATGTACGATATTGAATTCCGCAGATTGAATACCAAATGCGTTGGACTTTTAGAAAATAATTTAAAATTAATTTTTTCAATTTAAAAAATTAATCATCGAACACACGAGATTTAGTTTCTATTTTTAAAAAGAAAAAGGTTGAGACAAAAAAATTGATGGGTTTAGAATTAGATTTTTGAATGCATTCATAAAAATATAATTAAAATTTTACATAAATTAAAGAGGAATTTAGTGATGCTGTCTAAGAAGGTAATACCTCAAGCATAACTGCTATGATGATATTCATATTTATAAAAATATTTATAGCTATTAATGTTATAATATAATAATAAATTTATAATTACAGCTATTAACGATACAAAAAATAATAACAAATTCATAATTTGAAATTTAAAAAATTTTAAAAATTAATCGAAAGTAGCTCTGATACCATGAGAAGGTGATGCCTCAAGCATAACTGCTATAAGGATATTCATATTTATAGAAATATTTACAGTTTGTTAACGTTACAACAGAATAATAAATTTACAATTACAATTGTTAACGTTACAACAAAATAATAAATTTACAATTCAAAATTTTAAAAACTATTATACAAGTGGAGAATCCTCTTGACTGTCTCTAGATTTTCCTCTAACGGATTCTCCACTAATACTTTCAATGTGAATTTAAATGAGAATTTAGCTTTTTTAATTGTAGAATTTAATTTAAAGTCTTCCTTACTCCCTTTCAACAATATATGTCAGGAACTTGACTTAAGGATGACTTATGATCAAGCCTAGAACTATACTAGCATTACAAACTTGAAAAATCTTCTGCCACGTGTCCAATGACAATTGAACTTGTTCAAATGTAAAATTATTGTGAAATTCTGCCCTAAGATTATGTATGCACGCACAGAAAAAAAATACAAAAATTAGAAAAAATTAAAAGAGAGAAGAAGAACACAAATTTATGTGGTTTGATATAACCTCATATGAAAACCTCACAATACCTTCACATGGTATACAACCACATTGCATCATAACTCATACATACTATACCATACCATGGGGGCTTTCCCCAACACACCTACACTTAACTAGTTTAAGTATACAAAAAAGTCTCACACCTGTTATTTGTAACAACCTTCAAGTGTATACCCTCTAAATATGAGCTACAACTCAACGAAAATAATACCATTCTCATGATGTTTTTGTTTATTATTTTTTCAAATGACCTTGTGTTGATAAATGTTTGAATGCATAGTACATATTTGTCATCTTTCATGATTTGCAATAATTAACCTTCAGGCAATAATTTTCCTCTCCTTTGACTTAGAGATGTCTTTGCATAGAAATGAATTCATCATGTCCAATTATTGGTTAGAGAGATTTAATCATAAGATAAAACGACACATTCTTAGATATTATGGTGAGCATGACTTTCATCAAGGGATAAAACACTTCCTCGCTAAAGGGCATGGTATTTTCCAATTTGAATCTTCTTCTTTTTTTGGCTGGACTTTAGTTTGAGTTATTTGGGAAAAAAATTGCATATTCCTATTAGGGCACACCATTTCCCTTGTTTTCCAGTTAGAACGCCCTATATTTTACCCTTCATTAGTCTTTGTCAATTAATTTGAAGGTTGGACTAAGCAAGGATAAGTTTTGAGCTCCTACTAAATGTGTGGATCAAGCAGTCTAATATAAAAAAAAAAAAATATATTCAGACTAATTTTGGTATGGATCAAAGTATCACTTCCTCAACTCTTCGTATCAAATTAGAAATCGAACAAGACTACACCTTCATGAGTGCGACCAAGTTTGTACAACAAAAATAGAATAAAGATGTTAGATTATCACTTTAACTAAAAGTTTAAGTTGTTAGGTTGTGGGCCAACAATGTATATTAAGCTTTAACACTCCCCCGCACGTGTAGCCCGACAGCACGTGAAGAAATGAACAAATGATAAATAACCCCACGAATAAAGGCGGGTGACGAGACTAGAACCCAAGACCTCCTCGTAACCAGAGTTCTAATACCATGTTAATTAGATTACCACTTTAATTAAAAGTTTAAACTGTTAGGTTGTGGACCAATAATGTACATCAAGGTTTAACAAAAGAATGTGACTAGAGGCAAGACTTAATATGTATATATATTATATGCTTAGTTGGAATGAAAGGGGTTTAAGGAGAAAACAATGCATTGGAGAGGGCTAAAATGGCTTACTTCATTTGGATGCTACCAATTAGTGAGACTTAATCATACAAAAAATATTTAACTATTTTTTCATTGATGGACAAAACCTTTCATCACTCACTTGGGAACATGGCCAGGTTAAGAATTATGTTAGTGTGCTTCAAATTGAATAAGAATTCAATCTCACATTAGCTATGAAAGGAGATTTTTCTTGGATAGAAAAACAGGAGAGAAGAGTATTTTCTGATAGGAGGTACTCCATATATATCATTCATCACACAAACAACCTTTATATAGGCTAATGCACAACAGTTAAAAGAATAAAAATAGACACTAAATACAAGCACTACTAAACATATAAACTACTAATGCACAACAGTTAAAAGCATAAAAATAGACACTAAATACAAGCACTACAAAAATATAAACTAACTCCTATGGAGCACTACTCAATGTGTAAAAACCAAAAAAAAAAAAAAAAAAACTGAACATCTTAAAAACTAGGACAAAAGAAAAATTGCCTTGACTTTTCAACAATCCCTCCCTTAAACTGATATTTCAATATTCATCTTAGTGAGGGTTAGTTTCGAAGCGCCCTCCCTCAAATTGGATTATCAAAGTGCAAACACCAAGCAACTTTCTTAGCTTCTGAAATGCAGGCAATTTGAGAGGCTTAGTAAGAACATCAATAATCTGGTCTTCACTTCTGCAATAAATTAGAGTAATGACTCAATCATTTGTGAGATCTCTCAAGAAATGATACTTCACATCTATATGCTTGCTTCGATCGTGGAGAACTGGATTTTTTGAAAGTTTTATTGCTGAACTATTGTCACAATAAATCTGAGTAGGCCCATCCTCCTTGAAATGCAGCTCTTTAAGAATTTTCTTTAGCCATATAGCTTGACAAGCACAAGTTGTTGCAGCAACAAATTCAACTTCAGTAGATGATAATGTGACAATAGGTTGCTTCTTTGATGACCATGAAACAACTCCTGTCCCCATCATGAAAACATACCCAGATGTGCTTTTCGATCATCTGAATCTCTTGCATAATCACTATCTGCAAAGCCAAATAGATCTAACTTTTCTTCCTTCTTGTAGAACAGCCCAAACTCCTTAGTACCTTGCAAGTACCATAATATTCTCTTTGCAACCAAGAGATGAATTTTTGTAGGACACTCCGTGTACCTACTAATCACACTTACATCATGCATTATATTAGGTCTTATTGCTGTCAAATACATTAAACTCCCCACAATTGGTTTGTAAAGAGTGTCGTCAACCTTCTTTCCTCCATTATCTTTGTTTAACTTCAAACCAAACTATGATGGTGTATTTACTGGATTACAATCCTTCATTTGAAACCTATCCAAGATTACTCTCACATACTTCTTTTGAGAAATGAAAATTCTAGTAGAGGACTGCACCACTTCAATGCCAAGAAAGTAATGCTTCATCCCAAGAGCAAACATATCAAATTCAGCCATCATGGATTTCATAAAACTTTCAAACATGGCTGCATTATTTCCAGTGTAGATTATGTAACGACTTGCCTATTTTACCATTTTTTTTTCATAACCACAACATAATGATTCTGATATCCTGCTAAACTGTCATAGTCATGATCAACTCAGACCCATGGGTACCAAGGATGTACCTGTCATACATTTTTGATACCTAAGTAGCAAAAAATATAAATTACATACATGCCATGCAACAACAGGCACAATACCAAAGTTCTACTGTGTAGCGTCCTGCTATAATTCTATATATATTTATATATTAAATTAAACTGTGCTGATAACTCCTGATGGAATAAACACCAACCTAAGCAGCGAGAAGCTATTGTCATATATCCACAACCATACACAAAATCTTACAATACCAGAGAGCTAGATTATCCTCAAGTTACACTTATATAACTTAATAGGGCTATACAAAAATATTTTCTACCATAAAAAATACTCGCCCTATTGATAGGGCATCACTGAAGCCCTCTACCTGCGAACCTGATCTACTTGCTTAGCTGGATCACTTGAAAAAAAATATTAATATGATGGGATGAAACGACGCTCAGTAAGACGAAATATGCTATTGCTAGTGTATGGCAAATGAGTTACAATTCTATAAAAGTTTGATTCTATATTATCATGTATAATTGAATCTACAAATACTGTACAAATAATATAAACCACCACCTATATCCATGTTGCTTAACATATCAGTATTTAGGTTTCTACTCATAATACTTCTATTGTACATAAGTATATTCTCTATTTTTGTAAAACTGTATATACATAATAATAACTGAAAAACTTCCCTGGATGGATAGCTATATGTCATGATTTAACCCCTCATGACAGGGTTGCGTGGCCCGTAGGTGAGATCTATCACTGGCTGGCCTACCAGGATAAACCACTATACTCTGCCAATCAGATCTGCCCTCCTAAACCCATATCTAATGGGGAGCCTGTCCACAATATAGGCACGATTGAATTATCTGAATACATGGTTGCACTCTGATCTGTATATAGCTACGGTACCGTGCTCTATAAACTATATCTGTAATGGTCCATCAGGGTCTGATACGATGTAATACATCTCTATATACAACTATCTGTTTTACCATGATTCTATAATAACTGTATTAACCATGACGTTGTAGTAAACTGTGACTATTTTAACTGTATTTCTGAGATTAATTGTAAATCTGTATGTCATGGTACTGTAAAACTGTATAATCATGGTATACTGTAAAGCATATTCCCTGTCTGTATATTCTGTAAAACATAATACTGAAAATACTATAAAACATGATTCTGTATAAATACTGAAATTAGGAATAGCTTTCTAAGAGGGGGGGTGAATTGGATTCTAAAAATTTCTTTTAATTCCTTTTAAGATTTTTTAAACTTCGTTTATTTCTTTTAACCATTTATTGACTTGTTTGTTTAATTCTTTAATCAATCAAGGACTTAGTTCTTTTATCCAATCAATAACACAATTAAACAACCAATCAATTAAACATAATCTTCAAGCCAAACAATCAATTTATTTGCCAAATACAAGTTAAACAACAAACAACCAAACCAAGATATAAAGTATTCAGCACTTTAGTACTATAAGATCTTGAGATAGTTTGTTTTTTTATATAAGCCCTGTGATTATGAATTTGAAAACCTTGTGAAGAATGTAATTTAATGTTCAACAATCCTTTCACAAACACAATAAAGTTTTTGTTGTCAGCCCTAGATATAAATTTGAATCAAGTCCTGTATATATGGATTTGCTTAATATGATGTTCAATACAACATTCAATCACTCTTTCCAAATATTCAAAACTTAAATAAACTTTTAGTTAATTTATCTTTGAGTGTTTAACCAAGAAACGTACTCTTGTATGGTTTCTGCAAGATATGGTTTAATAAACGTACTCCCTTTCGGTTTCCGCAACCCAAATCAAAATTAAACTTTAAGTTTACTGGATATTTGATTTTCAATTTAAACCATCTACGCAATTTAAATATGTATTGAAAATAAAGAGTAGGGAAAAAAAGAGTGAGACGAAGATTTTTACGGGGTTCGTTTTATACCCAGCCTACGTCCTCGCCTTTGGCAAACCACCAAAGGATTACTAAACCTATTCCTTTAATGGGCGGAACAAACCTTTACAACACTCATTAGGTAAGGCTAGAGCCCGCCTTCTCCAAATGATATCCCCTCGTTCGGTCACTCCTTCACTAGGCTAGAGCCCGCCTCTCTAAACAATATCCCTTTGCTTAGCCAACGATCCAAACAACCCTTGGAATTGTCAATCTACAAGAAATACAACCACAATATGTGTACACAAATTTTGCTCCTCAAAGAGTTGATTAGTACAACAATTACAGCATAACTAATATACTTCGAAGTAAATCACAATATGGAATATAACTTGAAGCTCAAGGAAGTATATCATCGATTAATTCTTTCAATGATTGAAAGGTTTAGAATTTGTAGCAATTCCAGTGGAAGAAGATAAACTAAAACTTAGTTGAATTTGTGCACAATATGTGAGCTTGAGAGCAAGAGAGAGCCTTGAGAATTTGAGAGCAATTTGAGAGAGACTTTGAATTTTTTCAGAATTTGAAGTCTTGGTTGTGTTGATTCAATGATCTTTCAATGATCTTTGAGGCTTATTTATAGAATTTAAAAAGTGTATAACTTGATCCCAAGTGGTTTGAAGTATTCCCCAAGTTTCCATAATTTTTGAGCCCCAAACAACTTCATTTAAAAATTTGACTGTTATGAAAAAAATTCATAATGCCGCATAACAGATGACTGTCCATTTTGGGCAATTGTCTGTCCAGTTAAAACAAAGGGGCAGTAGGGTGTCAATCATCTGTCCAAACACGCACAGATGCCTCAAAGTGCACTGGTAGTCGACTATCCAGTTCTTGACAGTCATCTGTCAAGCTGTCAGCTTCAAGCACCCTTCAGTCTTTTGGTCATAACGTTTTATGTATAACTCCAAATTTGATGATCTTGGTGTCAAATTAAAGCTAAGAGAAAATCCTAAAACTTTAATGTTGAACTCATTTTAAAATAAATATTTTTTTGATGGAGAAAAATGTACATCAATGCAGATGTAGAAAAATTGACAGCATTTGAGAAATCCTCTTTTTGGTGCTTTTCATTCCAAAACTGATTCTAACTTTTTTGAAACAATTTTTGACCTTATAAAAATATTTTCCAAGTATGTTCAAAGGTATCTATGTCCAATAAATTAACTTAAGAGCTTCATGTATCCATATTGAAATTCTTTGAAGTACTTACATGAAATTTCCTAGACTCTTTCAAATTTTCAATCCTTGAATTCCTTGAGGTCTTTATGCTTTCTTCATCTTTCTTTGAGCTTTCCATATTAATCACTTTGGCTTTCATTCTTGAAGCTTTTTCTTTAATATCAATGTTCTCATGATCTTCAAGGTTTAATCTTTAAATCCATACTTCAAGCTTGATATAATCATCCTTATCTGAGGTACAAGCTCTTATGAACTCTTTAACCTTGCATTCTTCATTTAGTCCTGAAAATACATTACTTAACATAGCATGTTAAGATCCACTTATTTGTTAGCATCAAAATAAGATGTTAAGCCTTATAAGGCCAACAAATTCTGTAAAACATGATTCTGTACTGTATCCATATTTTCATGTCACACGATAATTTAAAACATATTAAACATAATTGACAAACTATATAAATTTCTGCTGTGAATAATAATCTGGTAAAAACATATAATTTATACTGAAAACATACTAGAATTGCCTAGCATTGCATATTTCCCTTACCCGTTTCCTATTAAAATCCCCCACTATAACAGGCCTTACACCTGCAAGGCTCCCCACTCAGTACCCTGAAAACAATATTTGTTAGAATAGAATATTATTATTTCTTCACCTACTACATTTCCTACAACTACTGGAAAGCCAAATTTTGACAAAAAGACCTTACCTTGAATTTAGGATGAAATTCAACTTCGTCCCACTAGCGATCCGCTCCGACAGACTTGGAGAGAACTTTCCTAGGAGCATTGTGGTGGCCTCAGATCGTCGATCCGGCAACTAATGGGGCTAAAATCGAAGAGAGAGAAGGGAGAGACCATAGAGAGAGAAGAGAGAAGGTTTTGGTCAATTTTCCTGCTTAAAAACTGAGTTTAGCACTCTTTATACTGCGAGCTTTGTCGACGAGCCACGTCATCTTGTCGACGAGGCCACAAAGGAGGTTCGTTGACAAACACCATCTTCTTGTCGACGAAATTCAAAGCTTAGAAAACAACCTCTCGGTATCTTCTCGTCGACAAAACATGTCCTCGTTGGCTAGACCCTCTTGTTCCCTCATCGATGAATCCCTTGTGTTCATCGACGAGGCCATGAATTAATTTCTTGGGTTATTACATTCTCCCCTCATAAAATTTCGTCCTCGAATGTGACTTATCCATCTGATCCCTCATCTCTCAAGATAATCGATCTACTTATTTTATTACCTGCCCTCACTTATAGCGGAGGAATACCGTGGTTACATGGGTAGTTATGGGAGATTACAACTATAAAAGAAAATTCCTCCAAAACCAAAATACTACCTATCATATACTCTACATTACAATTACATTGTATAAAACAAAATTTATCACTACTTAATTTACACATCACTGCTATAACCCACTAAACAGGTGGGAGTATTTCTGCCTAATCTCATCTTCAAGCTCCCAAGAAGCTTCTTCTATCGTGTGATTAATCCACAGGACTTTCACTAATGATATCTTTTTGCTACGCAATTCCTGTTCTTTTCTATCTAGGATCTATACTGGAGTTTTCTCATATGCTAAAGCATCATTGAGTTCAAATTCTATGTAGCTGATAATATGGGAAGGATCTGGGACGTATTTTCTTAACATAAAAACATGAAATATGTCATGAATCCTGAATAGAGATGATGGTAAAGCTAACCGATAGGCAACTGACCCAATCTTCTCGAATATCTCAAATAGGCCAATAAACCTATAGCTCAACTTACCCTTCTTCTCAAACCTCATAACCTCTTTTAATGGAGCAATTTTCAAAATATATGGTGTCCCACTTCAAATTCTAGTTTTCGGTGGCGAGTATCTGCGTAACTTTTCTACTGACTCTGTGCTGCACTGATTCAATCTCGAATGAGTCGAACTTTATCATATGCCTGTTGTACTATTTCTACCCCCAAAACTTGCCTCTCACCCAGCTCACTCCAATATAAAGGGGAACGACACCTCCTACCATAGAGTGCTTCATAAGGAGCCATGCTAATGCTAGCTTGGTAGCTGTTGTTGTAGGAAAATTCCACCAATGGCATATACTGACTCCAACTTACCCCAAAATCCAACACACACACTTGTAGCATATTCTCAAGTACCTGGATCATTCTCTCTATCTAACTGTTGACTCTATGATGTCCAATCTTATTTTGATAATGACAAATCACTTGGTATTTGATCTGTGCATTGAGTTTGTGAACAGGACCTATTTTAAACATGCACGGAAAGATAACGAGTCATGGAAGCCTTTAAGTAAAGCTTACAAATCTTGGAAAGCACCATGAAACTCAAAGAGTACGAGAATCAAGATGCAAGAGGCAAAGTTCAAGAATATCTTGGGAATGGGTATTTAGAACTCATGTACTTATATTTTCGTATGATTTAATTTGAGGCTCAACATAACTTTGAATGATTGTTAGGATTCATGCATTTCATGTACACCATTAGGGAACTTACATGGGCTTAGAAAGGTTTTTAAAATCATAGAAAACTAGTTTTATAAAAGACCCAAGTAAAGAAGCAAAGCAGAATTTTAAATTGGAAATGAATAATTGAGAAAAAGGGGACTTCGGTAGCCTGAACTCAACCTCAAGCGCCTAAAGAATTTCTTCGGTTGCCTGAAGATTAAGTTCGGTAGCCTGAAGAATTAAATGGAAAAACAAAACCTGGCAGAGGTACTTCAGTCACCTGACCCTGGAACCTCAGGCGCCTGAAGTTGTCACTTCAGGAGCCTGAACCCCACTTTGGTTGCCTGAAGTCGCAGGAAAGTCTAAAAATCATATTTTTATTAAAAGGACTCGCGAGCTATTTCATTGATCCAATGGTTGAGATCAATCCTAAGGGTAATACACTATATATTCTGAATATCGAAACCCTAGAAAAAATGTTAGAAACACAAGAAAGAGAATAACACACCTTGTTGCAAAAACGTTGAAAATCTACTTCTAGTGCTATACGATTGCCTACTCTTCAATCTCTAATCTTCAAGCTTTAGCAAATCAACTCAGATTCTCAAAGGGAACTTGTTTACTCAACTGTACTTCAATCTAGTATTGAGGTTTGATCTCTCAAGTTATTATCCTTAAGAACATCTCATCTCATCTTATCAAGTGCTCTTGACTATCATTAGAGAAGTTAATCTTGAGTGTGCATATTCATATAAAAATTGAGTTTTGAAAAGATCATTACTTGAGAAAACTTATTTAACTTGGTTGATTGATTTTTTATTCAAGTGGGTGTTTTCTAAAGGATTTATATTTTAGATATATTAAAGCTTGATTAAATATCCTTGGTACTTATAACTATACATTTAATTGAGGAATATTTTCTGAAAATTAATATACTCAATTTGTCATTGAATACTTGAAATAAAACTTTGTGATTTTGATTAAGTGTGTATTCAAGACAAAGTTTTTTGTTAACTAGATCACATCAAACATACTTGTGCATTTTTGCAAAGTGAACCAAGAACCTTAGTTGACTCCAAAACATTTTGAATATATCTATACTTGGGAGTTTTGGTTAAATAGGGATTTGTGTGTTGAAGCATATCATACATAAAACGATTGTATCATTTTCATACATTCATGAGCTTCAAGTTATATCATATGTTAATGTATTAGGATTTTGAATTGTACTCACCAGCTTTTGTTAGAAGCATTGTTTTGAGTGTTGATTTTCAAATTCTATTGTATACACGGTTCGATGTGTGAGAGGAGAAAGTTGTATCTTTTGTAAGCAATGGAGTAGGAAGAAGCTGTGCCTTTTGTAAGCAGTGGATTATAAGGGAAGCTCCGTCCCACTTTAAGGAACAGGGATTTAGTGAATCCTTGAGTGGTTGCTTAAGGCGAGGACGTAGGCCAAGTCGGCTGAACCTCGTAAAACTGTGTTTGTCTTTTCTCCTCCCTTTACTCTTTATTTTCAGCACTGCATTTAAATTATTTATATTGCATCCATAAGTTGGTTAGTCTTGCACAAAAGTAATTGAATAACACAAATTTATTGGTAAATATATAAGAAGATTTTAAGCCGTGAATTAGTGCCAAAAAAATTTTTAAATACCCAATTCACCCCCCCCCTCTTCGGATTACACCTGATTCAACATTTGGTATTAGAGCAGGTTTACATAGACTTGATAGTTAATTTGTAAAACGATCACATGGCACGAATTGGTGTAACTCCATTCGGTGATGGACACTCATCCACTAGACCACCTATTTTCTGTGGTATACATTACACTTATTGGAAATGAAGGATGAGCATATATCTACTGAACGTAGATAGGAAAGTTTGGAAAATAGTGACTAAGGGAAATCACATTCCCATGAAAGTAATTGATAAGATTAATGTACCTAAAACTGAAGATGAATATATTGAAGAGGATTGGAAGTCAGTTCAAACTAATGCCACTGCCATGAATATACTTTTCTGTGCACTAGATGTCAATGAGTTTAATAGGGTAATGGCATGTAACTCAGCCAAAGAAATTTGGGAAAAACTAGAAGTTACATATGAATGCATTAAGGAAGTCAAGGATAGTAGGATAGACATGATCACTAGTGAATATGAAGCATTTAAAATGACGGTTGATGAATCCATACAATCCATGTACACTAGATTCACACACATCATTAACTCGTTAAATGCTCTTGGGAAAACTTACCCTACTTATGAGTTGATCAGGAAAATACTCAGGGGATTACCTCCAGTGTGGGAAGCAAAAGCTACGGCGATAGCAAAAGGGAGAAATCTCGAGGAGATGTCGGTGGACGAACTCATTGGATCACTCATCACCTATGAGCTGGTAATAAACGAGAGGAAAAATGAGTAGAGTAAAGCTAAGAAGGTCACTGCACTTAAGGCATTATCAAGCTATTCAAGTGAAGGAAGTGATTCCGAAACAGATGATGACATGGCCTTGCTAACAAAGAAGTTCGGGAAGTTCTTGAAGAAGAACAAAAATTTCAATAGAAAATTTCAGAACTCCAAATCGGAAAAAGGAGGGCAGAGCATGAAGAAAAAGAAGGAGGATCCACCAACATGCTACAACTGCCAAGAAGTTGGACACATCAAGCCTGAGTGCCTCAAGCTCATAAAAGCCTCAAATAAAAAGAAAAAGGCGCTAAAAGTCAGCTGGGATACACACAACACTAGCAGTTCAGAATCTGAATCCAGCGACGACGAGGTTGCAATCTGTGTCTAATGGCACATGATGACCTTGAGATACAATCATCTTTTTCATCATCTTCATACTATTCTAGTGAATCTGAAAATAAAAATGATAGGATGTCATATGATGAACTGAAACAAGAATACCTATACACCATTAAAATGCTTGAGAAGAAAACAAAGAAAATTTCTGAGTTAAGAAGCAAAGTCAAAGAACTTTCAAATCTAGTTAAACACCAAAATGGATCCCATGCATCTTTCATAAAAGATAAAGATTTAAAAATTGAGGAGTTAGAAAAGGACTTGGAAGATAATCTAAAATTATTTGTAAATTTACTAATGGACAAAACAATTTTGAAAAGCTCTTAGGATCTCAAAGAAATTCCCTAGAAAAGGAAGGGCTCGGTTTTAATGGTAAAGAAAATAAAAGAAAAGACATCTTTACATGGGGTATTTTACAAAAGAATCAAAGTTATATGTTCCAACTAAGAATCATTATAGAAATACTACATGTTTTAAATGTAGACGGTTGGGTCACATACAATTTGACTGTCCTTTCAAAAATAAAGATGTAAAAATAAAGAAAGTGTGGAAGGTCAAAGGTCAATCTAGCACTAACCCTCCTGGACCCAAGACAATCTGGGTACCAAAGCTAGTTGTTTAATTGTGTCTTATAGATTTTCTTAAGATCCGCATCCTCAAAAGATAGATGGTATATGGATAGTGGATGCTCACGCCATATGACCAGAGATAAAGCAAAATTCACATCCATCATACTCAAGAATGAAGGGTTTGTTACTTTTGGAGATAATGCTAAGGGAAGGATTATAGGTGTCGGTAAAGTCGGTAATGATTCCTCACTCATTATTGATGATATTTTATTAGTTGAAGGTCTAAAGCACAATTTATTGAACATAAGTCAACTATGTGATAAAGGCTACAAAGTATTATTTGAACATGACAAGTGCATAGTTGAACACAAAACTGATAATAAGATGTTGTTCATTACTAAGCGTCATGAAAACGTATATACCACAAGCTTTGATAACTTAACTTCATAGAGTGTGACATGCTTATCTGCTATGAATGAAATAAGTTGGATTTGGCGTAGGAGACTAGGACACGCAAACATGGATTTAATCTCAAAGCTACTTAAGAAAGAATTAGTTAAGGGATTGCCTAAGACTAAATTTGTGAAAGATAAAATCTATGATGCGTGCTAACTAGGAAAACAAGCAAGAACAAGCTTTAAGAAGAAGAAGGAGATCTCCACTACTAGGCCACTTCAAATGCTACACTTAGACTTATTTGGACCAAACTCAATTCAGAGTTTAGGAGGAAAATCATATGCGTTTGTCATAGTTGATGACTTTTCACGATACACATGGGTACTATTCTTAGGTCATAAAGATGAAGCATGTGAAAAATTTATAAACCTATGCAAGAAAGTACAAAATGAAAAGGGATACACAATTACTAAAATTCGAAGTGATAAGGGTAGAGAATTTAAAAATCAAGGCATGGAAGACTATTGTAACTCATTAGGAATTGCCTATAATTTTCAGCCCCTAAAACACCACAACAGAATGGCGTAGTTGAAAGAAAGAATAAATATATACAAGAAATGGACAGAACTATACTTAATGAACATAATTTACCTAAAGACTTCTAGGCCGAGGCTGTGAATATCGCCTGCTATATGCTAAATAGAGTTCTGATTAGACCATCACTTAATAAGACTCCTTACGAATTATGGAATGGCCATAGACCAAACATATCATATTTTCATGTCTTTGGCTGTAAGTGTTTTGTGCTTAGAGACAATAAGCATCTAGGAAAGTTTGATGTGAAATCAATGAAGGTATCTTCCTAGGGTATGCTTTAGATAGTAAAGCCTATAGAGTGTATAACAAATGAACATTGACGGTCATAAAATCTATTCATGTAGTGTTCGAAGAGTCAAATCCCTTCTCCAAAAGAACAGATGAAGATGAAACTGAATTAAACAAGGAAATAGAAGAACTATCAATTGAGAATGATTCAGAAAAGAAAAATGAACTTAAAGAACCATCCATTGAAATTGATCAAACTTCAAATGAGGTTAAGGAATCACCTAGAGAATGGAAATACATAAAGAATCATCCCATAGGTCAAATAATAGGTGAACCATTACGTGGAGTAGCCACTCGCTCCTCTCTTAGGAACATGGTAAGTCATTTTGCATTTCTATCTTAAGAAGAACCTAAGAATGTGAGTGAAGCCATAGAGGATGAATCTTGGGTGCTGTCCATGCAAAAAGAATTAAATCAACTTAAAAGAAACAAAATATGGACTTTAGTTCCTAGACCAGAAGATAAGTCAATCATAGGGACCAAATGAATATATAAGAATAAGAAAGATGAACATGGAGTAGTTGTAAGAAATAAGGCTAGATTAGTAGCACAGAGATATAATCAAGAAGAAGGTATAGATTTTGAAGAAACATTTGCCCCTGTAGCTAGGATGGAAGCCATATGAATGCTTTAAACATATGCAGCCTTTAAGGATTTCAAGCTATATCAAATGGACATCAAAAGCGCATTTTTAAATGGTTACATAAATGAAGAAGTGTATGTAGAACAACCCCCAGGTTTTGAAAACCATAAGAATCCAGATCACGTGTATAGACTGACGAAAGTCTTGTACGGTTTAAAGCAAGCTCCTAGAGCTTGGTATGAAAGACTAAGCGATTTTCTATTAGAAAATGGATTTATAAGAGGAAAGATAGATACAACCCTGTTCATAAAGTCTAAGAAAGATGATATTCTCCTAGTGCAACTACATGTAGATGACATCATATTTAGAGCTACAGATAAAGAATTGTGTAATGAATTTGCCAATATCATGCAAAATGAATTTGAGATGAGCATGATGGGTGAACTAAATTTCTTCCTGAGACTTCAGATCAAACAAGAAAATCATGGAATATTCATAAATCAATCAAAGTATATTAGAGACTTACTCAAAAAATTTAAGATGGAAGACGAAAAAAATACTAGGTACACCTATGAGCGCTTCATTGAAATTAGACAAAGATGAACAAGGTATACCGGTAGACGTCAAGCTATATCGTGGAATGATAGGTAGCTTGTTATACCTGACTGCCAATAGACCAGATATAATGTTTAGCGTATGTTTGTGCGCAATATTTCAGTCTACTCCAAAAGAGTCTCATTTTCTAGCTGTTAAACGGATACTTAGATATTTGATAGGAACCGTGGACATTGAGTTATGGTATCCTAAGTACACATCCTTTGAAATTCTTAGTTATTTAGATGCTGATTTTGTGGGTAGCAAAGTGGATAGGAAGAGTACTAGTGGTACTTGTCATTTCTTAGGACACTCCTTGGTCTCTTGGTTTTCCAAGAAGCAAAATTCAGTTGCACTTTTCATAGCTGAGGCTGAATACATAGTCGCAGGTAGTTGTTGTGCTCAAACGCTTTACATGAAGCAACAACTGAAGGATTTTGGATTAAGTTATGAAACAATCCCTATAAGATGCGATAATACGAGTGTAATAAATATCTCAAAGAATCCAATATTACATTCACAAACTAAGCACATAGAAATAAGACATCACTTTCTTCATGACCATGTACAAAAAGGGGATGTAACACTAGAGTTTGTATGCACAGATGAACAATGGGCAGATATATTCACGAAACCACTTGCGGAGGATAGATTTATCCAAATTAGGTGTGAATTAGGTCTTATGCATAGTCGAGAGGTTGGTTATGAATTAGGTCTTATGCATAGTAATTCAAGGGAAGCAACATCACTTACGATATAATCACTTGGTATTGCATTATTCAATAATTGGACATATTTAAAACCTTAAGATTTCTAAGGGGAGAAGAACATAAGGGTACGTTTACTCATGATTTATTTATTTACACCTTTTTGTTGATGTCAAAAGGGAGAGGAAAATCGAGAGCAAAAATGATAACACCCAAAAATCAGAAGCAAAGAAAAATCGGGAGCAAAATTTGTTATTGAAGTTATGCAAAGAGTGAGATATACAAATGGAAATCTAGCAGGGTGAGATATACAAAGGGGGAGAAATCTAGCATATTCATCATGAGTATATTTCATATCTCATTTGGATTCGGGCTAAACATTGTGTATATGAATATGAGCATATTGTCATTTACTGATTATTTGATGCATTAATTAAGGGGGAGCCTTGTTAGGTGTAACCCATTATATATTTTTGTTCGTGCATTTGTCATCATAAAAAAAGGGGAGATTGTTGACTCTACAAGTCCAATCTTGTTTTGATAATGACAAATCACTTGGTATTTGATCTGTGTATTGAGTTTGTCAACAGGACATATTTTAAACATGCACGGAAAGATAACGAGTCATGGAAGCCTTTAAGTAAAGCTTACAAATCTTGGAAAGTACCATGGAACTCAAAGAGTACGAGAATCAAGATGCAAGTGGAAAAGTTCAAAAATATCTTGGGAATGGGTATTTAGAACTCATGTACTTATATTTTCGTATGATTTAATTTGAGGCTCAACATAACTTTGAATGATTGTTAGGATTCATGCATTTCATGTACACCATTAGGGAACTTACATGGGCTTAGAAAGGTTTTTAAAATCATGGAAAACTTGTTTTATAAAAGACCCAAGCAAAGAAGCAAAGCAGAATTTTAAATTGGAAATGAATAATTGAGAAAAAAGGGGACTTCGGTAGCCTAAACTCAACCTCAGGCGCTTGAAGAATTTCTTCGGTTGCCTGAAGATTAAATTTGGTAGCCTAAAGAATTAAATGGGAAAACAGAACCTGGTAGAGGTACTTCAGTCGCCTGACCCTGGAACCTCAAGCGCCTGAAGTTGTCACTTTAGGAACCTGAACCCCACTTTGGTTGCCTGAAATCTCGGGAAAGTCTAAAAATTATATTTTTATTAAAAGGCCTCACGAGCTATTTCATTGATCCAACGGCTGAGATCAATCCTAGGGGTAATATACTATATATTCTGAATATCTAAACCCTAGAAAAAAAAAATGTTAGACACACAAGAAAGAGAAGAACACACCTTGTTGCAAGAACATTGAAAATCTACTCCTAGTGCTATACGATTGCCTACTCTTCAATCTCTAATCTTCAAGTTTTAGCAAATCAACTCAGAATCTCAAAGAGAACTTGTTTACTCAACTGTACTTCAATCTAGTATTAAGGTTTGATCTTTCAAGTTATTATCCTTAAGAACATCTCATCTCATCTTATCAAGTGCTCTTGACTATCATTAGAGAAGTTTTGATCTTGAGTGTGCATATTCATATAAAAATTGAGTTTTGAAAAGATCATTACTTGAGAAAACTTATTTAACTTGGTTGATTGATTTTTTATTCAAGTGGGTGTTTTCTAAAGGATTTATATTTTAGATATATTAAAGCTTGATTAAATATCCTTGGTACTTATAACTATACATTTAATTGAGGGATATTTTCTGAAAATTAATATACTCAATTTGTCATCGAATACTTGAAATAAAACTTTGTGATTTTGATTGAGTGTGTATTCAAGACAAAGTTTTTTGTTAACTAGATCACATCAAACATACTTGTGCATTTTTGCAAAGTGAACCAAGAACCTTAGTTGACTCCAAAACATTTTGAATATATCTATACTTGGGAGTTTTGGTTAAATAGGGATTTGTGTGTTGAAGCGTATCATACATAAAACGATTGTATCGTTTTCATATATTCATGAGCTTCAAGTTATATCATATGTTAATGTATTAGGATTTTGAATTGTACTCACCAGCTTTTGTTAGAAGCATTGTTTTAAGTGTTGATTTTCAGATTCTATTGTATACACGGTTCGGTGTGTGAGAGGAGAGAGCTGTATCTCTTGTAAGTAGTGAAGTAGGAGGAAGTTGTGCCTCTTGTAAGTAGCGGATTATAAGGAAAGCTCTGTCCCACTTTAAGGAGTAGGATTTTAGTGAATCCTTGAGTGGTTGCTTAAGGCGAGGATGTAGGTCAAGTCGGCTGAATCTCGTAAAACTGTGTTTGTCTTCTCTTTTCCCTTTACTCTTTATTTTCAGCACTGCATTTAAATTATTTATATTGCATGCATAAGTTAGTTAGTCTTGCACAAAAGTAATTGAATAACACAAATTTATTGGTAAATATATAAGAAGATTTTAAGCCGTGAATTAGTGCCAAAGAATTTTTTAAATACCTAATTCACCCCCCCCTCCTGGGATTACACTTGATTCAACACTAACCATCTATCTGGGGATGGAAGGTGGTGTTGAATGCTAGCTAAGTCCCAATGCCACCTACAAGCTCCTCCAGAACCGCGATGTAAAACATGGATCACAGTCCGAGACTATAGATACTGGCACTACATGGGGTCGAACAATCTCATGTATGTAAATCTCTGTTAACTTGTTCATAGGGTAGCTGACTCTAATGGGCAGGAAATGAGTTGTCTTTGTCAGAATATCAACAATTACCCAGATGGCATTCTGACCACGCGGCTCCTGCGGTAACCCAATAACAAAATCCACTCAGGAATGAAAAGTGGCTGCAACTGACCAGCCGGCTTCTAGTATTCAGCTTTAACCTACTGGCACGTTAAGTACTGCTGTACAAATTCTGCTATTTCCCTCTTCATGCCACTCCATCAAAATTACTCCCACAAATCTATACATTTTCGTACTACCAGGGTGAATAATGTTTAGAGATCTGTGAGCCTTTTCTAGAATCGTCCTTCTGATGCTGTCATCCACAGGCACACACAATATGGTATGAAATATCAAAGCCTCATTGTCAAAAATGCTGAATTCTTCTCTCTAACCATCTTGTATTCTGGCTATTGCTTCTATTAATTCTGGATCATCCCCCTGAGCAGTTTTAATTCTTTTGTATAGTGTAGGTTGTACAACCAGATTGGCAATAAGCGCCTGAGGATCATCCTCTACTAATTCCACATCGAGCCTTTCCAAGTCCATTTGAATTGGGTGCTGAACTACTGTTGCTAGCTGTGCTGTATGCTCTGATTTATGGCTCAAAGTATCAGCCACTACATTTGCTTTACCTGGGTGGTAACTAATGGTACAGTTGTAATCCTTGATGAGTTCCAACCACCTCCTTTGCCGCATATTTAATTCTTTCTATATAAAGAATTACTTTAGGCTTTTATAATCGAAAAATATTTCACATCTCTCACCATATAAGTAATGTCTCCATATCTTCAGTGCGTGTACAACCGCAGCCAATTCTAGATCGTGAGTAGGGTAGTAGGGTAGTTCTTTTCATACTCTTTCAATTATCTAGAAGCATACGCCACCACCCTACCATGTTGCATCAATACACAACTGAGCCCCTTCAAAAACGTGTCACTATAAATCACATAACCATCACTTTCTGATGGAATCGTCAGTACTGGTGTAGTGATAAGCCGCTGCTTTAATTCCTGAAAACTCTGTTCGCATTCTTCATCCCACACAAACCTGACATTTTTCCTAGTCAAACGTGTGAGAGGCCTTGACAAATTTGAAAACCCCTCAACAAACTGACGGTAATAACCTGCCAACCCTAAGAAACTTTTGACTTCTTATGCATTTTTTTTCGGCCTAGTCCAATTCACCACCGCATCAATCTTGCTGGGATCTACTGAAACATCATCTCCTGAAATGACATGACCCAAAACGCAACCTTCTCAAGCCAAAACTCACACTTACTAAACTTGGCATAGAGTTTCTCTTCCCTGAGTGTCTGCAGAACCTGTCTCAAATGCAACTCATGATCCTAAAAAATCCTTGAGTACACCAGTATATTGTCAATACCTGGTCTTGAAAGCTGTCTTCACAACATCCTCTACTTTTACTCTCATTTGATGATACCTTGATCTGAGGTCGATCTTAGAATACACCCGAGTACCTTGGAGTTGGTCAAACAGATCATCTATACGGGGTAGAGGATACTTGTTCTTAATAGTAACCTTGTTTATCTCCCTGTAATCAATAGACATCCTCATAGTCCCTTCCTTCTTCTTTACGAACAACACTGGAGCTCCCTACGGTGATACACTAGGTTGTATAAATCCCTTATCTAGCAAATCTTGTAACTATTCCTTTAATTCTCCCAATTCAGCTAGAGCCATACAGTAGGGAACCTTAGAGATCGGCGCTATCCCTGGAGGCAAATCTATAGAAAAATCCACCTCGTGTTCGGGAGGCAACCCTGGTAGGTCCTCTGGAAATACATCAGGAAATTCTCGCACGACTTGTGTACTGCCAAACTTCGATTCATTTTCTGTCACTTCTTTTAAAAAAGCTATAAACCCTTGACTTCCATCTGGAAGTAATCTGCTCGCCTGTACAGTGGATACCAACTGCGACGACGCATGAACACGTGAACTCGTAAACCTAAATTCTTTCTCACCAGGGGGTGTGAAAACTACTTTTTTCTTATGGCAATCAATACTGGTATAATTAATTGCCAACCAATTCATACCCAGTATTACATCAAACCCGCACATCTCTAACATGATCGGGTCAGCTGGTAGCACTCTCCCTTGAATTTCTATTGGATAGCCTCTGAGTACCCTCTGACATCTCAACACTGACCTTGACGGTGTAGCTGACGGTGTAGCTACTGACAATTTTATATCTAATGGCCAGGTCTCACTTTTATATAATTTAACATACGATGCAGAGATAAAGGAATGAATAGCACCTGAATCAAATAAAACAATAACAGAATGTGATAAAATAGTAAAAGTACTTGTCACCACATCCGTAGCAGCCTCAGCATCACCCGGCGTCAACGCGTAAATCCTCATCGGGGCTACATTCTTCTGCTGACCTCCACGAGGTGCCTGATATCCTCCCCGATAGGGCCTAGGAGCCGGGACCTAGTCTAGCGGACCTGGGCATGCACGTGCCATGTGGCCGGATCTCCTACAGCAAAAACAAACATCTCTCCCTACCCGACACTCCCCCAAATGATGTCTCCTGCACGTCTGACATACCGGGAAAATCGGCATACCTTGATTCTCACGAGGTCCTATCACCTGCCTCTGATCTCCCCTATCACGACCTCCTCTCCATGGACCCCTATTGGAGCCATCCTGGAAACCCTAAGGAGCAGGCCCCTTCCTCTGACTCTGGGCTGCTATACCCCTCTGTATACAACTCTCAATGATTGCATCTCTGTCTATAACCTCCGTAAATGTTTGAGCCCTCAAACCAATCACCTGCTCAAATAAGTTCTACCTCAGTCCCTCTTCAAACTTCCTTGCCTTTTTCTTTTCGTCGGGTGCTAGATGTGGAGCAAAACATGACAACTCAATAAATCGAGCCGCGTACTGAGATACGGTCATATGCCCATGTACTAGATGCATAAATTCTGCTACCTTCGCGCTCTGAATGATAGTAGGGAAATATCGCTTGAAGAACATCTCCTTGAATCGGTCCCGCGTCACTATCACTGGAACAAGCCTCTACTCCTCTATCAGCCGCACTGATCTCCACCAGCGCTTTGCTTCTTTTTTCAGTTTACCTATTAGGGCACTCGCCTTTGTCAACAAGCCCTCGGGCGGAGAGAATATCTCGCCTCAAATACTTATAATATTACTATATTTAATACTGATAATACTTTATTACATTACTCTGCATGTTGTTATCTCTATATTATTCATCACATTCACATCATATTTTACATTTCTCATTTCTGTATTCATGTTTGCTTTCACATATTCTATTTTCATATCATTCTCGTCTACTGTTCTTATATCTGTTGTTCTATAATATGTTATTCTCATATCTGCTGTTTCTCATATTATCACTGGTTAAATTAACAATTATGCGTTTAAATTTCTCTATACCAATAGAGAAATAACTACCATGCTTCCACCCCATGACGAGTTGTATGGCCCGAAAGTTGGACTTAACTCTAGTCAGCCTACCAAAGCTAAATAAACCACATTTTATAGTCTATAGGTCCGATTGGCTGTTCCCATACTGGTCTAGACACCAAGGGACCCTGCCCTTCACAGCATAATCGACCATCCCGTCTCCACACACTCTCTAAGATGTGTGGGTGCACTAGCGCTACCAAAAATACCCGCAACAATACTGTGCCTATTCTGGTCCACCAGAGTTTTCAAACCATACATTATAATTTAACATTCTCAAACACATGCAGAATAAATCATATCACATTTTAATTCTCAATACATTTTCAGTATTTCCAACATCTCATACAGATATCGTAGTTCAACACACAAACTTCATTTTACTCATTCCACACAATTTAACAATATATTTCTTACGTTTACTATAAAATAACTCAACCCACATTCATCATTAATATACTGAAAATATACATTTAGTTTCTTACACAATTATCCAAAAAAAAATATTGTTTTAACTTTCCATTTTCGCATATAATATCTAGTAGCACAGCCCTAGGCTCAGAAATTTACAATTCAAATGGTCGGCTTTTTAGAACTCACGTGAAAATCATATACATATACACATAAAATTTCCATTTTTCACTGGTTATTTCCTAAAAAAAAAATCCTTGTTTAATATATTCCCCTTACCTGGTTTCCTAAACTACGCCAGTAGGGACCCCAAAACAATGCCTACGATGTTCACCCAAACCCTGATTCAATAACCCTAATTTAATCAAATCAACCATAAATAAAATACTATTTTAACATTTCCTAGGCCCATAAATTTCAAATAACAATTAAACTCCTGAAAATAACCAATTTTCTTCATTCCCTAAATCTCACAAACACTTTAGAGTAGTGTCTAGGACCCCCAAATTAAAATTTTGCTCCTGCCAAAATGATGACGATCGAGACTAGAACCTCATGGTGGTGCCTGATCGTCGATTTAGTTGAAGATTTAAGGAGAAATTAAGGAAACAGAGGGAGTATACATTTTCTTAGGAGTGGTTCCTACGTCACTCCCACGACAAATCCACTCTAATAGGAATGTCGATGGCGAAGATAGAAATCCAATGGTATCTTTCATTTTCCAATTGACTAAATATTTGTTGACAAAATGAGGAGAGAGAGGAGGAAGACGAAGGAGGCATGAGACGATGGAGAGAAAAGAAAGAAAAATCTAAGAGATGCGTGAGAGACAGAGAGGCTGGGAGGGTTCAAATTTCCAATTGCAAATCAATTGGATTCCAATCCACTTAATGACATGAAAATAATACATATTTTATTATTTTATATTAACATTATATATATACTTATTACTTTTGCCATATATATACCTTAACCTTATATATATTCCCGTCATATTATTTACTTAATTAATTCAATTAAATAACGTTTAATTAATTTATTAACTTAATTAAATAATGTTTGATTAATTAACTAATTAATAATTAATCTTATTTTTTTTTTTCGGGTTACTACATGCTTCATGTCTCCAAGTGCTAGAGGTGAGATGGACCCAGCCTAACGTTCTAAGGTTAAGGTGGAACATCAGACTATGTTTTTCGGGTTTTCCTAAGGGGTAGAAATTTGCCAAGGTGGAGATTGTTGGGTTTGGTGGCTTATATTCTTGAGTGGTGGATGCACACAATGAAGAAAAGCATACTTGAATCAGCACTGAGGGAAACCATCGACGATTTAGCTCTTACTGTCAACGGTTTGGCTGAAATCTCAGAATGTTTGCTCTCGGTATCTTTCCATCCAAGTAATCTTCGACGATTGTATGAATGTTGTTAAGATGGTTTACTCTCGATATCTCAAATCGTCGACGGTTTGCCTGAAACCGTCGACAATTTGGTTCAAGACAGTGATGTTGATTCAAATTTTGAATGTGAACGTTAGTGTGGTTGGGTGTTTTGAGGGAAACCTCCAAAGTATTTATAAATATACCATTGTGAGTATATTTTCAAAGGGAGAAAAAGTAGAAGATCATTGTAAAAGTATTGTAGTGTGTGTCCTTTTGACACTTATATAATGAAACTTTGCCGATTGCTCCTGTGGATGTAGGCATTACTGAACCACATAATTTTGTTCTTTATTGTTGCTGCGTTTAATTTCGTTGTGCAAAATCTGAGTTTATTCACAACAATTTAAAATGTTGAATTAAATTATAGCTTACACTCTACTATAGTGCCTATAAAAGGGAGCTGCTCCTACACACTCCACATAATGTTGTCCTCTTTTTGTTCTTCGAAGATTTGTTTGCTTAAGTTGAAAATTGAAGAGCTAGTTTATGTACAGCTAACCAGTAACATAGGTACCAAACATTTGGCACTTGAACAAATGGAGGTAGTTTTTAGGACAACATATATTATGTGTTTCAGCCTGTTCCGATTATTGTTTTGTATTTTTTTTTTTTCCTTTTGGATTTTATGTAATTTTGTTAAGTCCCTATCATATCATTTTACTTAATTACAACAAAATTAAACAATTTTTCCAACAAGATTGTCCTGATTGATCAAATAACTTTGCACTTATAATCTTGTGAGCACACATTACTTGTAATTTTAATATTACTAAAACTATAGAAGTATAATATCATATGTGAAGTCATTGAAATAAGATTTGTAAAGTTCTAATATTACAATCCAATAGTTTGATAATAAGACATTTGAGTTTGAGGTATTGTCCATATCTTAGTAACAATGTGAATTATTTTTCATCTCATATCTTAATTTGTTTGGGTCGCAAACAAGAAAGAAGTGAATGCCATGATATTAATGAAACAAACAAGTAATATGTGTAAGCAAACTGAATAATTAATACAAACAAATAATAAAATACTTATTCACACGTATAACTAAAAAAATTTCCTTCTACATATTTGCAAAAAGTCCTATTTTTTTTTCTAAGATAATTAAACAAGCTTATGTCTAATAAACTCACGCATATACCTACAATTAGAAATGTGGATTTGCACAATTCATGTACACCTATTTTTTGGATTCTTTTACCCCTCTCTATTTGTCAAGTAGAACCAAATTTGAATCAAACAAAAATATTACAAGTAGGATTTGATTTTTGGTTTAGCCAAATCCATTAAATTTATATGTAAAAAAAATAATCATACATAAATATAAATATATATATATATAGACACATATACACATGCTCACTAAAAATATATATGATAGATCACATATACATTATTCAAAGTGTTCAAATATCCCAAGTCAAATCAAATTATCAAACCAGAATTTCAATGTATCTCCATTCCATTTGCCAAACAGCTCGCAACCCTAAATTATGGACAATTCATTGTTCTAGAACTACCAATGAAGAAAAAACGACACTCAACTTTGATCCAATTTAGTCCCTCTATAGGTATTTAATTCACATATTAATCTTATGGGAAGAAGGTAATAGAGCCATCGAGATTTTCTCTGTGAGATCATCTTCTTACATTGGTGCTCCAAGAATTGCAAGCTCATCAGCACAAGCTTTCACTGTTTGTAGGAAATTTGTAATACTTTGAGAGCCTTTGGTTATATTTTTAGGATGACTTTTTACTTGCTAAATGCGTCCTCATGACAGTTTGACATACTTGTTTGTCAAAATTGTCCATGCTTCCTACGATGTCTTGGCTTGAGCAATGAAAGGACTAATAGTGGGAGAAAGAGATCCAACAAGAGCATTTAGAACTAATTGGTCTTGTCAAACCTGTAACATCCTCAAAATTCTCACTATATATATAACCATACCTACGTAGCGGGTATAATACAAGCCATACAACCATATATACTAAACAATATCAAAATTCAGTGCATTCAAACCATAGCCAAATACAATATCACCCTCCAGTATTATCTACCCCAAAAATACAAAAATCTACCACAAACTTACCCTACAACAAGGGTAGCCAGGTCAACTCCCTATTCGCAAGCTTGATCTGCTCACCTAGCTGACTCACCTGAAAAATGGTAAAGTAAAGGGGTGAGACGATGCTCAGTAAGTGAAAATATGCTATTACTAGTGTGTGGCGACCGAGACATAAAATTATGATAATAGTATTTAAAACTGTATGATCTAGCAAAACTATAAAACACATGAACAGTAGCTTAAAACATTTGAATCATTTGAATTTTCTATCATTCATATTCGTATATCATACTATATACGACAAAAGCTGTAAAACTATACATATACATAACTGTGCTCTTTCCCTGGGATTCTATGTGTCATGATTTAATCCCTCATGACAGGGTTGTACAGCCCGTAGGTAGGACTTAACCTAATCGGCCCTCCAGGTAAGTCATCATACTCTACACCACCTCAACCCGGCCAAACTGCATCCACTCTTAAGCTTGGGACTGGCTGCTACCTCGTCTAACCGGTCCTCTCAACCCAATGTTCTGGGGAGCTACATCCTCTCCGAGCACGGTTAGACAGTACCCACATACTATCTAAGATATGTGGTTGCACTCTATCTATATATAGCAACGGTACCGTGCTCTGTAAACTGTATCTGTCTGTAATATTTCCACAGGGATCTGATACTATATAAATACATTTATATATATATATATATATATATATATATATATATATATCTTTTGTTGTTTTCATCATGTTTCCAAAATAACCATAATGCTATAATTTTGTATTGTAAATACTGTAATATCTGAGTAACTGTAGCATCTTGATGCTATAACTATATAATCTGTCTTTCTAAACTGCCTGTATAATCTGTCTGTATAAACTGTGTGTTATGACATTTAGGAAAACATGACATTCTGTAAATACTATAATATAGTGAACTAAATAAAATCTATATAAATCTGTCTGTTAAATATCTGTGAATATCTGTATATATATACTATATAACATGATATGCTGAAACACTGTATAAATTCTACATCAGATAAATATCTACTCAGGCCACACAAACATTAAAACTCTTATTATGTAAAAACTGTATAATAAACTAGTATATAGGTATCTATGAAATCTCTGTTAACATTCTTAAAACTCCTAGCATAGCATATTTCCCTTACCTTAAATCTGAGAAGCCTCTCACTGAACTCTAGCCCTACACCCGCAGGGTTCTCCACTCAACACCCTGAAAACAACATCCCCTATAACAAAACATCAGTATTTTCTTACCTACAACATTTCTTATAACTACGAGGAAGACATAATCTGAATAAAATACCTTACCCTGGATTTGAGATGAATTCCAAACCAACTTCTCCCACAATCAGCTCCTGCAGACTTACAGAGAACTTTGCCAATAGCGTCGCGATGGCCTCGGATTTTTGATCCGACGAGAAATGGGACCAGGATAGAAGAGAGAAGTAGGGAGAGGCGTTTTAGAGAGAGAGAGAGAGAGAGAGAGAGAGAGAGAGAGAGAGAGAGAGAGAGAAAGAGAAAGAGAGAGCCCTTTTTGCACCAAAATTCTACTGAAAAATCCAGGATTTGGCAATTTATAGCCCCCAAAACCTCTCTCGGTATTTTCTCGTCGACGAGGGGTAGTGTCGTCGACGAGGCCTACTTATGAGCTCGCCGACGAACTCCCCGTGTTCGTCAACGAGGCCTTATGTAAAATTTCCAGGTTATTACGTCCAAAGTGCAATATCGTCGATGAACATGAAGCGTTCGTTGACGAAGCCTGCTGCCTCCTTCTATTTCTGTTTCCATTTCCCTCCCTCTTATTTTTTAAATACCATTTTTCTTCAGGTCGTTACATTCTCTCCTCCTTATAAAATTTCGTCCTTAAAATTTATTATCTGGATTGAACACCATTATACACGCTATCGTCCCTTAAAGGTAAAGGGTCTACTTATTTTATTACTTACCCTCACTTATGGCGAAGGAATACCGTGGTTACATTCTATGTTCTGGGAGATTACACAAATAAAATTAAAACTACTTACTATCTAAATAGTACGTGTATTTGCAAAAGAAACATTATCTAACTATTTACATTATCTTATTACTCTTGGAACAAATGTAGGTATTTCCTTTTAATTTCATTCTCGATTTCCCATGACGCTTCTTCCATAGCATGGTTCCTCCACAAAATCTTCACTAGCTGAATTTCTTTAGTATGTAGTTCTTGTGTCTTTCGGTCTAAAATCTGTACATGCGTCTCTTCAAAAGCTAGTGAATCCTTGAGTTCTATCTCTGCATAGTTGATTATGTGAGACGGGTTTGGGACATATTTCCTTAACATAACAACATGAAACATGTCATGAATTCTAGCCAAAACTGGCGGCAAAGCTAGCCTATAGGCAACTGACCCTATTCTCTCTAGTATCTCGAAAGGGCCAATATACCTAGGGCTCAACTTGCCTTTCTTCCCAAACCTCTTAACTCCTTTCAGAGGAGCTATCTTAAAAAATACTCGATCTCCCACATCAAATTCTAACTTTCGGTGGCGAGTGTCCGCGTAGCTTTTCTGCCGACTCTGTGCTGTACTGATTCTTTCTTTAATTAGTCGGACCTTGTCACAAGCCTGGTGTACTATCTCTGGACCCAAAACTCGCCTTTCACCTACCTCATCCGAGATGAGAGGAGAATGTCATCTTCTGCCATATAATGCCTCGTAAGAAGCCATGTCGATACTAAACTGGTAACTGTTATTATAAGCAAATTCAACTAGTGGTACAAATTGAGTCCAGCTACCCCCAAAATCTAGCACGTACGCACGAAGGGTATCTTCTAATGTCTGGATCGTCCTCTCAGTCTGTCCATCTGTCTGGGGATCGAAAGTAGTTCTAAATGCTAATTGGGTACCTCTAGCCTCTTGAAAAATTTTCCAGAATCGTGAAGTAAACTGAGGATCTTGGTCTGAAACTATAGATACCGGTACACCATGGACGTGAACTATCGCCTAAACATATATCTCTGCCATTTTGTCCATGGAGTAGCTGACTTTAATAGGGATAAAATATGCGGTCTTCGTCAAACGATCCACAACTACCCAGATTGCATTCAACCCTTGATGCACTGATGGTAATCCCATAACGAAATCCATCGAAACATGATCTCATTTCCATTCTGGAATGAACAATGGCTACAACAGTCCTGACAGTTTCTGGTGCTTAGCTTTAACCTGCTGGCACGTGAAGCACAGCTATACAAACTCGGCTATCTCCCTTTTCATTCCATCCCACTAAAAGTACTCCCGCAAATCCTGATACATTTCAGTACTACCTGGATCTACGGTGTATAAGGATCTGTGAGCCTCCTCCAATATAGTTCTCCTGATCTCAGTATCTGCAGGAACACATAGCCTAGTACGGAATAGCAGAGCTCTGTCATCTGATATGCTGAACTCCTCTCCCTGACCATCCCGCACTCTATCCATCACCTCTGCCAACTCTGCATCATCACCCTGTGCTGCTTTAATCCTCTCGTATAACGTAGGTTGAACCACTAGGCTGGCAATAACTACCTGAGGACTTTCTTCTATTAACTCTATGCTGAGCCTTTCCAAATCCATCAGAATTGAGTGCTGAATCTCCATGGTTACCAATACGGGTCCCACTGACTTCTTGCTCAGAGCATCTGCCACCACATTTGCCTTCCCGAGATGGTAACTAATCGTGCAATCATAATCTTTAATGAGTTCTAGCCACCTTCTTTGTCTCATATTTAGCTCTTTCTAGGTGAAGAAATATTCCAGGCTCTTGTGATCCGTGAAAATCTCGCACTTCCCACCATATTGGTAATGCCTCCAAATCTTAAGAGCATACACCACCGCAACAAGCTCTAAATCATGGATAGGATAATTCTTCTCATATTAATTAAGCTGCCTAAACGCATATGCAATAACCCTGCCGTGCTACATCAACATGCATCCAAGACCCTTCAAAGAGGCATCACTGTATATTTCAAACCTGTCCTCCCCTGATGGAATAGCTAATACCGGAGCTGAAACTAACTGTCGCTTTAACTCTTGAAAACTCTGCTCACAGTCATCAGTCCATTCAAATTTTACATTTTTTCTCGTGATTAGCATCAATGGACCTGATAAACTGGGGAATGCATCTACGAAGTATCGGTAGTAGCCTGCTAATCCCAGAAAACTCTTGACCTCCTGAACGTTGCCTGACCTTTCCCAACTCACCACTGCCTCTATTTTACTCGGATCAACTGATACACTTGCTTTAGAGACCACATGGCCGAGAAAAGTAACTTGCCTTAACTAGAATTCACATTTCTTTAGTTTTGCATACAATTTCCTTTCTCTCAATATGTGTAACACCAACCTTAAATGATGCTCGTGCTCCTCAAAACTCCTCGAATAGACCAGTATATCATCAATGAATACAACCACAAACTGATCTAAATATTGATGGAACACCCGATTCATTAAGTCTATAAATACTACTGGTGCATTAGTCAACCCAAATGGCATCACTAAAAACTTGTAATGCCCATATTTGGTACAAAATGCGGTCTTCAAAATATCCTTTGCCCTAACTTTCACCTGATGGTAACCCGACCGTAGGTCAATTTTAGAATAAACTTGAGTCCCCTGGAGTTGATAAAATAAATCGTCGATCCTAGGGAGAGGATATTTATTCTTGACTGTCAATTTATTTATCTTCCTATAATCGATACACAACCTCATGGTCCCGTCCTTCTTTTTCACGAACAGGATTGGCGCTCCCCAGGGCGATACATTGGGCCTAATGAAGCCTTTATCCAGCAATTCCTATAACTGTTCTTTCAATTCTTTCAACTCGACTGGAGCCATATGGTATGATGCTTTAGATACTGGTGTAGATCTTGGCAACAGATCTATATTAAACTCAATTTCACAGTCAGGCAGCAAACCAGACAATTTTTCTAGAAAGACATCTGGGAATTCCCTCACTACTGGTATGTCATCTTGTTTCAATTCTTCTTTCGACAATTCTTTATGTATGCGACATACCCCTGGCAACCACCTTGTAGCAGTCTCCTCACCTGAAAATCCGACACCGGTTGTGGTGAGGCACGTACACGTGAACCCACGAACCTATATCCTTGCTCATTTGGGGGTCTGAAAATTACTTCTTTCTGGTGGCAATCTATGCTAGCGTAATAAGTAGCTAGCCATTCCATGCCCAGTATCACATCAAACCCCTGCATATCTAGGACCACAAGATAGGCTAACCGCACTCTCTCCTGAATACTAACTGGAAAATTCCAAAGCACTTTTCTGCATTTTACCACGGATCTCATCGGCGTACCCACAGATAATTCTACATCTAATAGTTGTGTCTCTACCCTAGTTATTCTGACATAGCCCACCGATATAAAAGAGTGGGAGACACCTGTATCAAACAAAGCAACAATTTTATATGGTAAAGCAGTAAGGGTACCTGTGACCACGTCTCCAGTCGTCTCGACGTCCCCCGGCGTCAACATATAAACCCTCACAGGCACGGTATTTCTCTGCTGACCTCCACGGGCCGCCTGGTATCTTCCTTGAAATGGCCTAGGAGACGGTACATAACCTTGTGGCATTGATAAGATCGAGCCATATGACTGGACCTCCCACAGTGATAACAGACATTCTCCCCCAACCGGAACTCACTAGGGTGTCTTCGTCCAAATTTAGGACATATGGCAGGAAAATGTCCACTCTGAAATCCCCCGTGCTCTACCATCTGTCTCTGACCTCCACCAGATCTACCTCCTCTCCAAGGGCCTCAATTGGGGCCCGCCTGAAAACTTAAGGGCGTAGTCCTCTTCTTTTGATTCTGTGTCTTAGTCTCCCTGGGTAGACTATCCTCTACTATAATAGATCTATCAACCAACTCTGCAAAATCCTAGATCCTCAACACTGCCACCTACCTATAAATATCTTGGCTTAAGTTTCTCTCGAACATTCTGGCCTTCTTCACTTCATCAGGGACAATATACGGATAGAAATATGAGAGCTTGATAAATCTCGTCGTGTACTACTAGACTGTCATCGACCCCTGGGATAGACTCAGAAACTCCTATACTCGAGCCTCTCTGACTGAGGCAGGAGAGTACCTATTGAAGAACATCTCCCTGAATCGAGCCCAAGTCATCAGCACTGGTATAGCTCTCGGCCTCCCCTTCCACTTTATATGTAGCATACAAGACCCTCTGCTCATCGGTGCAGTGAAGTACTGTCAAGATCTTCTCTACCTCCTACACCCAGTTCTTAGCAATTGCAGGGTCAGTCACTCTAGAAAAGGCTGGCAGATTCATCTTCCTAAATTTCTTTATGGTACATCCCTGAATCAGAAATGGATCTCCCTACTCTCTAGAGCTCCGTGCTATCTCAACCATAACTTGCTGAGCCACACTATGTAGCACAACATCTGAATCTCCACCTCCCACGCTAGAAGAGCCCACTTCGTCATCCCCACTGGCATAAGCGCTACTGCCTCCTATGTCCATCCTACAAATATATAGAACACTGATTTAGAATCCTAGTTCCCATACAAACCTAACTTATTCAACTAAAACCTCAAATCTTTTATTAACCATCCCTATTGATCCTAGTCCGAAAATTCAATCCTGCAATCCAAACACACGACTCGTCAGTAATTTACCATGACTTTCTTGAAATCGTCACCTCAGGAAAAACACAGAAACCACCACGAAATCTTGTATCCATATCACATAACAAAACCTCAAATTATTTTTCCCTATATTCTGATATTGTTTTCCATTGCACTTTAGAATCTACAGAACCTAGCAACCTAGGCTCTGATACCAAAATGTAACATTATCAAAATTCTCACTATATTATATATATATATAACCATACCTACGCAGCGAGTATACAAGCCATACAACCATATATACTAAACAATATCAGAATTAAGTGCATTTAGGCCATAGCCAAATACAATATCCCCCTCCAGTATTATCTACCCCAAAAATACAAAAATATGTTACAAACTTACCCTATAACAAAGGTAGCCAAGTCAACTCCTTATCCGCGAGCCTGATCTGCTCGCCTAGCTGGCTCACTTGAAAAGTGGTAAAGTAAAGAGGTGAGACGACGCTCAGTAAGTGGAAATATGCTATTACTAGTGTGTGGCGACCGAGACATAAAATTATGATAATAGTATTTAAAATTGTATGATCTAGCAAAACTGTAAAACACATGAACAGTGGCTTAAAACATTTGTATCATCTGAATTTTCTATCATTCATACTACTATATTATATTATATATGACAAAAGGTGTAAAATTGTATACATATACATAACTGTGCTCTTTCCTTGGGATTCTGTATGTCATGATTTAACCCCTTATGACAGGGTTGTGCGGCACGTAGGCGGGACTTAACCTAGTCGGCCCTCTAGGTAAGTCATCATACTCTACACTACCTTAGCCTGGCCAAACTGCATCCACTCCTAAGCTCGGGACTGGCTTCTACCTTGTCTAACCGGCCCCCTCAACCCAGTGTTCTGGGGAGCTACATCCTCTCCGAGCACGGTTAAACGGTACCCACACACTATCTGAGATATGTGGTTGCACTCTATCTATATATAGCAACGGTACTGTGCTCTGTAAACTGTATCTATCTGTAATATTTCCACAGGGATCTAATACTATATAAATACATTTATATATATATATATATATATATATCTTTTGTTGTTTTCATCATGTTTCCAAAATAACTATAACGCTATAATTTTGTACTGTAAATACTGTAATATCTGAGTAACTGTAGCATCTTGATGCTATAACTATATAATCTGTCTGTATAAACTGTGTGTTATGACATTTAGGAAAACATGACATTCTGTAAATACTATAATATACTGAACTAAATAAAATCTATACAAATATGTCTGTTAAATATCTGTGAATATCTGTATATATATACTATATAACATGATATGCTGAAACACTGTATAAATTCTACATCAGGTAAATATCTACTCAGGCCACACAAACATTAAACTCTTATTATGTAAAAACTGTATAATAAACTAGTATATAGGTATCTATGAAATCTCTGTTAACATTCTTAAAACTCCTAGCATAGCATATTTCACTTACCTTAAATTTGAAAAGCCTCTCACTAAACTCTAGCCCTACACCCGCAGAGTTCTCCACTCAATACCCTGAAAACAACATCTCCTAGAACAAAACATCAGTATTTTCTTACCTACAACATTTCTTATAATTACGAGGAATGCATAATCTGAATAAAATACCTTACCCTGGATTTAGGATGAATTCCAAACCAACTTCTCCCACGATCAGCTCCTGTAGACTTGTAAAGAACTTCGCTAGGAGCGTCGTGGTGGCCTCGGATTTTTTATCCGACGAGAAACGGGACCAGGATCGAAGAGAGAAGGAGGGAGAGGCATTTTAGAGAGAGAGAGAGAGAGAGAGAGCTCTTTTTGCACCAAAATTCTGCAAAAAAATCCGGGCTTTGGCAATTTATAGCCCCAGATTCGTCGACGAGACATGTTGTCTTGTCGACGAGGTGTAGTTTCGTTGATGAGGCCTACTTATGAGCTTGTCGATGAACTCCCTGTATTCGTCGACAATACCCTGTGTAAAATTTTCTAGTTGTTACATCCAAAGTGCAACATCATCGACGAAACCTGCTACCTCCTTCTGTTTCTGTTTCCATTTCCCTCCCTCTTATTATTTAAATACCATTATTCTTCGGGTCGTTACAGAACCCATATGATGTGAGTAGGATTTGGTGTAGTGATGTTGTTTGTAATAACAATGACTAGTGGACATGGTTTTGATCCATCTACATATCCTAGGAGATCATATTCGATAAAGAGGGCGAGAAATTGAAGCTTCCATGAGATATAATTGTTGATGGTGAACTTGAGTGGGGTCTGAGCTGGGATATTGATGGTGATTAAGGTATTGTTTGGATTGTTGGGGTTTTGAATTGCAGGTTGGGAGGTTGAAGAATTTGATTGACTGTTTATAGTCATGAGTGTGATGGTTTAAAGAAGAATAGCAGTAACAATTTTTAATTTTTAATTGCTCTAATAACATAAAGAGGGAAACATAGAAGATAGGAAAGGAAATAAAGGCCACACACAAGATAGCTTTTCATTGATACGTATTTATAGATTACAAGGAAAATCAAATACAATAGCTCAGCCTAAACTAACTCGTAGATACAATGAAATAGGGGTGCGATCATACTAGTACTAATACACCGGATCCCATCAGAATTCCATAATTAAGCATACTTGGGTGAGAGTAGTACTAAGATGGGTGACCTTATGGGAAGTCCTCGTGTTGCATCCTTCTTTTAAAATAGCTTTTTTTAAAAAATAAAAAATAAAAAATAAAAAATAAAGAAGATATAATGAAATAGAAAAATATAAAAAAGTTTCAAATAACAAGTCTGCCTAAATTAACTCTTAGATACAATGAAACAAAAAGATTCAAATAACAAGTTTGTTTAAACTAACTTTTAAATACAATGAAACATAAATATATAAAATTTAAATTATAAATACAAATTCAAAAATAAAATCAATTCAAAACAATATCAGAGAAAATCTGATGGCTCTATTAGAAGGGCCTGAGTCATTGAGGCATGAGATCTCCAAGACAACAGAGTGAGACAGAGCAGCCCCCACAGGAAAAGCAAGATGAGCTGCAAGAAGGGCAAAAATATTATGACCCTTTTGACACTAACCCACCAAGAAAAGAAAAAGAATGAAGTGAAGTAGCCAAAATTCAAACCCCATATGTAAAGACCCTTTTCGCTTTTGGGTGGTATGCTTTTAAAAGAGCCCCAGCTTTAGGGCACCACAACATGCCCTGATCTGCCCTCCAATCCCAAACACACCCTTCCATTTTCCCACTCTCTTTCTCCCCTTTCCTTTTCCTGTGGAAACGTGCCGCCACTGTACATTAAAGAGCACTCTTCTCTGCATGCGGGAATAAAAGATTAGGGTCTCCATTCACAACCCATACACAAAGCTTAATTTCTAATTTTCTACTACTACTACTACACCCTTTCTCTTTCAATTGCTTCTGTAGCTGGCGAGTCCCCTACATATTATATTTTTCTAATGTATCATGTATAGTCCTCATATTATGTCTATATCTATATATATATGTCCCTCTTTCTCTCCTTCCTCAATTCATTCTAGCTGATATATTTTTATTATCTCTCCATGGCTTCAACTGATCTTGAGTTTGTGAGAAGACCCATCTCCAACTTTCAGCCCCAATGGAAGTCTTGTAGAATTTTCTCCTATTTACACGAGTTGGACTGCTTCTCCAACTGCCCTCTTGAATTTAGAGGCCTCTGCAAGCCAAGAACATGAGATGAGTGAAGGTCATCCATGCAAGGGGAATCAAGCACTCCTGGTCCGATCCACCTAGCTAGCTAGTCTCTATACTTTCTTTTTTATTTTAATTTTAATTTTGCTTTGTTTTGTTTTCTGTTCTGTGCTTAGTTTGCAGCAGTTATCATGTGGGTTTTGTTTATGTTTTTTTTTTTTGCTTTTGCTTTTTTAAAGATTTAGGATTAGGTTGTGTTGTGATTTGAAGTATTAGCCCGAGTGTTCTTATTGTAGTATGTGAGAAATAAAGCTAATTTAGGTTATGATAGAGAGTTGGCTAGTGTTGATGTATCAGGGATTTGAGATTGTAAGTTATGCCTGCAATTGCTTAATGTAATAATGGTTTTAAGTTATACCAAGATTTATTCTTGATTTTATATACTTGTCAGTCTGATCCTGCACTGAGTATTGCCCTCTATCTTCTTTCTTATTTATTGTAGCTTAATACATATATAGCATAGCAAATAGATATATAAAACCCAGCCCCTGGACACCCATCTCCACGTTGAAACTGTCAAAATTAAGCATCTGGGCATGCCTCCAAGTGTTTGAGTAAATGAATCGGAAAAACATATAGGTGAAAAATCTGTCTCTATGATTTTCTATGTAGGTTTTCTGCTACTGTATTAATTCCCAGGGCTATCATGAAGCCCTTCCGTTTCAAATGTGTGCGTCACCACTGCAGGTTTCCCCCCCTTCCAAATTTCATTTGGCAACAAAACAGATCTGGTGAAGGGTCTCAATCCTCAGTTCCCGTTTCTTTCTTGTGCTGGAAAATTAAAAGGGTCATACTCAAAACTGCATGTTTAAATTAGGGTTGGTGGGCTTTGCTTCTGTGCTAGAGGTGAAAGTGCTGCTCCATTTTTTTTATCTGATCTTTGCTCCATTTGTGCCATGAGCCGGCAGAAGCAATTCTCCCATGAGCAATGATATTTCTCCCCTAGTTTAACCAGGAATTCTCTGTATGACAGTATCAGGCCTATACTGTAGTCTTTGAAAGTTAGCTACCTGCTTGGTGCCACAATGCCACTGTTGTTGTTTAAGCTTTCATTTTTTTTTCCTTCTCTTTTTGCTATTTAGCTTTGACCCACTGTACATCTACTGTTACCTTTTACATCAAACTCTCAAATTGAATAAAATTCAAAGAATCAATCAATATCAGTGGCTAGCTGACATTTCACAGTGATTGGTTCCAAAAACATGTGTATTTCTCTTTTTTTTCTTCATTCCTTTACTTTAATCATGAAAAGGTTAAGTTGACTACTGCAGATATGTGTTGTGCCTAGCGCCTACTGATCCATGGGCAGGCTGCAGATTCCAGCTAGCTAGCTGGATCTCCTGTATATATGCTAATTAGAACTCAATAAAGCATTGTTGATTGGAACCATTTATCTTATTCTTTTTCTTTTCTTAAATTAATCAGTAGGGGAATCATGCTATCATCTAAAGTGACTGTTTGGCGCAGGTATCAAAGTGTGAGGGTGGTCTTCTGTCCTAGCCTGTGAGAAAAGGCTCTCACCCATGCTCCTCGAAACCCATCTTCTCCCTGTTAATTAAAATGATGGGATTCCTTCCATGTTCTCTCTCCTATTACATTCACATTGCTAGGGACCCAGATGTTAGATGTTTATGCAGTTATTTGATCATAGGATACTTGTTTTATTTTATCTTTTGTAACTCATCATTAGACATTTTAATGCCTAACAGTGCCCGCCGAATCCCTCTTGCAATAGCCCATGATACGAGCTTTCAACTCAGACATCTGGAGTTCGAGATTCCACTCGCATTCAGGCTGGCACATGTGACGAGTTGCAAAACCCCTTCATTACGTATAACAATGACTTTACGTTACGAGCTTTAGAAAGAACCGATCAATTTACTTTCAGATCATTCATTATATGTAGCTGCTGTAGCCATAGAATCACCATTTCTCACATTAGCAAAAGGGCAATATGTACTAAGCATCCAAATTATGTTACTATTGAAATTTTAATCATTGGGTATGTGATGAATTCCTAACTGCCTCTTGCTTTTTGGGTTTTCTATAAATAACTTTTTGTGACTTCGATGGGTGGGGCAGTGAATTAAGCAGGACAGAGCGACAAGAAATGCATATTTGCTGCGGCTTAATTACCAAAGCCAGCTCTGCTTCTGCAAGTTCTGTGTATGGTCCTGGCCACATTTCAAGTCAGCTTGTGTCTGGCAGAAGAGAATCTTTGTCCCAAACAAAAACAGGGGCGATGGGCATCCTTTCCTCTTTTGAGAGTAATGAGTCCGTACTGAAGGGCCAGTGCTGCTAGTAAGCGGACATAATTGGGAGGAGTCCTAGGCAATAGTGACTTCTCCGCTATTATTGCATATTGTCTATTCTGTTTGGTTTCTGTAATGTTGATTTAATATGTGTGGTTATATTGCGAATCTTCTATATAAACCTTTTATCTCATGTTTACTTTGCGAAAAAGAATGGGTATGAATAACATAAAATGAAATTGTAAATGTAGCGATCAAATTCGTGCATTAAAAATTAAGACAAAAAAATTGGAATATATATTAATTTTTATGATGAATAAAAGAATATGAACAATCTCTGTATATTTTATAATGAAGTAAAATGCTCTCTCATTCAATCTTCTTGAAATCGAGGACCATGTTCTTGATGACAATGATGAATATGTCGAAAGATAAATTTGACTATATCAGCAATACCATTACCACACATGATCAGCTCCCAAAGAACACCGAAGATGTGCCAAGCCAGAATTCTCAAGAATAATTTTTTGTCATACACGTTTAATGTTCCTATTTGTAGTGATGAAATCTATTACAGAAGAATATTTTATTTTATGTATGTAGATAGTAGCCTGTATCGAAGACAAATTAACGAATGAAAAAGAAACAATTCCATTCCATATCTTTCTGTTTCTTCTGTTTTATTATGGTATCGAGAGCCTTGATTATGTCTGAAACTCCTGACACACTGATCCCTTCAAATCAAACTTCTAATGTCTTTCTTCTATCCCCCACTAACTTGATTACTATCAAATTAAAAATGAAAACTATCTTATGTGGAAGGCATAAATCATGCCTTACCTCAGGGAACATAACTTATTCGGGTATGTTGATGGGACCATTGTTCCCTCCCGCCCCAACTGCTTGATGAAAGTTCAAAACCAACTTTTATTTTCTTAGCTTGGAAACAATAGGATCAAGCCATCATGAGTGTTCTCATTTCCTCTATTTGAAACTTTGATTGCACATGTTGTAGAGGCATCCTCTTCTCACGAAGTATGGTATATCCGCGAAGAATTATTTGCTGCAAAATCGCAAGCTCGCATCATGCAAGTGCAATTGCAACTCACTACCCTTAAAAAGGGTTTGAACTCTATTGCCGAATACTATAGATGTGCCAAGCTCCTCCATGATACCCTTGCTATGGCTGGTAAAACCTTATCATCTTCTGAATTCATCACTTTTCTCTTGGCTGGCCTAGGGACAAATTATGATTCAATGGTTACTTCCATTACTACTTGTGCAGAGCCCCTCACTCCAACCCAAGTCTATAGTCATCTCCTCAGTCATGAGTCCAGATTAATCCATCAAAGCACTGGTCTTACGACATCTCCTAAGTTCTCTACTAAGACCACTTAGAAAAATTCAAGCAACAATTCCTCATAAGGTTGTGGTTTCTCTCATGGAAAGGGAAGTTTCAGAGGGCTTGGTGGTCACGCCAGAAATGGTGGTCGTGGTTTCCCCCCCTCCCCACCCTTCTTTGCACCTAATTGACCCACTTGTCAAGTGTGTCATAAGCAAGGTCATACAGCCAACACATGCTACCACAGGTTTGATTTCAGTTTTCAATCCCCTCCCCCACCCTCCCTCTCAACCCATTTCACTTCAGGACCACATTACACTTAACCACCTCCTATCCATGCCAACACTAACTGATACCCTAATTTTGCTACTACACATCATTTCACACACGATTTTTCAAACATCTATCTTAATCCATCTGAGTACAAGGGTGATGAACAAGTCCGTGTAGGTGACGGTAATTCTTTTCCAATACATCATGTTGGCAGTTCCACCATCTTTTCCGCTCATGGCAATTTTCTTCTCTCAAAACTCTATCATGTCCCTTCAATTTCTAAGGATTTAGTTTCTGTTGGAAAATTGTGTGAAGATGATTATCTATATTTTGAATTTCACTCTTCATTTTTCTGTGTAAAGGATTTCTAAACCTAGAAAGTTCTTCTTCAAGGCCCTACTAAAGATGGCATGTATATGTTTCTGCAAACATCTCCATCTCCTCAAGCTAATGTTGGTGAACGTGTCTCCTCAATCCAATGGCATATTCGGCTAGGTCATCCCTCCATACAACTAGTTGACAAAATAATTTCACAAGTGTCTCTTACTATCAAGTCATCTTCCTCCTCGAGTTTATGTTCCTCGTGTTGCAAGGCCAAACTCCACCAATTACCATATGAACGATCCTCCTATAGATCTCCTGCACCTCTTCATCTTTTATTTTCAGACGTATAGGGTCCTGCACCGATGCTTTCTTTTGTAGATGACTACAGTAGGTTTACCTGGATAAAACCATTAAAATGTAAATCTTATGTAGTCATAGTTTTTCTATCTTTCAATCGTCATGTAGAAACTCTCTTTAATAAAAAAAAAAATTTGTCCATTACAATTAGATTGGGGTGGAGAATTTAGATCTTTTAATAATGTGTTACACTCTTTCGATATTTTTCATTGCATTTCTTGTCCCTATGTGTTGGGAGAGATATCAACAAACAATCATAGCGGAATAATTCTTCTTCCTATATGCAAGCAAATATAGTGTATCTCTACTTTTATACGTGCTAAAAATAATAAGAAAAATAGTCAATCACACCAAGTCACAAGAACATAATCAATTTTTTACGTGGAAAACTTCCCCAGTGTGAGGAAGAAAAACCACGGGACCTACTCTAGTTGAAACCTCCACTATCAATCAAATAATGGGTACACTAGGTCTTCTCTAATCGCAATTAAAGGATAAAAATATATTTCATCAAGTTATCAACAATCTTAGCAAATACAAAGAGAATTGAAGAGAATATACCAAATTCGCGGTTACTGTTCATGGGAAAAAATCCCAACTCCTGAGCTCCAAATCTGATCTCCACCATTCAGATTGTAGCTCCTTGAGTCATGAACCTCTCCTCCAAATTTCAGCTCGATCAGATCACAGAAGAAGTGGGATTAGAGTCTTGATGAAATCTAAGTAGCATGAGAAAAATCACATTTTTCTCTTTTTCTTTTCAGAAGTGACGGCTCCTTCCTTCTCCCCTCTCTTTTTATAACTTCCTTTAGGTTTTCACACTAAAAGGGTTGGGCTTTGGGTTTTTAATAAAGTCCACTTGGATTTTCCCCCACATGGGTAGTAATTGTCACCATTACATGAGATCGACTAAAGAAAATTCATGCAAATAAAACTTAACAAGATGAACGAACATTTAAAAACAGAAACAAAAAAAAAATTTAAAATTTAAAAATATTTAAATTTGACTTCCATATCAGTTTGAGTGAATGCAAATGTGATTATTGTCACACACACATGCGCAAAAAAATTATATTTTTTATTTCTAGCAAATAATAAAAAAATGATGAATTATTTACTGTCAAATATAGAATGAAATTAGTACAATGAAATTAAATTTGTTATTTTATTTTTATCATAATTTTTATTTAAAATTTTATTCATTCCATCATGTCAGATAAGTGTCTAGATTGTGTTGTTTAATTTTTAAATAGCCTCTTTTTCTATTTGAAATCTCATAAATCTTTAGTTATTATCTATTTTTAAGTTTACTTTAATATGATTAGACAAGGGAATCAAGTTAATTTTTCTATTTGAAACCTCATAAATCTTTAGTAATTATCTATTTTTAAGTTTACTTTCAGATGATTAGACAAGGGAATCAAGTTAATTTATTCTACGATCTTAGCACATGTGATGCATAAATTGTGCTAACAAATTATTGGGAAAAACTTAAAAGTTAATTATTTATCTACTCTTTTTTCTTCAAACAAGTTGATCTCTGAGAAAAATGTCGATCGGTGAATCATATGATATTTCTTTTAAGGTTATCTTCACATAATTATAATTCCCTAACGAATGAGAATAGATCACATTTTTTTTAATATCTAAATTATTGAGAAAAACATAAGAGTCTGTCTAGTTTCAAAAATAATTTTTATTTTTATTTTTCAAAAAATTATAAAAGACTCGGTTAATTTTTTATTTTATAATATTTGTATGAAATAAATTAACAACAAAAAATAGTTTTGATGCTATTTTCTTGTGGAAATAATTTTTTTTCATTTTTATTTTTCAAATAATTATAAAAATGTTACCTTATTTTTCAATTTTACAAATTTACATAGAATTTTTTTAAAAAACATATTTTTATTATTTTTCTAAATTTCTAACTCTTACATTTTGTATGGAAGTATGACTTCGAATGTTGGAGTTTAGTTTGTGTGATTATATATAAATTTTTTTTTAAATCCACTCAGATTCAAATTCAAATTCCAAAATCCATAATTCTAAAGATTACCTTCTACAAATTTTGAAAAATTGAAAACAAATTGTCTTTTTGTGGTTATTTTAAAATATAAAAATAAAAAATTATTTTGCGCATTTAAGCAAACTTTTTATTTTCTATCTTTTTAACACAAATCTCAAAAATTTAAAAATAACCTAAATTTTTTATAATTCTTTGAAAAACTAAAAATTGGAAAACGAAAATTATTTTTCACAGCTAAACTGGTCTTAAAATTTGATTGTTGGTAAAAACAAATTATATCTTCAATTTTTTTTTTCTGTTTTTTTTTTTTTTTGGTGGTGGCATACCAAGGAAGATGAGGTTGAGAAGAGACACATCATTGATCATTAAGCAAGTTTGAAGAGAGAATTGCTATAAATATATTTATATTTTATTTGCATTTGTACATTTGCATTTCATTTGCATTTGTCTTCAGCAGTCCATATAAATACCTGCTGCTCTTGTATTTTGACATAATACAAATAATAAAAAAATGTTATCTCTTAAGAGATAATTATCTCTCTCTCTCTCTCTCTCTCTCTCTCTCTCTCTCTAGTGACCCGAAGAATAATGTTATTCAAATAATTAAGAGGGAGAGAAATAGAAGCAGTAACAGAAGGAGATAGCAGACTTCGTTGACGACATTGTATTTTGGATATAATAACCCCAGAAATTTTCCAAGCACTCATCGACGAACACATGGGTTTCGTCAACGAAGATTCTTTAGGACCTCGTCGACGAGAAGATACCGAGAAAGGATTATTGGGATGTCTGAAATTCGTCGACAAGGGGGCGGGTTCGTCGACGAACTTTCTATAGGACTCATTGACGAGGTGACGTGGCTCGTCGACGAATCTCGCAGTATAAATAGCCTTAAACTTAATTAATCGCAGAAAAAACGACGGCAAACCTTCTCCTCTCTCTCTCTCCTACAGCCTCCCCTCCATCTCTCTTCAATTTCGGCCCCGTTAGTTGTCTGATCGACGATCTGAGGTCACCACAACGCTCCTGGCGGAGTTCTCTTCAAGTCTGCTGGGGTGGATCGTCGGTGGGATTGAGTCGAGTTTCTCCCTAGAATCAGGGTAAGGTCTTTAATTCACTTTTTGACCTTCTGACAGTTGTAGGAAATGATGAAAGTCAGGAAATATTGATATTTGATTCTGGAAAATGTGATTTTCAGGGTGTGGAATAGGAAACCCTGTGGGTGTAGAACCAGTATACGATAGGCGCTTTTCGACAGTTTGGTAAGGGAAACTTGCTATGCTAGGAAAACCTAGTATGATTTCAGTATGAAGTTTATGTTTTACCAAATTATTATTCAGAGTAGAAATTTATACAATTTATTATTGAAGTTAAAATATTTTAAATTATGGTGTGGCATGAGAGTATGAAAATAGTATAGAAACATATTTTTACAGTTTTTTCGGGAATATGTTTTACAGAATATATAGACAGTGAAATGCATTTACAGTATCTTTCAGAATACCATGATTTTATAGTTTTACAGCACCATAACAAGTAGATTTACAGTTTATCTCAGAGAAATACAGTTGATATAGTTACAGAATATTACAGTATCATGGTAAAATAATTAGTGTATATAGACACGTATTATATAGCATCAGACCCTAATGGATCAGGCAGTAGAGTACGGTACCGTAGCTACAGATATACAGATATTCAGTTTAGAGTGCAACCACTTAACTCAGATAGTAAGTGGTATGAGGTCGATCATGTCTAGTTGTGAATAGGCTCCCCATCAGATATGGGTTAAGGAGGGCCGATCTGACCGAGGAATAGAGTGGTTTACCCTGGTCGGCCAGCCAGGATAGATCCAGCCTTCGGGCTGCACAACTCTGTCATGAGGGGTTAAATAATGACATACAACCATCCGGGGAAATATTCTCAGATATTATGGTATTATCAGATTTTTTTGAAATAGTATTATTATTATGAAAAGTAATTTCATACAGTTTGACATGTTAAATTATGTAGGTTTTATAATATGTTATGTAGTATCAGCATTTTCAATTTTAGTTACTTGTACTACTCTTAACTTGGATTAATTTTTACAGATTCACATCTCAGTAGCCACACACTAGTGATAGCATGTTTCGTTTTACTGAACTTTGACTCATCCTAGTGTTGAATTATTTTTTAGGTGAGCTAGTTGGGCGAGCGAAGCAGGCTCGCAGATAGAGGAGTTATTAGTCTGCCCTTTTTGAGGGTGAGTGTTTTTTGGGATTCAATTTTGTTAATCCTGGTAGTAGTAAGAGTAGTTCTTAAGAGTACAGTTAAATATGTAATATTTGTGGAATATTTAGACACTCTGGTATTGTATAATTATATATAGTTACGTTTATTTGACTTCCGCTTCTCGTTGCTTAGGTTGATAGTTGGAAAAAAAAAAACCCCCAATTAAATAGCAAGTTGTTACTCTCTCTCTCTCTCTCTCTCTCTCTCTCTCTCTCTCTCTCTCTCTCTCTCTCTCATAGATTACAGAAGAAAGAGTGGAGAAATTTGTGAATTTAGGTTCGCATTCGTAACTCATAGTCTGGCGTGCAGTTATAGATTTGTGGAGCTGCTTCTTTCACTTCTTCTTCTTTAGTGCTTCTTCTTCGTTGGAATCGCTAACTCGTGGTCTTGCAAATGCAAATGTAAATGTAAATGCAAATATATTTCTAATAGAGAACCTAAAACGTAATTTATTTTAAAAAAGGATATTGAATATAGTGACCGAACAATTGTGAGATCTTAAACACAATAAGCCAATCAAAAATATGTGAAATAATTTTTTACTTGAATTTAAAAATTAAATCAAAATTTATTATTCAAAAGCATATTGAAACATTATTTATTCTCATTTCTTCAGACATGTTGATTTGAGCAAAGACTGCTAGCCATGATTTTTGTATCTTTTTCATTTTCGACGGTCCAATCAAACTTTTAAATCAAAAATTTATGTAAAGTAATGATGACCTTGTTGACCTGGAGAGCCGACCTAGGGCCAGGTGTAGGTATCAAATATATCAACTCCACTTACTTTTCCATTTATCAACTTCGCTCAACATAGTAACTAATAATTGTCTATATCAAATTAAGCAATTTATTAATTGAATTAAACATTTAAAATAAAAATTATTTTTCATAATTAAAAAATCTCTTAGTAATTAATTTTCACACTAATTGGATAACAAATTATTGCACAAAACATGCCGACTAAAAATAATTAGATCTATCTCAAAATTTCAAAATAATTTGTCAACAAAATTTTCAAAATACTTAAATATCTAAAGATTGTCTTATCAAACTAGAGTCCCTAGTAACCCACTCTGGTATTCGAGGCATCTTCGAAGTTATATTACAAATCCTTTAGATAAGACTGCATATTTTTTTAGATAATAAACCTCTTAAAAATTAAATATACTACAGTGTATGGTTCGAATGAAATGTTTTTATAGATTCGAAATGAGAAATTGTCATGTCAACAAGTAGGGGTATTCATGGATCTTTAGTTCTAATCGATCCAATCTTGTCAGTTGGACAAAAAATCAATCTTAAGTCAAATTGCTGAGGATGTGATTTGGATCAATTTGATTATACGGTGAGTTGGGTGGATCAGACAATTTACTTTGTTTAGAGGTGAAGTTGAAAATTAAAGAGAAAAAAAACACACAAAAGAATATAAGTGATAAAGTTTGGTCAAGCATATTCCTATATGTTCCATCGAAAACTTTGCTGGCACTAATATCATTAATTCAAGTTAAAAATAACATATGGTAGATTTCCCGTAAAAAAAAAAATAGTATTAATGTGACAATACAATGAATATAATAAATATTTTACAATCTTTAATGTTTCATTAACAACATAATTTTAAAAAAAAAAGTTTTGAAATAATTAAAGAAATATTATATTTGTGAATAATGCTACCCTTGGTGAGTTCAAATGGTTCTTTTTTTTTTATATCCATGAAGTCATCAATTTCTTAATAAATGATGTTTCTTAGGATTGCATAAGCTGATTGTTCAAATAAATCTATTTTAAAGAAAAGTTGTCCTAAGTTTGGTTTTAAAATCAGTCAAACTCGTTCGATCATGCTTCCCATTCCAAAATTTATGTGGTCTGATGTTCCTTTCACATTTTCCATTTAAATTTTCACTTCTTTCGTCACGTTAGATAAGTTTCTAGGTTGAGGAGTGTTGTGTGTAATTCAGCTGATTACTAATTCTATTTTCATATTTTAATTAATTCCAAACAAATCACAATAACAATCTGATTTTGTCCAAACATCAACCACAATCACACCTAAACTTAAACTTGTTTATTTTGATGCATGTGTGTGTGCTAAGCCTGATCAAGAAAAATATATGTTCACCAAATAATATTCAGCAAAACATAAACATGTCACAATCACAATCCACAAGAACACATTTACTTAGTTTGGCCCAAAAATTGGCCTACATCCACGGTAAAAACTCACCTCCAAAGACACTATATTAAATCGGTGGAAATAAATACAAGTACACACAGATTTACCCTTTCTTGTCTTACCGATCTCCTCTGGAAATCAGCCCAAGAATAATCCAAGAAATCTCACCTTCGCACCTGCGAAGAACCCTAGGTTTCTCCCTATATTCCTCCCTGATTTCCCTAAAAGAAACCCTCCCGAAGAAACTAAATCTGAGCTTTTACCTTGCCTTACCCTTGTGCGAACCTCTGCTGGAGGTTGGAGATCCCCCCAATGTCGAACCTCCACTGCTGTCTCCTTCTCTCGTGCGACTTCACTCTCCCATGCGACTAAAGGAACTCGCTGCAGATGCTTTCTCTCGCAGCCGCTGAAAGCCCTCTGCTGAAGACTTGTGGCTGGAAAAAAAGGGAGAAGACCCCTCTGCACTGCTGAAGCTGCAAAACAAAAAGTGAAAAAAATTTCACCTGCCCCCTGCTGTGTTTTCCTGATCTATTTACAGTTTATTTCATGTAAATTACATCACTGCCCCTCATGGTAAAAGAAATAACATCAGCCATTGGATCTCTCAATAAATGAATGGCTTGGATTTCCTTCAGGCAAGCTTGACACTCCAACAAGGAGATTGTTTAATTTTTCAAATAGTTTCTTTTCCTATTTAAACCTACATGAATCTTGTTGCTCTACTTTCAAATTTACTTTGAGATGATTAGGCAAGAGAATCAAGTTTATATTACTAATCTTAGCACATGTATTACCAAATTATTGAGAAAAAAGTTTGATTATCGACAAAGGTAAATTATGCTTTCACTTTTTTATTTTAAAAGAAAAGGTTTCTTACCCTCATTTCTTCAAACATATTGATCTTAGCAAAGAATAGTTGCATAGTGAGCCACATGAGAAGGTCCAATCAAGTTTTCAAATGCATAATTTATGTGAATCGGTATTGGGGTCTATGTGTCTCCTAGGAGTCCCACTAGTTAAAATTTGAGACAACATTATTAAAGGTCTTAGATTCGAATCGTGGAAGGGATAGAGAGAGACATGAGATAGGAGGTGGATGACCTCTTGTTGTGTAACTCAACCCTAAATGAACTTATAATTTAACAAAAAGTATTGGGGTCTACGTATAAACTACCAAATAAGCCAACTTCACTTAAATTTGCTATATATATATATATATGAATTTTGAACTTTTAGCACCACACGCGCGCACGCGCGCGCGCGCGCACACACACACACACACACACACACACATATATATATATATATATATATATATATATATATGAATTTTGAACTTTTAGCACAACACCTAGTGTTGACACATGGTACTGGGATTTTTTTTTTTATTTTTGCATCTAAGATTTTTCAATTTTTTCAAGCTTTTGCCTTCTTTTACTTTACTCTCTTTGGCAATGGAAGGCTCAAGTGGCCCCCACAAGTTTTTTTTTTACATACATATCTACTCTTTTTCCCCCTCTTCTCTTCTAGCATAGGTAGAGGGCCCAACACAAGCACTATTAAATTTTTTTTTTCTCATTTCTAATTTTTTAAAAATTTTCATATCTTTGGCCCACATGGGCCCTACTAAATTTCTAAAATTTATTTATTAAACTCTCCTCTCTCTCTCTCTCTCTCTCTCTGCATTGATCCCAATAATTTTATATATTATTTTTAAAATTTTTTTTGTGTTCTTATTGGACAAAATTTAAAAAAAAAAAAAAAAACCTAACTTGAATAAATTTCACTAAATAATTTTTTTGAAAATTGATTCCAACTCAACAACTTTCCATTACTATTTTTTTCAATACTTTTACATTATACAATTAATTTAAATTATTAGTTCCTACTTTCTTTGTTGTTTTTTTTTTTTTTCCTACTAAAAGAGGACGGCACCTCCATTTATTTATTAATATGTCCTCACTTTTGGTAAAAGAATACTGTGATTACAAGATAAAACAAAAGGGAGAGTACAGAAAAACTCTCCCAAAAAAACAACCAACCAAATTAGGATAACAAAACTAAACATAACTAACAAAGAAAATAAAAACATAAACACAACCAAAATCAAAACAAAATACACTAAATAAAACTCTAGAGTTGAACTAACGACGAATGGAAACGAGACCCCATATATCCATTCGAAGAATACCTTTCGGATAACGTGGTAGAAGATGTTGTTCTTTATAAATTACATTGTGTCTCATTTCTCCTTCTTTAGCAAGAAAATCAATCGTACTGTTGTCTTCCCTATATTGATGCGTCATCATGACGTTCACTCATTCTAGCTCCACCACCAGCTCCTCCCAAGGTCGCAAACTCTCTGATACTTAATTTGAAACTCATTCAAAATCTTAATGTTCGACCTCTTCAATTTTTGAAAAGAATTGGTGCTCTTAGTAATAAAACCAACCCAGAATCGAACACTTCTCCACATCTGATCTGTACTTTGATAAACTCCTTCCATTCTCGCTTTACATCTTCGATTCCAGAGACACCACGTAATCAAACACGGAATCAGCTCGATTAAAATACCTTTAATAGACGATTTTTGAGCATAGTGGAACCAATTTGCCATTTTATTTTTCCAGGGAAGGGATCATTGGAAAGGAATCCTCAACGCCACACTAGCTCGACGCCAAACCTCTAAAACCACCTCACCTAAAGAAAGAATATAATCAATGTTTTTCTGACTTCTTTGAACACAGCAATCACAAGTCGAAGTCATCGATATTCCTTTGGTCTGAATTCTATCATCTACAGCCAAGCATCAAAACCAGGCTCTCCATAAACACATTGAGATTCTTTTGGACAATAAAGAATGTCAAAACCAATCATTCCATACAAAATTATCACTTCTGCTCCTCACTGCCTCTCAAGCCGTTTTTGTTGCAAAATTACCGTTAGGGGCAGGCTTCCAAACAAAAATATTCTGCCCACTTTTACCCGTCGGCACCTGGTGCACAATTTCCCTTGTTTTATCGGCACCAACCTATTCCAGTACTAAATCAGAGTTCCAATTATTATTTAGCCAACAATCCTTAATACACAATTTCTTGTTCACAATATCCTCAGTGCTCATAGATAACGGGCCTGATGACAGCTACCTATCGAACCAAAAAGAAGAGTTCCCACCTCTAACCAAAATTTTAACATTATCCATTACTTCTGAAATAGTAGTCATAATTGATTTTCAGAACTGAGAGTCATTTGATCTCCCATTCCTTATTAATAAATGATCATTTCTGCAATATTTAGTTTTGAAAAAACCTGCCCACAGATTGTTAGCGGTGAGCAATCTGAAGGCAAATTTCATGAGAAGAGATTTCTGAACTTCCTTAAGATCTCTCAAACCCAAACCCCCTTCCAAGGTAGGTTTACAAATTTTCCCCCAAGAGCGCCAAGGAATCTTCCTTTTATCTTTCACCTCTTCCCATAAAAAATTAGAAAGAAGAGAGTTAATATGAGAATATGTAACCTACAAAACCTTAATAACAGACATCAAATGAATATGAATGCTAGATAATACATGTCTTAATAAAATCAATATTCCACCTTACGAGAGCAACTTAGATTTCCACCCTACAATTTTCTTTCTAATCTTCTCCGCAAGAGGCTCCAATGTCCTGGAAGATAATTTTCCAAACACCAAAGGCACACCCAAATATGTAACTGGGAATTTACCTTCCATGAAACCCGTGATTCTCAATAAACCAGGCTTCCAAGCAAGAGTGATGTATTTCGAAAGGAATAACGCTGACTTTGTCTTATTAATTTTTTGACCTGACCACTTCTCATACATTTCCAGAGCATAAACTAAATTTCTAATAGTCCTCTTCTCACCATTCACAAAAATAAGAATATCATCCGCATATAACAAATGTGAAACCAATGGGGCCCCAATCGAATGATTAAATTGACCAATCCGACCAATCTCATAGTTTTTTCTAAGCAACTTTGTCAAAACCTCCTCCATTATCATGAATAAATAAGGAGAGAGTGGATCCCCTTGCCGCAAGCCTTTCGTAGATTGAAAAAACCCTTTAAAGGTTCCGTTCATCAAAACAGAAAACCATGGGGACTCCACATAATTTTTTATGAGCTTGCAAAACCTCTTAGAGAAACCAAAAGCCTTAAGAACCTCTAGAAGAAAATTCCAATTCACTCTATCATAAGCCTTAGCCATATCAAGTTTTACCATCACATTGCCGCCAACCATTTTTTTGTGCAAAGACTGAACCATTTCTTGAGCAAGTGTAATATTTTCAAAAATACTACGCCCAGGAATAAAAGCGCCTTGTTCATGCCATACCAACTTATCTACAACCTTGGTTAGTCTAAAAACGATAATTTTGGAAAGAATTTTATAATCCACAGAGCATAGACTAATAGGCCGGAATTTATCAAAGCTAGAAGGATTATCCACCTTCGGTATTAAAACAATAAATGAAGAGGAAAAAAACTTGGAAAGAGTAGTGCCCTGAAAAAAATCCATTGCCGCATCCAAGAGATCTTTTTTTACAATGTCCTAGCAAGATTTATAAAATTCAAAGCCAAATCCATCCGGTCTCAGACTGCTTTCTTTGGGAATAGGGAATACCGCTCTTTTAATTTCTTCTTCTGTTGGTTCGGAACAGAGAAAATTATTATCAACATCTAAAATTTTCCTTTGAATTAACTCAGAGAGATTGCATGGTTCAATCGCAGAAGAATCTAAAAGAAACTTCTAGAAAAAAATAGCCGCTTCATTATGAATTGCTTCCGCACCCTCCAATATCCTCTCGTCGTTCAGAACCATACGATCTATACGACTCTTATTCCGCTTCTGATTGATAACTAAATGGAAGAATTTAGAGTTTTGATCCCCCTCAATCAACTATTTTTTTTTTTTTCGCAATTTGTCCTAGGCAAGATGCTTCCCTATTCTCCCACACCTGAATCTCCAACTTATTAGTCAAGTAATCAGCTTCGACATCCTCTAAAAAACCTTCCTGTAGTTGATTTTATAAATATTCCATCCTTTCCTCAAGAGATTTTAAATTTTCTCCCACTCTCCTAAGGACGCACATAATGCAACTTTAGTTCTCCTAAGGCGAATAACAAATTTCAAAAGACCCGAGGCCGAATCATTCCTGATCCAGGCATCTTTAACGCACGACGAAAACATATCATGCGAGCTCCACATATTTAGGATCCGAAATAGGGTAGGGTCATACCGAGAGAAAGACGTATTTGTATACACCACCATAGGGCTATGATCTGAGGATTTTCGATTTAGATATTTGAATTGAGCCGAACCATATAGGTTGGAAAAACCATTATTTATAAGAACATGATCAAGCTTAGCCCAACTACGAGCCACCCCTTCATGGCCATTGCACCACGACATTCGTGAGCTTGTGTTTGATAAACCAAAGAGGCTACAATGACGTAAGCAGTCATTAAACTCCATCATAGGTAATAGTGGTCTTGGATTTACACCAATTCTTTCGGTATCCATTCGAATGACATTAAAATCACCTAGGATCAACCAAGGAAAATCTGATTGGCACTCTTCCAGTTTCCGCCATAACTCTCTTCTTTCAACATAAGAACATTTGACATAGACAAAACTCACCAAAATTCTTTGTCCGTCCTTAAAAAACTACCCGAAAATCTTCTGAGCCGTGATTGAAATCACCTTAAAGGCATTTATATCCTTCCAAAACAATCACAATTTACCGCCCTGATTTTCATTAGATATAAAATGGTGATAATTCAGAAAATTACCCAGCATTATCATTCGCTCGTCAGCCGCGAAAGGTTCTAAAATAGCAAACAACCCAACATTAAACTTTTTAATTAGCTTCTTAACCTGCCTCTAAACCTGCCCAACCTCCTAATATTCCAGAAAAGAATTGTATTTGTCATAAATTTAATTTATGCGGACAAATGTGAACCCTCTGAGATTTCCTCACAAAATTTTTTACGAAAATCCATCCTTACCCTGTATCAGACTCATACATTTTGTCTTTGCCCTTTAAAACTGATATTTCACCTTCCTCCCTCTTGGACGAATAACCCCGAGCCAAATTCTCCTGATGCAAACCTTGGTCCCCACCTTCAGTCAGTTTAAAACTATCCTCGTGATCCACTTCCTCTTGAGATATAGGTTCATCATTTGAAACTCAAGGATCATCATCACACCCGACTTCCTCACACTCCCCTTCATTCCTCTCTGTTGAACCTTCATTCTCATTATTTTCTAATCCTCTCTGTGGTATATGAGAGTTTTGCCTTGCATGATCCCCTTTTCCTTGAACCACAGGAATTTCAGCTATTCCAGGGCCCCTATCATTAACATGCTTCGTCATATGCACATTACTGGGTCTTTCTTCTTACACCACCTTCTTTGCCCCTTTATCCACGTCGATATGATTTCTATTAGACCGTCATCAGTCTTTGGTTTTCATATCTTTTTTTCTTTATATTTTTTATCCTCCCTTCGCTTCTCTCCCACCCCGCAAATAATCGAGGTATGTTCTTGCCTGCAACATTTAGAGTAGAAAAAACTCATCTTTTCATATTTGGTGTCTTGCCAAATACATTGTTTCAGAGATAAAACAGAGGAAATCCCTTTATCGGCTCTATTGTTAGGTCAATTTTCATGCAAATACGTGCCCCTAATGCTCTTGTACAGTTGATTGTTGCACTATCAGTTCCAAGATAACGAACAAAATGAGTCGCTATTATTTGGAGAAAATTCGTTCGGTAAAGATGCATTAGTAACCCCGGTAAGAAAATCTATTGAGGAGCCAATAGAGATTCTTTTTTGGTATCAAAATCCTTCGTCCACTTGAACAGCTGAAAAGAATTGTCTTCCATAGTTCTACCTTCCCTTGCCCAACCATGCAGAAAGTCACGTTCGTTTTTCGTGTGAATTAACACGTGATAATCATCCATAACACTGATCGTTGGAATTTTCGTCAAACCCTACGTTTTCATAATCAATAGCCGAATTTTATCAATAGATGGCCGATTCCAAGAAAAAATCATTAGTAATGCAAAACGAAATTCTTCCTCAGCCTTAACCATCTCTGCTTCTGAGAAAATAAATCCCAATTCCCCATTGATATTAATGGGCAATTTCATAGGAATCTTGAACGCATGCATCTCCACTTTTTTACTCACAACTTACGCATACAACTGCACCCTGGGACTAGCCTGGACGACATTCCCCACCGACGGTGCGGCCATCGGCGGGGAATGACACTGGATTGCAATATATTGAGATTAAAGTTAAACTTTTCTAAATGAAAAGAGACTGACTTGCATTGTTTGGCGACTCCCTGAGCAACAACGGCGTGCAGTTTTCGTGATCTGTCCTCGACAGAGACGGCTCGCAGTTTTGTCACAAATCGTTGTTCTGTGCTACCCCTCGTGTGCCTCATCGAAAACAAAAACCTTGAGTCTTGGTGTTCGCTTCGCAGGAAAAAGTGGTGACGGAGAGAGGAGAACGCAGCAGCAGTGGGAGGCACAACGGCTCTGAGGGGGCGAAGTGTTTGAGGGGCAATGAGTTTCAATCTGAACAGTTGGTTCAGGATGCTGCCATTGAAAACTTGTTGAAACAGAGGTCAAGGAATTTTAGAGAAAGGGCGACAGTGGTTAGGCGGGGGCGCAGCACTACTATTTTCAGCAGGGAGCGGCAGAGAGTGTTCGCCGGAGGAGGGTGTCACGGCTTGTTGCTGCTGTTGTGCAGGGGCGGGGGCGGAGGCCACGCACAGATCTGCTGTAAGTGGCGAGGGTGGAACAGCGATAGAGGATAATAGTAAGAACAAATCTACAAAAAATCAAGTGGCTCCGGCGAGTTGCTTCACCGCCTGCTTCGGAGACGAGAAACGCCGTCTGCGTCAGAGACGAGAAACAGAGGTTCTTCGTGAAGACAAAGTTCGCAGGGTAGCCGTTGTTTAGGACACAACTAGAAGACGCATAATTGGAATCTAGGTACAAGAGCGGCAGACTGACGAGTTACAAGAGAGTAGGGATAGCGTGAACCGCCACCGATGCTGCTGTTCGAGCCGACGAAGCTCTCGTTCTGGTCTTTCTACAGGGCTGGGATCAGCATTAGTGCAAACGGCAACGCACAATAAGCTTTACGCTGTGTGCCGAGAGGATCAGACTATCACCGTTGAAGGACAGCAAGACGACGGCGGGCGTAAGGCTGGAGATTCAAACGGCCATCGATGAGTTGATTTATATTTACCTCTAGTTAAAGTGCATAATTAATTTTAATTTATATTATTCAAAAATATAGACAGGCGCGCGCGCGCACACACACGCACATATTATAAGTTATTATTTTTTGCCGTAAATAAATTTATACCATATGTACTTGTTCATGATATTTTTGAAATTTTACATACAATATGCAATTTTTATAAATATTATATTATTTGTATGAATTTATTAATATTTGCCAATTATGTTGAAACAAATAATATAAAATAATGTCTTTTCTATAGTTTAGGGCTGAAGAGTAGATACTCTTCGCAAGAGATGCCAATATAAAATAATACAATCATGACTAGTTCTTGAAGACTTGGGCCTAGTTGTTTTTATGATCCAAGCCCAACTATTTTAGTAGTTTAATAGAAATGGATTGGAGTGAACTTAATGTTTAAATTGTCATTTATAAAATATATACTAATAATGCAAATGATTAAAATATCTTAAACAAAAAGAAATAGCACAACAAAATAACTAAATAAATAAATAAATAAATAAATCATGTAATCCAATCCTATTAATTAACCAATATTGGCCTATGGGCAATAGGAAAATGACCGGCTAGCCTTGTGTGTTGTGCAAATGAGTCAAGATTCTCTCTCTTAGCCACTATTATTCCAAACTTGTGTCATAATAAATGTAAGGCAGGACATAAGGATGTTTAACCTAATTTATGTTATTTGAGCCATCAAAACAACTGCTTCCTTGCGGTATATGTTGGAAAATTTTCAAAATTATCGAGGGCCGTGTTTTTGTGAAAATTTACTTTTCAAGGTTTGTATTAAAAAGTTGTGGCCATTCTATTTTGTTCTATCATCATATAACAAAACCACACGTGAAGCGTCTTCTAAGGTCTTTGCCTAGAGAGAACTCTTGTGGTTAGAGTTTCCAATTACTCACTCACACCATCCTAAAATAAGTATCCATCTACTATATTTGCATTATAGTCACCCATGAGTGTGGGTTTTCAAACAAAACATAATCCAAAAATAAAATAAGAAAATTTTAAAAAATTTTGAAAAAATATGAGAATGTTTTAAAGATTTTTTTTTTATATCAAATTTTATGAATTTAGCATCTGTATGTATTTTATTTTTGCGCGTGTGTGGTCCAATGATTGAACAAAGAGTCAAGAGATATTTCAGACTTAACCTATATTAGTTTTGAGGGAGGTTTATCTAATAAGATCCCCTTCTTTGAAGGTTTTATTAGACATTCATAATTCGCATCTTATTTTTCATTTTACTTTAAATTTTATTTTTATTTTTTTTAAAGGAGTCAATTAAAGACTATTAGATTTAATTTAGGAATAATTCATAGTTAATTACGTAATGTTCATAGAATGGGTGTGTAGGGGGTAGTAGTATCTTTCCCTTGCATAACTAAACTCCTAATCCCAACTCTGGTAAATGCAAATCAAAACTATCGGTTCCTTTGCCTAGGATTAGTTTAGAAACCAATCAACGAGTAGTAATTAGGTGAACTAACCATACCCAGGGAAATAACAGGAGAGTGACGACTCCATCGAACTTTAATATTATTTCTCGCCATTCTAGACCCTTCTCTGGAACATTGCAACACACCTAAATATTGTTTGTATTATGTATTTTAAGGACAATTTTTAATGAAATAGTAAATTCTAAATATGTTTTTCCTATGCACCTTTATTAATAATAAGGTTGTATTTACATTCAAATTTTATGTTAAAATGGTGTATTGTTACAATGTTGTATTATTAAGACTTATCTTAATATTTGGACTCTCTCAAAATTTAAATTTATTTTTTATTTTTAGATAATTTTTATTCTCCCGAGACACACTTAGTCATTTCAATGTCACCTACATAAAATTCGAACTTTTAATTTTTTTTACTTACCTCATATGTATTTGACATTTGTTTTTTATTATATAATCTAGTTGCGAAGCGCGGACAATTTTTACTAATTATAGAATTAAAGCTAAATAAAAAGATACTCATATAGAGGATGTGACCATCACCATTTCTATTGGACTTGGGCCTATTGCTTTAAGACTAGGCCCATAGCCCGGTTTAGGGCACATACTCTCCACTAGAGATGCCAATATAAAATAATATTTTTTAAAAAAATATATAAAATTTTAACATATATATATATATATATATATATATATATTACTTTTCAAGATTTGTATTAAAAAGCTGTCGACACTCTATTTTATTGGGTTATCATATAACAAAACCACACTTTTGTTTTAATCCTTAACACACAAATATTGCAATAGCATTTTTGAAATTGAAATTTAATTTAATTTATTCAAAATCACCAAAAAAAAATTTAAAACATAAAAAGAGAGGTGTCTTCTAAGTTCTTTACCTAAAGAGAACTCTTGTGGTTAAAATAAAATTTAAGTTAGAATGCTCAGAGGCTAGATATATAAAATTTTCAATTTAAGGCCTACTGGGCACTTCTAACCCAACTCAAATTCCTAGTTGGGTTTGTTCATGGCCCAACCCATTTAGCCCATCACCCTTGGACCCATCCAACTGAGCCCAACACAACCCATTCACACATGAAGCCCAAACCAACGAACTCACATGGAAAGAAACTCCCTCAGCATACTCCTAGACTAACGGGAGCCACAGTATCTCGAGGAAGGAAACAGAAGGCATATTGCGAAGGAAACAAATTTAAATTTAAATTTATGTAAATTTGAATAAAATATAATATAAAATTATATTAAATTTTACTCAAATTCACATAAATTGAAATTGAAATTTCAAAATTTTTGCTCCTAAATATAATTATAAATTTTAATTTTAACCAGCAAATTCGATTTGCATGAATTTGGATGAAATACAGTGCAATTGTTATTACATCCTGTCTAAATCCAAATTTAACATAAAATTGTTATATACCCAAACAACAAAATGACTTTGAATACACCCAATATAACAAGAAAAAAAAAAAAAAACAAGTTAAAACACATGATAAACAAAGATCAAATCCAACTTTATTTCAGAAAGAAACAAAAAATATATCAAATGTTTATTGCAATCTAAGCAACCTGGAGAGACTTGCCACAATCAAAGACCTTCATTTCATCATCTAGCTTACAATTGGCGATCATCCTCTCATCGTCCGGCTTCAAACAAAAGTTCTTCCTAGAGAAATTTCCGAAGAGTAACGAACCATCCACTAGTGATGACAAGAATTTCAAGGCAGTAGTAAGAATCATTTTTTTGCTTTTCACTCCTCAAAATAAATTTGTGTGTGACTATGATATTGATTTTTGGACCCTTTATATAGGGTTTTAAGAGTAGCCCATATTTATTATTGATTAATAATATTATAAAATCTTTTCTATAAGTGGCATAATACATATATATTCCATATATAATTAATCTATTTCTTATCAACATAGATGTGCATCAACAAGTATGTTCTCATATTTAGGTAGATTTTTATTAAAATAATTACTTACCTTTGTTGGCTATCATAAATTTTTTTTATTTTAACTTCCTTTACCAATACGCAAAAAGAATATTAAAATGTTTCTTATTTTGTTAATGTTAAAATCAAAGAAATATGATATAAAATATATGATGTTAAAAAAATATATATATTTATTACAAACATTTAAGTTACATAAAAATATACAGACATGTTTTGGGTCAAGACATAAATTTTGTATTTTGAAATTATAATCATAAATTTTATTTATTGAAAGTATATAAAAGCATTTAAAGGCACTAAATAGTCTTAAATATATTTATAACACTAACTTCCCTTTTAAAATTTTTTGGAAACGCTTTACATTTTGAAATTGTTGCTTGCTTGAACACCTAAGTATAAAAAATTATTATAAAAATCACTGTGTATAAACATATATAATAATAAATAAAATGTAATATAAATTCATTGAAAAGGTAATTACATAAAAGTGTGGAGCAAACACTCATCAAAATATAGTTGGATAATAGTTAGAACCAATCTCCAAAATTTAATCTCCAAGCACAAATAAAGAAGGCAAATTTTGTATTAAAAATTATTTTTATGAAGTATCTATTTTCATATTCATGGGGATTATCGCAAATTCATTATAGTACATTTTTATTTTTATGATTTTGTTAAAATATTTATGATTAGGAAAAGGACAACTTAAAACAAATCAAATTTTAGAGATTTTGTAGGAAAGAATAAGATTTAGTATTTACCACAAACACAAAAGAGTTTAAAAGATATATTTAAAACATATTTTCCTGAGAAACTTTATTCTTATATTATAACTTACTACAAGATAATTTGTCCGCAAGGCTTTAAAGGGGTGCTGTGGCAATTAATCCTAAATATCTTAAATTCAATATTTAGGATCGAATATAGAGAGAGGTTTTGAAAAGATGATGTATACATATCATGTTGTCTTGCCTACTTAATAGGCTTCTAAATGAACCTAAAAACAAAGAAACAAAACGAGCAAGAAATAATACATAATATTAATATAATTTTTGAAAATTATATTAATATTTAATTTTTTTTTTGAGGTTATGGGAGCTTTGTTCTTAATATAACTACATGTTTAATTGGTGCATAAAATGAAAATAAGAGTCAAATTTATCACTTTTTTTCCTAAGCACAAATTTATCTCTTATTTGTTCCCGTTCTTTGTTAAAATTATTTTCATTTTACTTTGCAAACCATACAGGCCATAAGTTTCAGGGTTGATGAAATTCGTTGATTTTTAAGTAGCCACTTTTCCTCTTTGAAGTCATATGAAATCTTAATCATACGGTTGTCATTTGCACACTCCAGTTTTAAGTTTAATTTAAGATGATTAAACAAGGGAATTAATTTTGTCCTACTAATCTTAGCCATAAGGCTTCCTTGTTTTCTAATTATTGTAACGACTCGAAAAATTTCTTTTAAAAACCTCTGATGCCACCTGAATATTTCGTAATATAATAAACACTAATACAGAAAGCGGAAGACAGACAGCGGAAGACCTTAAATGCATATTACCATAGTACTAAACTATCTCAATATAACTACATCAATCCCATTATCACAATAAAGTTTTGAACTCATTTAAAAACATAAATAAATAATACAATTTCACACACTACCTTCTATCCCACCCACGCTTCACTGCGCTATTCTGATCATTGTTATACTCCACATGGCATCTGAAAAATATTAGATAATCATGAGGCGAAACACTTCTCATTAAGACGGAATAAATTATTATCAATATGTAACAGATCAGTTTTACATATTTAAACATAGCTATTAATTAAACTGTAACTGAAAATCATTTGTATAACAATCATAACTCACACCTATACATTTCAAGGTACATATTTCCTACTCAAACATACTCTAACGTAATAGATAATTATGTTTTCATAAAACTACATATATATATATATATATATATATATAGATAAAATACTTCCTTTTCTTTTCCTTGCCAATTCTAGCATAACATCATAAATTAACCCTGCATGATCGGGTTATGCGGTCTGAGGTCTGGACTTAACTATGGCTGGCCTACCATATTTAGTCAAACATAACTTAACTACACATGATTACCCACCCAACCTGATCCGCCCATCCTATGCTTCTCAACACTTTTCGGGTCGGCACACAGTGGGTATCCTAGACTTCTCAACACTTCAATTTAGAGCTAAGCAGCTTCGACACCGACACCTTCTGAACTCATTTAAAAACATAAATAAATAATACAATTCTACACACGACTTTCTATCCCACCCACGCTTCACTGCGCTATTCTGATCACTGCTATACTCCACATGACATCTGAAAAATATTGGATAATCATAGGGTGAGACATCTCTCAGTAAGACGGAATAAATTATTGTCATTGTGTGGGAGATGAGTTTTATATATTTAAATAGAGTTATTAATTAAATAGTAACTGAAAAGCATCTGTATAACAATCATAACTCACACCTATACATTTCAAGGTACATATTTTCTACTCAAACATACTCTAACGTAATAGATAATTCTGTTTTCATAAAACTACATATATATATATATATATATATATATATATATATATATAAACACACACACATAAGATACTTCTTTTCTTTCTTTTGAAGGTTCTAGCATAACATCATGAATTAACCCTGCATGATCGGGTTATGCGGCCTGAGGGTTGGACTTAACCATGGCTAACCTACCAGGCTAAGTCAAACATAACATAATTACACACAATTGCCCACCCAACTTGGTCTGCCCATCCTATGCTTCTCAACACTTCTCGGATCGACACACAGTGGGTATCCTACACTTCTCAACATGTCGGGGCTAATCGGCTCCGACACCGACACCTTATGAATAGTATGGTAGCACTAGCGGCTATACACCCAACCTGGTCTACTCATTCTACTCTTCTCAACACTTCTCAGGTCGGCATATTGGGGAATTACACTATTTGATCTTGCTAGTTAGTTATGGTACCGTGCTTTGAACATACCTAGTCCATCAAGGTTCTGATATCATATAGTACAATTTATATAACATAATTGATAATGTAATCTCATTTCATAATCATCATTTCATAAATTTGTATAAAGTGTCTTTTCACTGTCATATCATATCTATCATATCATAATCGGTATAAAACCTTCATATCATAACTTTCGCGGTATAAAATCCGCATATCACATCATAACATGACCAATTCACCCCTTTCGTGGCCCTTCACACATAACATGACCAATTCACCCCTTTTGTGGCCCTACACACATAACATGACCATTCACCCCTTTCGTGGCCCTACACACATAACATGGCTAATTCATCCCTTTCATGGCCCTACATTTATAACATGGCCAATTCACCCCTTTCGTGACCCTTCACACAAGTCATGATATAGTAATAATTTCATCAATTCATATTTCTCAATAATTAGATGATCCGTAAATCACCGTGCATTTCATAACTACAAATCATATCGGTATAACACTCTCTTTTTATAAATCACATTATTCGCAACATTTCATGACTTCAGTATAAATTCACAACTCAATATTAAAATATCATATCATAACTGTCATTTCATAACTATATAAAAACCATCATAACTATATAAAAACCATCATGTTTAATCATACAATAATAATTATTCTTATGCCACACGATTTGACAAATAAATCATAATATAATAATTGTTAGGGAAAAATATATTTTTACTGAAAACAAGTTTATGATCAATTTCACTTATTTAATTTAAATTCCATTATACTTCAAGAACCCAATATAATCAAATACTACAATTTAATAAATAAACAATAATTTTCATACTCATAAAATTACTCAAAAAATCATATGCAATATTTCAATAATCACATACCATGATTCAACAAGGTGAATTTCTAAAATAATTGACATAATTTATTCCCCTTACCTGTTTACCGAAGTTATGTCTACAGGGATCCCGAAACGATGCCTGCAGCGTTGGGAGCACAAAACCCTATATTCATATACTTTAGTTTAATTGGTTTGACTTTGGAATAACAACTATTATAACATTCCTAGTCTCACATACTCCAGTTTAACCAGCTAGATTTTGAAATAACGACCAACGTGATATCCATATACTCTTATTTTCCAATTTAATCAGTTAATCTTTAAAAATAACTGGTGTAATTTATTCTCCTTGCCTTATCTCAGGAGTGATGCCTATGACGTCCCAACGATGAATCCACTCCGGTTAAAATGTTCATGGCAGAAATTGGAACCCAAGGATATTTTCCGTTTTTCAATCGGTGCACGTTTTGCCGAGAAATATAGGAGAGATAGAGTAGGAGTTTGAGGAGAGAGAGAGAGGAAAGAGAGACAGTGGGGGGCTCCTTTGATTTCAATCCTCAAGAATTTCACTTCCAAAAGTTTCTCTAAAGCTTCAGGATGTAAAGTACATATATATATATATATATATAGATTATAATATTATAATATTTTGTTATGTTATATTAATATATTATATTATATTGTATTATATTATAAATAAATAATTAATTAATTAATTTTTAATTTTTAATTATTTTTTATTTTTAAAATTTTTAAAACTTTTTTTAAGATCACACATATACACATATTATTTTTGGGGTCATTACATTCTCCCCTCCTTATAGAAATTTCGTCCTCAAAATTTGCTGAATGTAACTCTACCTCAACAAAGAGTTTCATTTACATAAATTTACATAATAAACAGTAAAATGATTTCCTCATTTCTTGGGTCATGTTTATGTATAAAACAATATAACGACCCATTCATTTTCTGCCAACGTTATATTGCACCCTTTTTAACACTTCCAAAAAACCAATATATCATCATAATTTTCACAATCTCTACATTATTCACATTATCTCAAGTACCCAGTAGAAAATCCATGCTCAGTATATAACCAAATCTCTGAATACAATCATAACTCAGTATAAAAATCAGAACTCTATATGTATATTCATAACTTAGTATAAAATCACAATTTCACTGTAATATCATACAAGATATTCCAACCGATTTAATTATGCAATTATAACAAATTATTCTCATTCATATTCTTCATTCCATACAAATTTATTTCTTTTCCTTTTCAAAGAGATCTTCTAGATGCACCCTAGGTTGCCTTAGTTCAGCTAATGTCATTGTATATGAAGCAGTTGACATAGGCTCCGTTCCTAACACCAAATCAATATTAAATTCAATCTCCTTTTGGAGGCAGCCCCGATAAATCATCTGGAAAAATATCTAAAAATCCATCACCTATGGGTGAAGAAGTTTGGGTTTCAGTAACTTGTGTATTTTCTTTCATTGCTGTTACAAACCCCAGACATGTGCCCAAATTCCATCCTTCTACAAGCATTCAAGATATCAAACATGAGAGCTTGTTAGTTGGAAAGAAAATGTCACTCCATTTGGATCTCCGAGTACTACTTTCTTTTGAAAACAATCAACTAAGTGTATGATAAATAGATAACCACTCCATTTATAGGATTACCTCATAATCCACAATATCCATGTTAACAAATCAACCAAGATGTCATTTCCACCATTATTTTAAAATGCATGTCTGCATATTCTGTCCACATTTATGGTCTTCCCCACGGATGAAGCAACTCACAAGACAATACTCTAAATGCTCAAATTACAAACACAATATATTAGCAAGGGATGCAATAGTGAAGGAGTGGGTAGAACCCAAATCAAATAAAACTCTTGCCTAAGTGTTGTGTAAAAGAATCATACTTCAATTCCTCAGTGTTAACTAGTTCTTGGAAAAATCATGATAATTCAAAAAATTTGCTTTTATATTATTAGCTAACAAAAAATTTCCTCTAACTCAACGACATTAATTTCTGTAATTTGGCTTCTTGGAGTGCTTTTCGAAAATATTTCTCATTGAAAACTATTTTAAAGTCAGTCCTAACTCATAGCCTCAACCCTCAACATCTTTCACCCACCACATAGATTCCCACCAATGGTTAGCCTCACCTTTAAACAAGAACTTACAATGGTGACTTTATACTCATCAAGCACCATACCTACTAGGATATCTCAGACTAGGATGTGTAATCATTTGCCTGCCAGATCAAATGTATAAAAGGCACTTCAAAACTCTCACCATTATTTTGTGATTCGTTTGAGCAAAAATTATATGGGTTTCTAAGCATTACCTCGAATTTTAATCACTCAATTCCTTTTCAATGCCAAATTGATGTACAAGCTTACACTTTTTAATCAACATTTTTTTGGAATCCTACTATCACATAAAGGACAAGCATGAACATATCTAACAACTTTGGAATACAAAATGACCTTGTTTTAGATGCCATATAATAGAACACAATGTCTAAAGAATTTTAGGAGGCACTGCTTCAACACCATCCCTCGAAAAAAACTACAACAATACACTAACTCAAAATTCAAAGGCTTGGCAAAAGGCACTCTCAAGACATTTTTACAATGTAATTGATCACTCCTGCGAACACATTTCCTAGTTTCTTCTTAACCATTAAACCATGTCATCTTTGTCCTAGTAAACCGACATGCAATCTTCATATACATTCATTGGAGATAAATTTTCAATCATATTTTTACAATTGGAAGAACAATATCCCTTTTTGAATATCCACAAAAGTTTGAATGCAACTTCCAACTTGTTCACTTCTCTCATCATGTGTTAACTAAAAGGCCATGTCCATTATCAGATGCTTGTGCTACTAGACATTCCACCAGAAAACACTAAAAATATTAGGTATCTAAAACATTCAAACACCGTAATGTCTATATTCCTAGTTGTTATGGATAAGTGATTAGACTTTCTATATATATATATATATATATATATCTTAGTGCTACCAAGATGGATCATGTATCTATAACGAAGTGCTTCCAACAAGACTTCCTCTTTCAAATCATGTGAAACACAAACCTCCCCAAATCACAAAGTCCTCCATGAAATATTTTGTCCGCCCTTCAGAGTGTGTTCCTATTTCAATACCTCTCAACAAAACTAGGGGTCCTACTCTGGTCCTTTGGTAATTCACTCCAATAAAGTTGGTTGTGCCTTTAAGTTATATATACAAAATTTATCTCCTTTGTGGGTCATATGAAAGTTAAAAGAATCTATTGTCTCAAACATTTTCCACATATTTAATTTAAATTTATTCCATTATCGTTGCCTCATTTTCTTTAACCACTTTAAAAAGATCCTCGTTTCAAAATTCCACATGTTTTAGTTGAACAAAACCTGTGTAAATTAGCTTAATATCCAAACCTATAGCACGTTAGGCGTCTGACCTCAAAGAGGTCGGTCCACTGTCCTTTGACAGTTCTTGGTAGTTTACCTGAAATCTTAGACAGTTAACTGAGGTCCCTTTGTTAGTTGACTGACCCAGCACTGACACCCCAAAATCCCGAGTTATAATTCATCAGCCGACTGAGGACTCTGTCTCAGTCGATTGACACGCCACTATCCCTCTGGAAAGTTGTTCTCAAAACCCATGGTTGACTTATAAAAATATGGAAAGATTGAATATTTTATTTAAGCACAAGAAATGCGAGGGAGAATAGCATCCACCAAAGAACCATAGAGAGCTAGGAATATACTCTAATGTGCAAAGGTGCACACATTCCCAAAAATGCACAAAATTCTATTTCACATATTCCAATATTGCAAATGGTAGCTCATTCCTTGCAGTGACTATTTACACATGAAAAATATCATAGTGTAGCATTCCAGAAGAAAAACATCAATGGTTTGTCGTGACTTCTCTGGAACTGTTGACTATTCCAGAAAAATCACCAAAAACCCTCAATGAATTTATGCTTTCGGCTGCGAAACAAAACTCCAAAATTCTAATTTTCTTGTTGTACTTTGTTCTTCTATGCAACCTATATCTGATCGCTCCTACAACACTCAGCCCACCCATTCCTATCCTCATCCTACTTCATATTTATACTCTCGTAATAATCCTTCCAAGAGTCTACAAAATCTGTATCCTAAGCTCTGATACCAAATTGTAACAGCCCAAAAAATTTTGTTTAAAAACCTCTGATACCACCTAAATATTTCGTAATATAATAAACACTAATACAGACAGCAAAAGACCTTAAATGCATATTACCAGAGTACTAAACTATCTCAATATAACTACATCAATCCCATTGTCACAATAAAGATCTAAACTCATTTAAAAACATAAATAAATAATACAATTCTACACACGACCTTTTATCCCACCCACGTTTTACTACGCTATTCTGATCACTGTTATACTCCACATGGCACCTGAAAAATATTGGATAATCATGGGGTGAGACACCTCTCAGTAAGACGGAATAAATTATTGTCAGTGCGTGATAGATGAGTTTTACATATTTAAAGATAGCTATTAATTAAACTGTATCTGAAAAGCATTTGTATAACAATCATAACTCACACCTATACATTTCAAGGTACATATTTTCTACTCAAACATACTCCAATTTAATAGATAATTCTGTTATCATAAAACAACATATATACATAAGATACTTCCTTTTCTTTCCCTTGATGGTTCTAGCATAACAACATGAATTAACCCTGCATGATCGGGTTATGCGGCTCGAGGGTTGGACTTAACCATGGCTGGCCTACTAGGCTAAGTCAAACATAACATAATTACGCCCGATTGATCACCAAACCTGGTCCATTCTCAACACTTTGGGGCTAATCGCCTCCGATACCGACACTTTCTGAATAGCGTGGTAGCACTGCTGGCTATACACCCAACCTGGTCTGCCCATTATACTCTTCTCAACACTTATTGGGTCCACACACAGGGGAATTACATTGTTTGATCTTGCTAGGTAGCTACGGTACCATGCTCTGAACGTACCTAGTCCATCAGGGTTCTGAAATTGTCACGCCCCGAACCCGCAGATGGGTCCCAAGTGTGAATATAGTAACCTAACATGTCTATGTATCAATTAAAACATACATGATACAATACAATAAGAGGGTCCGATCCCATGGGGTATATGGATGCCCTATACACAAACACATATACACCCATACTCGTCAAATACGTAGTGGAAAATGTTTCATCTATCCATATAACATACCATACCAGAGTCTATACAACACTAGGATATACGAACCCACACAACACTAAGATATACAATCCCATAATTACAATACATACTCCGGGTGTCTACAAAAGCCATTACGACAACTTGGTTACAATACTTGTACCTACTCAGGCACTAAATGTAGATAAACGACACCCCTGCTTCCAGATGTTTGGATGCTAGTTTCGGCTACCCGAAGGACTTGAAAACATTTGTATATACATTTGGGGTGAGACACCTCTCAGTAAGGAAGAAAGCAGATTATATCAGTGTGTGACATACCAGTGTTATTTTACGTAAAACATAACACCATACAATACAATACAGTTTGAAAATATTTTCATACAGTTTCAGTATTTTCGCAAATTCATTCCAGTACATACAATACCCAAACATACGGTCAATGTCGTCACACTAATATGCAACTACTCTATCAAACCCGAAGCTTCATAGCGATTACGTTGCCAATACGAGCACCCAATATCCCACGAAAATCGAAGCCCCACAGCGATACCATTGCCACTACGGTATAGCGCACACCCATTAGTGACCAACCGGAACACACAGACTATATTTCACACCCTCGAATATAGAGCCAGACACTCTCGCCCACGATTTTGACACCGATACATGGCGTAGCGTACGATAATTAGCTACCACATAGCTGTTTCGGCGTACTGTAATTAGCCGCCACTAGCCGATTTCACAAAACCTAGAATCATTTTGATACTCGCGTTTTTATACTCATTAGCGTATGGGAATTAGTCGCCACATAGTTGTTTTACAAAATACCTGGAACAATTACATACAACCATACATTTCACACTTATTTGGTTTACGGCAAATTATATCATTTTCCAATTCAAGCATACAGTTTTATACAAATATGGATATCAGTCATCTCAATAATACAATTTAAACAAAACAAATGGTTTTCCAAACAAAGCAGAGATGATATCCAAAATCCCTAAATTTTCTAGAAAACTGTAACCTGAAAATCTCGTATTTTACTTGATAGATTTCCCCAAATAAGTTACCAAAACATACATATGATCGTAACCTACAGGTTTACCGATCCCGATTTCAAAAAGCAACTGATATAAACTGAATCCCCTTACCTTAACCTGAATTCCAACTACAAGCTCTACGGTCCCCAAAACTATGTACCGAGACTCCAAAACCTATAAACCACAGTGCAATACATGCTTACAACTCGTACTACTACACATATTTCAAATCATAAAGGAAAATCGAGCCTAACCTCGATTTTGGCCTGAAACCCGAAACTACTCGAAATGAGATTTTGATCCTCTAAAAACATAGAGAATCCTCCCCTGATCCACACGGTAACATCGGATTTACGAATCAGGTGATGAACGGTGAAGAAATTTATAGATAGAGAGATCTACAAGTTCCAGAGAGACAGGGAGAGGATATTTTGAGATTACTTAGATCCAAAGTAATGGAAACTGATATTTATAACCACTTTGACTCGGCCGCCCTTGTCGACGAATTGCGTCCTCGTCGACGAGGTCATATAGGTTGCTCGTCGACGAGACGAGGACCTTGTTGCTGAATCTCATATTACCGATTTTCCCAAAATCCCTCGGCTTCCCCTCGTTGACGAGCCTCTGAATTTCGTCGACGAGCAACACATAGACTTCGTCGATGAACTCTAGCTTTGTCGATAAACTCTACTCAATTACCAATTTATCCCTATTTTATATAATAAATTCATATATCATGGTTCCGGTTCTTACCGATATCATATAGTACAATTTATATAACATAACTGATAACGTAATCTCATTCCATAATCATCATTTCATAAATTTGTATAAAGCGTGTTTTCACTGTCATATCATATCTATCATATCATAATCAGTATAAACTCGTCATATCATAACTGTTTCGGTATAAAATCAGCACATCACATCGTAACATGACCAATTCACCCCTTTCGTGGCCCTTCACACATAACATAGCCAATTCACCCCTTTCGTGACCCTGCACACATAATATGGCCAATTCACCCCTATCGTGGTCCTACACACATAACATGGTTAATTCACCCTTTTTGTGGCTCTTCACACATAACATGATCTATTCACTCCTTTTGTGGCCCTACACACATAACATGACCAATTCACTCATTTCGTGGCCCTACACACATAACATAGCTAATTCACCCCTTTTGTGGCTCTTCACACAAGTCATGATATAGTAAAAATTTCATCAATTCATATTTCTCAATAATTATATGATCTGTAAATCATGCATTTCATAACAACAAATCATATTGGTATAACACTCTCTTTTTATAAATCACATTATTCCCAACATTTCATGATTTCAATATAAATTCACAACTCAATATTAAACTGTCATATCATAATTGTCATTTCATAACTATATAAAAACAATCATATTTAATCATACAACAATAATTACTCTCATGCCACACGATTTGACTACTAAATCACAATATAATAACTGCTTGGGAAAAATATATTTTTGTTAAAAATAAGTGTATGATCAATTTCACCTATTTAATTTAAATCCCATTATATTTCAAGAACCCGATATAATCAAATACTACAATTTAATAAATAAACAATAATTTTCATACCCATAGAATTACTCAGAAAACCATATACAATATTTCAGTAATCACATACCATGATTTAATTAAGTGAATTTCTAAAATAATTGACATAATTTATTCCCCTTACCTGTTTACAGAAGTTATGCCTGTAGGGATCCCGAAACGATGTCTGCCGTGTTCGAAGCATAAAACCTTGTATTCATATACTTTAGTTTAATTGATTCAACTTTGGAATAACAACTATTATAACATCCCTAGGTTCATATGCTCTAGTTTAACCGATTAGATTTTGAAATAACAGCCAACCCGATATCTATGTACTCTTATTTTCCAATTTAATTAGTTAATCTTTAAAAATAACTAGTGTAATTTATTCTCCTTACCTTATCCCAGGAGCGGTGCCTACGACATCCCAACAACGAATTCACTCCAGTTAAATTGTTCATGGCAAAAATTGGAAACTAGGGGTATTTTTCGTTTTTCAATTGGCGCATGTTTCACCGAAAAATTGAGGAGAATAAGAGTGAGAGTTTGAGGAGAGAGAGAGAGGGAGAGAGAGAGAGAGAGAGAGGAGAGAGAGACGGTGGGGGGTCCTTTGATTTCGATCCTCAGGATTTCACTTCCTAAAGCTTCTATAGATTATAATATTATTATATTATATTATATAATTAATAATTATAATAATTACTAATAATTTTAAAATTATTTATTATTTTTTAAAAAAAATTTTAGGATCATAGTTACACATTATTTTTGGGATCGTTACAATTATGTTATGCATATATATATATATATATATATATATATATATTGTACTAATAAAATTTTATGAAAAACTAAAGAAAAATTTGAATGTCAATAATAATAATAATAATAATAATATTTATTTAAAAAGAAAAGGAGGATATTTTTTCGTTCAAGAGTGGGTGGAAATATTTGTAAGTAAATATTGAATTGGCAAATCAAGTTATTTAAAGGAGAATTTAACCTAGTGGACAACTAAACTATTTGATGAGCTCATTTAATTTGAAAATAAAGATGAAATTACCTAGTTAAGATGAAATATCCTTTAGTCTCATTTTCTCAAGCATGTTGCTTAGAAATTCAAAAAAAAAAAAAAATCTTAAAATGTGCAAACTAAAAAAAGTTATAAAGGTAGTTCTTGCTAGAATTGTGCAAAGTTGGTTCAAAGTTCATACCAACCTAATGATTATGTTAGAATTGGTGTATTCCCAAGAAAAAAGAAGGGGGGGGTGGGGGGGGGGGGGGAGGTGAATTGGAATTTTAAATTTTTCTCCAAGGTTGAGTTAAATGTTAGCAGAATATTACAACCTAGGGTCCTTCTATGCAGTTCCAAATACGCCGATAAATATAATATACGAAAATTTAAATCAAGCGCATCATTCACATAATAACATACACGTGCTGTAAATATAAAGTGCGGAAATATGAACAAACACACGATATGTTATCGGGGTTCGGCCAACTGTGCCTACGTCCCCGCCTCTAGCTCGCAAGCCCAAGGATTCCACTAATAGCTCACTTAAGGGTGGAGCGGCACCGATTACAACCAGGTCAATTACCACAGGGCTGACCTCAACCTTAACCAGGTCAATTAGCGGGGTTGACCTCAACCTTAACCAAGTCAATTAGCAGGGCTGACCTCAACCTACATGCCTTAACAGGATGGCGCACCTAACTTTTCTAATCGGGTCTTAGCTAATTCGGGACTATTCCAGGGCTAGTCTCCCTCTTCAAGCCCATGCTTGGAATACAACAGTTTTACTCAATCAATGAAACGGAACAGTGATTGTGCTTTCAAGTAAAGAAGATATGTACCCAGATACGCTCAGTCACATACACCACAAGATGATTTAATATGTAAGCTCAGTGTGATCTAGTATTTCAACTCTCAAATATATATATATATATATATATATATATATATATATATTTACTATCAGTGTAATGAGTGCATGAGAGTATCAATCAAGCAATCTTTGTATCACAAGATAATCAGCCAAGGTGTTCACACGAAGATATCAAGTAAGTCTCGTGTATATTAATCAGTATGACATCTCAGTCATGTAGATCAGATAATGTATATGCTTGGTTTGCAAAAGATGAGTAATCTTTGTATTCAACAAATAATATGTGAGTGAATAACTTTTGCACAAAGATTAATATCACAAACACAAATATCTTCTGACAAGTATATCAAATATGAAACACAAGATATTTAAGTATGTTTTGAAAATGATTTTGCAACCCAAAGACAAATACAAGCTTCTTAAGAAATTGCAACAAAAATACAATACTCAGAAGCTTAGATGAGTCTTCTTAGGATAGGCTTATGAACAAAGCCACCTAAGAATTCTCCAGTTTAGCTCTCGTAAAAATAGAATCAATCAAATACAAATAGGAGAGCAAACCTAGCAATAAACACTCAATCAACTTACAAAGAGTTTAATCAGTATGAGAAGGTAAGTACGAGTGTAGGAGGCTCAAAAATGAGTATTATAGGTTTTTGGGTTTTCAAAAAATTTTTCCTAATCAAATATGCTAATTTTTTTTTTTAATAAACCCAAATGAAGGGGTATTTATAGACACCCCATGAAATATAACCGGTGGGGACCTATTGGGAATTATTAGAAAAGTTTAATAACATTTAAGCAAATTTAACCTTGTTTAAAATATTTAACCATGATAAAAAATCAGGGCAACCCGAGAGGCTAGGTCGACCAAAACCATTTCGGTCGACTGAAGTTCATGTAGGTCGGTCGATCGGGATAAATTTGAATTAAGGACTCGGTTGATCGGACGTACATGTCCGAGACGATTTTTCCATTTTACTGAGGTTCGGTCAACCAGGTCATTTTGAACTGAATTGGGATTTCTCCCGAGGACCCTTGGTCGACCAGGTAGTTGGTATTTAATTTTGGGTCGGTCGACTAGGTGGTCAAATTGTTGACCTCAGGAGGTTTTGGTCGACCAGGGGATTTGAACTACAATGGTTCGGTCGACCGAGGCATTGGTCAACCATTGACCTGGACCTGGGTTCGATCAACAGGGGCAGAATGAATTGTCAAGGTCAATCGACCGAAAGTACACAAAGTGTGCATTTTGATCCTGTTATGATTCACACAAACCCTATTCAAGTGCATAACATGCATAGGTGCAATGGTGAGTGTCCTAGGGTCATTTTTTAGTCCTTTTGAAGACACCGAAAAAATCCGGTGTTAGTCGATTGAAGGGTAAACCCTAAGGTCTTTCTAAGGTCACTTTAGGTTATATTAGGTTTGAGATTATGTATTATATCATGCATGTGATGTGTGTGTGCTTATTATAAACCAAAGACCCTAATTAACTATTACAGACCAATTTCACAGCTGAATATATATATTACAATTATAGACATGAATTGGTCTTCAAACTTCATTTGTTCCATGTGCATCATGATCTTAACAATTGAGGTTCCTGCACATAATCTCAAATACCCATTAGATATATAATGAGTATTTATCATAATCAAAATCGAGCGTGACCTATAAGGTCAATAGATTAAGTCAAAACACTTTATTTTATCTTGCAAATTAAATAAGGTTCTAGATGGATGAGATTCTTTGATTCTTAAATAGTATTTTTCTTCTTTGAAGCCATATGAATAGTCAATTAGTCAAGGAAATAACAAGGAAATTGAGTTACTGTACTAACAAATTAGTATGGAAAGCTTAAAAAGAATTTGACTGTCAATACAACAAATTTTTATTTTTCTTTAGAAAGAAAAAGCTAATATTTTTTATTAAGGGTCTGTTTGGATCAAGGATTTTACTTGGAAAAATGAAAGTAAAGGAAAATAAGAAGTAAAGTCATTTTCCCTTACATTTTTCTTTTCTATTAAATATTAGTAAAAATGAAAGTTTGTCTTCATACAACTAAAAATTAAGAAAAAACTAAATATTAATAATGTGTAAAATTAAAATTTTGTTTTTTGATTTGATATATCTTTTTATTTTTTTTTCTCACTTTCCTCAATAACCAAATATGAAAAGGTTTACCAACCTGAGTTTACTAACTTGTAGGTGTTGAACCACTCCTTGTTTGGAGTCATATGGTAAAAGCATGTCGAGTCAAGTATCCATGAATCCATAAGGTTATTCGACCCTGACGAAATCGTAAGAACATCACCATCACTGCAAATTGAATCTCCTTTTTGAACCACATTCGTGGATTTTGAAGTACCCTCATGCTTTTCAGCATTTCCTTTCTTCCAATCCGGACACTCCGATTTCACGTGCCCCTTTATATTGCACTTATAACACCGGATATCCTTTTTCTTCTTGGATTGAGTACAGGATATTTAACTTGATCCATACTTAAATTTTCCTTTGCCACGCTCATTGTTACCTTTCACCATAAGTCCTTCTCCTTCATCACATATTTTCAGCCTTTGATGAAAATTCAGTAAGGCACTTGTCACTTCTTCTAGATTATGAGACTCTTTTCCCCAAGTAAGAGTGGTAACTAAATTTTCATAAGTGTGAGTTGTTGGTAAGGAGTTTAGTAACATCAAAGTCTTATCATCTTAATCAAACTTAACATCAACACGCATCAAATCACTTATGATTTGATTAAAGGCATTAATGATTTAAGTTTGATCCTTCTACCATCTTAAGGCAATAAAGTCGCTGCTTAAGAAAAAGTTTATTAGGGAGTGATTTGAACATGTACTGGCTTTCTAACTTTCGCCATATAGTCGCTCGAGAATCCTCCTCCATCACATGATAAAGCACTTCGTTGGCCAAACACAAGCGTATTGTAGATACGACCTTTGCTTCCAATTCTGCCCAAGTTGCCTCATTCATATTATTCGGTTGAACACCATGTAGAGCCTTCACCATTCCTTGTTACACAATTATATCCTTAACTCTTCTCTACCACAAATCAAAATTTCTGGTTCCATCAAATTTGACAACAACAATTTTCGGTAAAATTGGGCTGATCGAGACTACCTAAAAAATTCATCACGCCCCCACTGTGTTAGACGTAATACGAGGCATTGGGGAGAATGTTGATGTGGGAGTACTATGTGCTATTGGTGTGGAAAATACGACCATATAGCTCGAGATTGTCGTGGACCTCTGAACAACATACCTGCTGCTGATCAGAATCGGAGGAACAATCCGGTGCCTCGCGGCGGTCCGGCGCGTGTCTACACACTTACCCCGACTAAGGCAGACATTGCTAGAAGCGCAGGTAATGTGTTTATGTTTGGGATAAGCAATAGTTTCATTTGATTCTAAGTGATACAATTGTTCACATGTTAGAGTATATTGAAATGTGTGAAATGTTGTTAGTTAAGAAGCTTCTAAGTTTCATGAATAATGATTGGTTAGCAAATTTCGAGGACGAAATTTCTATAAGAGAGGGAGATTGTAGAGACTTGAACCCAGAAAATAAAAGGAAAATAAATAAATAAATAAAAGAGAAGAAAATAAAAAGGAAGGAAAAAGGGGTTCGATCAGGACCAAACCGTCGATGGTTTCACGGGATTTAGAAAAACCATCGACAGTTTTAGGGAAATCGTCAACGATTTTGTGCAGGGCAGCAACTCTATAAATAGAAGTTGGGTTATTTTTTAAATATAATTTCATTTCTCTCTCTCTCTCTCTAAAACCTAGGGTTTCGGGATTTGATCTTCTTTCGGGTTTCTCTCGCTCTCTTAATCCTAATCGGAGTCCGTGCTTGCTCTCCAATCATGTATCTCTTCTCTCGACTTGTCGGTCTCCATCCTCAGCGAGTTTCGAAAAGTTAGGGTTTTGCTTTCTAGTTCGTTTTGGGACATTTTCGGAAAAACAAGTAAGGGGAATAAATTATGCCAACATTTTATAAAGTTTGAACCAGTTAATTTCGAGTATATGAGTCGTCTATATATGTATGATTTTCTGAATGGATTAGGCATTTGAAAATGATGGTTTTTGATTATAATTCATATTTGGGGAAAAACCAAGGTGAGTAGGATATATTATTTATTTACAGTATATAACAGTATGGTTGACACTCAAACCGTGTGGCATGAGAATAACTCTTCATAATAAAGTAGTTGTGAATATTGTGGTGAATGAATTGATATGTTTAGATGAATTGCTTTGTGTGGTTATTCGTGTATATCACAATATAACGTTGGCAGGTCTGAGGAGTTCATTATATTGCCTGAATATAAATCACAATATAACATTGTCAGGCCCGAGGAGTTCATTATATTGTCATTTATATAAATGGGGTAAAACATTGGCAAGCCTGAGAAATTTGTTTTACTGATATACTATGAATAGGTCATTGTGAAAGTGTAACAATGAATGTCGGTTGCAAAGAACTTGTGTAGTATCATGTGTGAATGTGAAATTTGTGTAGTATCTTGTGTGGATGTGGAACTTGTGCAGTATCCTTTGTGGATGGGAATGAAAAGTATGATTGATGTTGACTGTGTGTGGGTACAGGTATGTGAATTTATATTGGATAATATTTATACTAAAGTAAAACTCTCTGTGTGAGGACTTACTAAGTAAGGTGAGTGCCCTGATAAGTAACAGTTGTAGCCTAACCCAAATTAAAAGGCAAAGTTACAGACGATATCAGAGCAAATGGACGTTACATGTATAGGCATGTAAACTCCCAAATCCTTGGGAACTCTCGCTTATAAATAATTGTTGTATATGTGTGAGTATAGTCTGTATGTGTCTTCTCAATTAATGTTGATTAACAAACTACTAGATTTTGTATACACTAAAACTCATTTACCGCACACTGTTATAATTTATTTCATCCTTACTGAGAAGTGTCTCATCCCAGTGAATTATTAACTTTTCAAGTCCTTCTAACGATCGAGCTTAGCTAGCTTCAGGGCAGGGTTTAGCTTTTGGTAATTATGAGTGGTTGTAAGATATGAAGTATTTAAAAGTTACGTTTAATTTCCTGGTACACTTTTTGGGATGTATAATATAGAACCCTGGTATTTTAATGAACAATGTTTAGTTATTTCGGTTGCGTGAATGGTATTTATGGTATCAGAGAAGGAAGAATGGTCTCATAACCCTCCGAACCCCACTCTCGAGTTTGTGGTGTTACAATGCATGGCTGATAAGGTGTTGGGTTAATTCCTATAAATTTTTGTTTGTTGTTTTTCATTTTTTTTGCAATTATTGCAAAATTGAAAAATAAGTTAAATTTTTTTTAAAATTCTTTAAAAATTAAAAAAAAATGAAATTTATTTTTTCACGAGTACGCGTCTTTAATTTTTTTAAAAATGAATATCTCAATGCGATTCCTCTAAATATGAAGCACGGATTATGATTTTCAAAGTGGTCCAGTCAAGCTTTCAAACCCATTCTTTGTGTAATTAGTATTTCTTCGTATTTTCCATTGAAATTCTTATCCCTTTAGGAAAATTTTTCCTTTTTGGTCACGTTATATAAGTTTTTAGGTTGAGGGAATTGTTTAAATTTTTAATTAGGCAGCTTCATTTCCCTTTTGAAGCCCCATGTGTGTAAGCCATTGTCAATACTAAATTTTTTTTAAGAGTGATTGTTGGTAAAAAAGCAAATTATACTTGCATTTTTTAAAAAATTTTAAAAGAAGTGGATAGTTTATCATTCAAGAATCATTAAAAACATTATCTATTAGTTTATGTATGGCACTAATCGGAATGATGATTTTAGGATTTGAATTTGAATTTGTTTAGACGTAAAAAAAATTTAATATAATGGTTTACTATATTTTGTCCTATCTATGTAAATTCCAATTCAAAATATAACTTTCATATTCTAAGTAATTAGAAAACCAAAAAATAATTAAAAATATGTTTCAAGATTTTATATATAAATTTAGAAAATTAAAAAATAAAGTGAATTTTTAATAATTTTAAAATAAAATTATTTTCACAAGAAAAAAATGTCAAAATATTTTTTTATAAAAAATTTTAAGAAAAATTGAAAAATAAAGTGAATTTTTTTAATTATTTGAGACTTTTAAAATAAGAATATTTTTTCGTGAGCAAAAAAGTGTCAAAATATTTTATTGTTTTTTTATTTTTTAAATAAAAATGTTGTAAAAGTGAAAATCAGTTTTCCTTTTTTGTAGCTCTTTGAAAAAACTTCTATAAATACATACGACCCTTATGGTCCGTTTGGATTAAGGATTTTACTCGGGTGTAATAAAGGAAAGGAAAATAAGAAACAAACTTAATTTTCATTGTACTTTCCTTCTATATTAAATTCTATTAAAAATGAAAGTTTATTTTTATGATTAAAAATTGAGAAAAAATAACAAATAATGATGTGTAAAATCAATATTTTGATCATGAATTTGCTATATTTTTTATTTTCTTTCTTACTTTCCTCACTAGCCAAATATGAAAACATGAATTCCTTAATATTTTCCTTTCATTTCTTTAAAATTTTCTATATTCCAAACAAGACCTTAATTTTTTTCAAAAGAAAAAAATATGGCGGCATTGTTTCTTCACATTTGAAGCATGGATTAAGTATTTCTCGTTGTTGTTGGTAAGAAAACAGAGGAGTGAGAATATGAAAAATGAATTACGGCACCAAAAAGAAAAGAGAAAGAAAAAGATGGGATTAATGACAAATTAATAATTATTTGAATAATCATTGAACTGCAGTTGTTGTTAGTAATCTTATGTGTGAGGGATTAATTTCATACTTCAAATTTAAATTTGTGTAAATTTGGATAAAATACAATACAAAATTACATTAAATTTTGCTCAAATTCACTTAAATTCAAATTTAAAATTCAAAATTTTTGCTCCTAAATATAATTATAAATTTAAATTTTAATCACTAAATTCGATTTGTATGAATTTGGACAAAACATGGTGCAATTGTTATTTCATCCTCTCTAAATCCAAATTTAATTTCCAAGCCTCCAATTAAACAAAGGTTAGTGTTTTTTTATTAGGTTCCTTTTAATTAGACAGAAAATATTTTTGAATAAATTAAGAAAATTATTCTTGAGAGAAAAAAGAAAAAATGCATTTTGAAAATCTCATTTCGCAACATTTGATGCGGGGAAAAATTACTTTACTATTATTATTATTATTATTATTATTATTATTATTATTACTATCAATTATATATATGTATATAATTCTTCCATAAAAGTGAGATTTCCCATTCTGCTAACACACAATCGGAATGGTTTGTTTTATCGATTTATTTTGGAGAGATCTTGAATTTGAATTAGATATATTGCAAAATTATATTAAGATTTTTTTAAATTTGTCCAAATTCAAATCAAAGATCCGAAATCCATGTTTCCAAATGCAATATAATAGAAATGGAAGATCATAGCATGCAGGTTATGTGCTTACGCTTTTGTTAGAAGAAAGGAAATAAAGCTGATCACATGTTTGTTGCTGGTAAAGGCGGGGGATGGACGTGTTGTGTTAAATGGGTTTAATTAATTATACAATTAAAAATAATAATTATGCGCACCGCCCAAACAACAAATTGACATTGAATACGCCCAAGATAATGAGAAAAAAAATAACAATTAAAAAAACATCATAAACAAATATCAAATCCATATTTAATTTAGAAACAAAAAAATATCAAATGATGCAATCTAAGGAACCTCGAGAAACTTGCCACAGTCAAAGACCTTCCTTTCATCATCTAGCTTACAATTGGAGATCATCCTCTCATCGTCTAGCTTCAAGCAAACATTCTTTTGAAAGAAATTTCCGAAAAGCAACGAACCATCCACCATTGATGACAAAAATTTCAAGGTTGTAGCAAAAATTATTTTTCTGCTTTTCACTCAAAATAAATTTGTGTGTAACTATGATATTGATTTTTGGACCCTTTATATGGAGTTTTAAGAGTATCCCATATTTATTATTATATAATAATATTATTAATTTTTTCTATAAACGGCATAATACATATATGTACGATATATAATTAACCTATTTCTTATCACATAGATGTACATCATCAAATATTTCTATTTAAGAACATGGTATCATTCTAAAAAATGTCAATTGCATTGCGTGTATGTTATCATATTTAGGTAGATTTTTATTGAAATAGTTACTTGCCTTTATTGGCTACCGTAAATTTATTTTTTAAAAAAACTTCCATTACCAATACGCAAAAAGAATGTTAAAATGGTTCCAATTTTGTTAATGTTTAAATCAAAGGAGTATGATATAAAATATAAGATGTTCAAAAATATATATATATTTATTACAAACATTAATGAATTGGCTAATTTAGATGAAATATCTTTGACTCTCACTTTTATTCGGAGAAAGGAAAGAAAAAGAAAATAAGGAGGAAACACATTTTTCCTTATATTTTTTTTATTATTAAATACTACAAAAATGAAATTTTATTTTAACATGACTAAAATTTAAGAAAAATTAAATATTAATTATATGAAAAATCAAAATTATATTTATATGTTCGACATATTTTTTATTTTCTTTCTTACTTTTCTTGATAACCAAACATAAAAATGTGACTTCCTTAATATTTTTCTTTCTTTTCCTTAATATTTTTCAGGTTCCAAACAGGGTCTTAGTGATTCATATTTAGAAATTATAAGAATATGTAAACTAGTTTTAGTCATAAAGCTAATTTACACTAGGGATTTGCAAAAAATTTGTTCAAATCAACCTAATTGACTGGGTTGAGCGACTTCATCTAAATGATTTCACAAGCTGTTTTGCCTATGGCGATCTGCCGGCCGGCACAGACTGCTCCACCTGCTACCCACCGCAACAAGACGACCACCCACGGTAGCCCTGCCAGCCCTGTGACGCACACGGTTATGGTGCTTCGCAGCAACCCACAGCAGCCCTAGCGAACTATCGTCCCAGCGCACGACTCCACGGTTCCAGTGCTTCACCGGGCAATTAGACTGCCATAAAGAGCCTCCCGCTCCTATATGCTCCATAGTTTCCAAATCTAGGGTGCAGAAAGTTGAGACCTTCTCCGTTTCAGCGCACTACTGCGACTGCCACTTACCCCCCCCCCCCCCCAAAACCAAATTAGTCCCTTAATCCTTCGCGTCACTGTTTTGTGCAAGCTTAATCCATCGGCGGTGAAGTAACTCACCGGAGGTTTTTGTTCTTCTATTAACCTATCGTGGTTCGACCCTCACCACTTACAGCAGATTTGTGCGTGGCCTTCGCCCCGCTCCTGCACAACAGCAGCAACAAATCGTGTACAGAGCAATTTGTGACAAATCTGCGAGCTGTCGCCGTCGAGGACAAAGGAATCTACACGCCGTCGCTGCTCAAGGAATCGCTAAACAATGCAGGTCATTCTTTTCTCCATTTAGAAAAGTTTTAACTTTAATTTCAATATATTGCAATCTAGTGTCGTCCCTCGCCGATGGCCACACCATCGGCGGGAAATGTCATCCAGGCGAGTTCCAAGATGCAGTCATATGCGCAAGTTGTGAGTAAAAAAGTGGAGATGCCTGCGTTTAAAATTTCTATGAGATTTCCCGTTAATATTAGTGGGGAATTAGGATTTATTTTCTCAGAAACAAAGATGGTTACGGTTGAGAAAGAATTTCGTTTTGCATTAGTAATGCAATTTTTGAGGAATCGGCCATCTATTGATAAAATTCGGCTATCGATTGTGAAAATGTAGGGTTTGAAGGAAATTCCAACAATCAGTGTTATGGATGATTATCACGTGTTAATTCACATGAAAAACTAACGTGGCTTTCTACATGGTTGGGCAAGGGAAGGTAGAACTATGGAAGACAATTCTTTTCAGTTGTTCAAGTAGACAAAGGATTTTGATATCAAAAAAGAATCTCCATTGACTCCTCGATGGATTTTCTTACCTGGATTACCAATGCATCTTTACCGAACGGATTTTCTCCAAATAATAGTGACTCGTTTTGGTCGTTATCTTGAAACTGATAATGCAACAATCAACCGTACAAGAGCATCGGGGGCACGTATTTGCGTGGAAGTTGACCTAACAATGGAGCTGATAAAGGGATTTCTTCTTATTTTATTTCCGAAACAATGTATTTGGCAAGAGGCCAAATATGAAAAAATGGGTTTTTTTTGCTCTAAATGTTGCAGACAAGGACATACCTCGATTGTTTGCAGGGTGGGAGAAAAGCGAAGGGAGGATGAAAAATATAAAGAAAAAAAAATATGGAAACCAAAGACTAATGACGGTGTAATAGAAACCAATACCGATGTGAATAAAGGGGCAAAGAAGGTGGTGCAAGAAGCAGGACCCAGTAATGTGCATATGACAAAGCAGATTAATGATAGGAGACATGAAATAACGGAAATTCCTGTGGTTCAAGGAAAAGGGGATCATGCAAGGCAAAATTTTGATATACCGCAGAGAGGATTAAGAAATAATGGGAATGAAGATTCAATAGAAAAGAATGAAGGGGAGTATGGAGAATTCGGGTGTGATGTTGATCCTCGAGTTTCAAATGATAAACATATATCTCAAAAGGAAGTGGATCACGTGGGTAGTTTTAAAATGACTAAAGGTGGGGACCAAGGTTTGCATCACGAGGAATTGGCTCGGGGTTACTCGTCCGAGAGGGAGGAAGGTGAAATATCAGTTTTAAAGGGTAAGGAAAAAAATGTATGAGTCTGATACAGGATAGGGATGGATTTCTATAAAAAATTATGCGAGAAAATCTCTGAGGGTTCTCATCCGACTACATAAATTAAATATATGGCGGATACAATTCTTTTCTGGAATATTAGGGGGTTGAGTAGGTTTAGAGGCAGGTTAAAGAAGCTAATTAAAAAGTTTAATGTTGGGTTGGTTGCTATTTCAAAACCGTTCGTAGCTAAGAAGCGGATGGTAATGCTGGGTAATTTTTGAATTATCACCATTTTATATCTAATGAAAATCAAGGCGGTTAATTGTGACTGTTTTGGAAGGATATAAATGCTTTTGAGGTGATTTCAATCACGACTCAAAAGATTTCCAAGTGGTTTTTTAAGAACAGACAAAGAATTTTGGTGAGTTTTGTCTATGCTAAATGCTCTTATGTTGAAAGAAGAGAGTTATGGCGGCAACTGGAGGAGTGCCAATCAGATTTTCATTAGTTGGTCCTAGGTGATTTTAATGTTATTTGATGAGATACTGAAAGGATTGGTGGAAATCTAAGACCACTGTTACCAATGAAGGAGTTTAATGACTGCTTACATCATTGTGGTCTCTTTGATTTATCAAACACAGACTCACGAATGTCGTGGTGCAATGGCCATGAAGGAGTGGCTCATAGTTGGGCTAAGCTTGATCATGTTCTTATTAATAATGATTTTTCCAACCTATGTGGTTCGGTTCAATTCAAATATCTGAGTCGAAAATCCTCAGATCATAGCCCTATGGTGGTGTATACAAATGCGCCTTTCTCTCGGTATGGCCCTACACTATTTCGGTTCTTGAATATATGGAGTTCGCATGATATGTTTTTGTTATGCATTAAAGATGCCTGGATCAGGAATGATTCGGCCTCGGGTCTTTTGAAACTTGCTATTCGCCTTAAGAGAACTTAAGTTGCATTACGTGCATGGAATAAAAATGTCTTTGGGAGAGTGGGAGAAAATTTAAAAGCTCTTAAGGAAAGGATGGAATATCTAGAAGTGACTATGATATTGATTTTTGGACCCTTTATATAGAGTTTTAAGAGTAGCCCATATTTATTATTAATTAATAATATTATAAACTCTTTTCTATAAGTGGCATAATACATATATATACCATATATAATTAACCTATTTCTTATCAACATAGATGTGCGTCATCAAATATTTCTAGTTAAGAACATGGTATCATTCTAAAAAATGCCAATTGCATTGCGTGTATGTTCTCATATTTAGGTAGGTTTTTATTGAAATAGTTACTTACCATAAATTTATTTTTTAAAAAAACTTCCTTTACCAATACGCAAAAAAGAATGTTAAAATGTTTCCTATTTTGTTAATGTCAAAATCAAAGGGGTATGATATAAAATATAAGATGTTCAAAATATATATATATATATATATTTATTTATTTATTACAAACATTAATGAATTTACAAACATGTATGCATATAACTGTATAATTTTTAGAACCAATCTCCAAAATTTAATCTCTAGGGACAAATAAAGAAGGTATTTGTATTAAAAATTATTTTTACGTAGTATCTATTTTCATATGCTTCATGGGGATTATCGCAATTTCATTATAGTACATTTTTTTAATGATTTTATTAAAATATTTATGATTAGGGAAAGGACAACCTAAAGCAAATGAAATTTTAGAGGTTTTGTAGAAAGATTTAAGATTTAGTATTTACCACAAACATAAAAGAGTTTAAAAGATATATTTAAAACATCTTTTCCTAAGAAACTTTAATAACATTCTTATATTATAATTTATTACAAGATAATTTGTCCCCAAGGCTTTAGAGGGTGCCACGGCAATTAATCCCAAGTATCTTAAATTCAATATTTAGAGACAAATATAGAGTGAGATTTTGAAAAGATGATGTATACATATTGTGTTGTCTTGCCTACTTAATAGGCATCTAAATGAACCTAAAAATAAAGAAACAAAACGAGCAAGCAATAATACATAATGTTAATAGAATTTTGAAACTTATATTAATATTTAAATTTTTTTTGAGGTTATGGGAGATTTATTCTTAATATAACTACATGTTTGATTGGTGCATAAAATGAAAATAAGAGTCAAATTTATCACTTTTTTTCCTAAGCACAAATTTATCCCTTAGTTGTTCTTGTTGAAATTATTTTCATTTTACTTTGCAAACCATACAGGCCACAAGTTTCAGGGCTAATGAAATTCGTTGATTTTTAAGTAGTCACTTTTCCTCTTTGAAGTCATATGAAATCTTAATCATTTGATTGTCATTCGCACACTCCAGTTTTAAGTTTAATTTAAGATGATTAAACAAGGGAATTAATTTTGTCCTACCAATCTTAGCCATAAGGCTTCCTTGTTTTCTAATTATTGTAGCGACCCGGAAATTTTCGTTTAAAAACCTTTGATACCACCTAAATATTTCGTAATATAGTAAACACTGATACAGACAGTGGAAAACCTTAAATGCATATTACCAGAGTACTAAACTATCTTAATATAACTACATCAATCCCATTATCACAATAAATATCTGAACTCATTTAAAAACATAAATAAATAATACAATTACACACACGACCTTCTATCCCACTCACGCTTCACTACGCTATTCTGATCACTGTTGTACTCCACATAGCTTAGTACAAGATAATTTGTCCCCAAGGCTTTAGAGGGGCGCCGTAGAAATTGATCCTAAATATCTCAAATTGAATATTTAGAATCGATTTTGAAAAGATGATATATACATATATCTTGTTGTCTTTTCCTACTTAATAAGCATCTAAATGAACCTAAAAACAAAGATGAAATTATCCCAATGAGAACCAAACTATTTGGTAAGTTCATTTAATTTGGGAATAAAGGTGAAATTAGCTAGTTAAGATGAAATATCCTTTAGTCTCATTTTCTCAAGCATGTTGCATAGTAATTCAAAAAAACAAAAAAAAAATTCTAAAAATGTGTAAACTAATTAAAGTTATAAAGGTAGTTCTTGGTAGAGTTGTGCAAAGTTGGAACAAAATTCAAACCAACCTAATCTATTAAGTCCAAACACTTTATTTTATTTTGCAAATCAAATTGGATGTCACTGTTTAATTTTTCAAATAGTTTCTTTTCCTATTTAAAGCTACATGAATCTCGTTGCTTTACTTTCAAATTTACTTTAAGATGATTAGGCAAGAGAATCAAGTTTATATTACTAATCTTAGCACATGTATTACCAAATTATTGAGAAAAAAATTTGATTATCGACAAAAGTAAATTGTACTCTCACTTTTTTATTTTAAAAGAAGAGGGTTTTCGTCTTTCATACTCTCATTTCTTCAAACATATTGATCTTAGTAAAGAATACTTGCATAGTGAGCCACATGAGAAGGTCCAATTAAGTTTTCAAATGCATAATTTATGTGAATCGGTCCACTAGTTAAAATTTGAGACAACATTATTAGAGGGCTTAGGTCCGAATCTTGGAAGGGATAGAAAGAGACATGAGATAGGAGGTCTACGTATAAACTACCAAATAAGCCAACTTCACTTAAATTATATATATACATACCAAATTTAGTAAATTACTTGTTGACTTAGACAATAAATATAAATGTATATATATATATATATATATATATATATATATGAATTTTGAACTTTTAGCACCACACTCAGTGTTGACAGATGACACTGGGATTTTTTTTTTTTTGCATATAAGATTTTTCAATTTTTTCAAGCCTTTGTCTTCTCTCTTACTTTACTCTCTTTGTCAGATGGAAGGCTCAAGTGGCCCCACAAGTTTTTTTTTTTACATACATATTTACTTTTTTTGCCCCTCTTCTCTTCTAGCATAGGTAGAGGGCCCAGCTAGATCTGGCAAAATGGATAAAAATCTGTTAATCCAAACCATATCTGACCCGTTTTAATCGACTCATAATCATCCATTTACTAAATGAGTCGAATATGAGTTTTCATTTTCATATATGCCCCCTTAGCGGGTCGGGTCGGGTTTATCCGGTGGATATTCGTCAACCCGCTTACATTATTAACCCATAAAAGCCTGTTGTAACCAACCCAGCTTGGCAGCCCCATTGTCCCAGCCAACCCACTACCCAAAGCCCCAAGTGCCCACATGGCCCGCACGCCCTCTTGGCCCCTCCCACTCCCAGCTCCCAGGCCAGCCCCATTCCCATTCAAAATGAGCCCTAGCCCTCCCTCATCATTTGAGATTTTGAGCCAATGGAGACTCAGATAAAGAGAGCCAATCGGCGGCCGCACGAGAGACGGGAGAGTCGGGGAGACCCTTCTTCTTCGACCCTTCGAAGCCCTCTGCCCTCCGACCCTTCGCAAGTCTCTTCGATCCTTCAAACTAGTAGGAGCTTCGTGAGTTCTTCTTCAACACTTCGAAGTTTGAACCAACAAGACCTTTCGCAAGTTCTTTAGGAGCTTCGTGAGTTCGTCACCCTTCGAACTAGCTGCAAGTTTATGATTTTGCAGCAAGTTGGCACTTTTTGTTTGTTCATGTTTATGATTTTGCAGCAAGTTGGCATTAGATTAATTTTAGTGCAATCTAATTAATGATTTTGCAGCAAGCTGGTTTCGTGAGTTCGCTACCCTTCGAACCAACTTCTTTTTATTTAGTGCAATTTTTTGCTGCATTAACTTTTAATCTTTAAATTAATTTTATTCCGCATAAGATATTATATTGTGCTCCTGATTCTTCAAGGTTTTCAGATGAATAATTGAGTTCTTCCTCTTAATGGTTATTTTTTTCCTTCTTAGTGTTAGTTGATGATTTGATTGGCAATGGAGATTTCCTGCTATAAACTGATAAGCTTTGCAAGTGTGGTGATTCTTATTTTTTTTAATTTTTCTCTTTGAGGGAAATTTTTTTTCTTTAAATACAATTCTATGAAGTATGAATTTCCATATCTTAATTCTTTTGGATTTCAGTTGATTGATCCTTGTTCACATCTATATTTCAGTTAATATTTTAAATAAATGTTTATCTTCTTCCAAATTTGATACTTTTCAAAAGTTAAAAGCTAGCTTTTTCTCTAACAAATTATTTAATTTCATTGTTGTCCTTATATTTTTTTAAAACATTAAAAAACTTATCAATGCATTAATTGTATTTCTTTAAAATAGATATTTATTTGTCATTTTAAATACTTTGACATCTTTGCATTGCTATTGTTGTAGGCCTGCAGAGTAGCATTATTTATATTTCAAGATGAATTTAATCGTTCATTGGGCAAAGAAAATATTTAATCCCATTTCTTTATTTTTTGCAGTGTATTACACGGATTTGGAAAAAAAAAATGTCTTAGTCAAGCTGAAAGAGTAGGTCGTACCTCATCTAGTGTATCATCTTACTCTGTTTGACTTTATTTGAATATTACTACACTAGCGGCGCGCATGCTACGTTACTACACTAGCATAGGCTGCGCAGCTAGTGCTTCTATTTATCTTCGAAAATTATGTAGTTAATAAATTATTGTTTATTTGTTGTTTTAACTTGTAGTGTTGAATAAATTATTTGTAAATATTTTTTCCAGTTTGATAACTTGTAACTTTTGAGATGCTAATTAATAAGTTCAATTTATGTTATTCGATTCATAACTTAAATTATATTTTGAATTATTTCATAATAGGCACACGAGGAGAAGAAGATGAAAGCTTTGATGTCGCAAATGAAAGCATTTCAATTAATTTAAGGCATTCAAATGATTTTGAAGTTATTTGAAGGGTGGATTGAGATTTTTTTAGTTTGTTGATAGTTTTATTTTGAGAGATTGCACGATTTGAAAATAGTTGTGTTTAAAGAAACTCACATGCTTTAAGAACAGTTATAATGTTTAGATTTTAGACTCACATGAGTCACATGATTTTAGTCTCTATTTTGACTTGGATTGTGACTAATTTATTATATTTTATTGTTTACAATTTTACTTGCATGAATCAGGAGTTGTTAATTAGTATCAATGATTAAATGATTGATATAGTTACTAAAAAATTTGATACACAAACTAATCGCAAGTTATTGTATACAAGTATGCAACTTAAATTATTATGAAAAAAAATAAATTATTAATAAAATTATATTTGAGTATGGCGGATTATCCGCCCATCCGCCATGAATTATCCGACTCGAAACCACCTAATACGCTAATTAAACGAGTCAAATATGGATTATGATTTTTTCACCCGATAATCCGCCTTATCCGCCACGGATAAATTGACTCGATCCGCTTTACCAGGTCTAGGCCCAGCACAGGCCCTATTAATTTTATTTTTTTTTTACTTATTTCCAATTTTTTAAAAATTTCCATCTCTTTGGCCCCATATAGGCCCTACTAAATTTCTAAAATTTATTTATTAAACTCTCCTCTCTCTCTCTCTCTCTCTCTCTCTCTCTACATTGATCCCAATAATTTTATATATTATTTTTAAAAATTTTTTCCTATTCTTATTGGATAAAATTTTAAAAAACCTAACATGAATAAATTCCACTAAATAATTTTTTGAAAATTGATGCCAACTCAACAACTTCCATTACTATATTTTTCAATACTTTTACATTATACAATTAATTTAAATTAGTCGTTGATTTATATTTACATCTAGTTAAAGTGCATAATTAATTTTAATTTATATTATTAAAAAATATAGACACACAAGCGCACACACACATATTATAAGTTATTATTTTATGCCGTAAATAAATTTATACCACATGTACATGTTCATGATATTTTTAAAATTTACATACAATATGCAATTTTTATAAATATTATATTATTTGTATGAATTTATCAATATTTGTCAATTATGTTGAAACAAATAATATAAAATAATTTGTTTTCTATAGTTTAGGGCATAGGGCACATACTCTTCACAAGAGATGCCAATATAAAAAAAAATGCGATCATGACTAGTTCTTGTAGACTTGGGCCTAGTTGTTTTTATAATCCAAGCCCAACTATTTTAGTAGTTTAACAGAAATGGATTGGAGTGAATTTAATATTTAAATTGTTGTTTATAAAATATATACTAATAATGCAAATGATTAAAATATCTTAAACAAAAAGAAATAGTACATCCAAATAAAAAATTAATGTAATCCAATCCTATTAATTAACCAATATTGGCCTATGGGCAATAGGAAAATGACCGGCTAGCCTTCTGTGTCATGCAAATGGGTCGAGATTCTCTCTCTTAGCCATTATTATTCCAAACTTGCGTCGTAATAAATGTAAGGTAGGACATTAGGATATTTAACCTAATTTATGTTATTTGAGCCATCAAAACAAATGCTTCATTGCGGTATATGTTGGAAAATTTTCAAAATCATTGAGGGCCGTGTTTTTGTGAAAAGTTTTTTTTTTTTTAGTTTTTTAAAAAATTATAAAAATTTTAATATATATACTTTTCAAGATTTGTATTAAAAAGTTGTGGCCATTCTATTTTGTTCTATCATCATATAACAAAACCACGCGCGAAGCGTCTTCTAAGGTCTTTGCCTAGAGAGATCTCTTGTGACTAGAGTTTCCAATTACTCACTCGCACCATCCTAAAATAAGTATCCATCTACTATATTTGCATTATAGTCACCCATGAGTGTGGGTTTTCAAACAAAACATAATCCAAAAATAAAATAAGAAAATTTTAAAAATATTTGAAAAAATCTAAGAATGTTTTAAAGAATTTTCTTTTTTATCAAATTTGATGAATTTATCATCTGTATGAATTTTATTTTTGCGTGTGTGCGGTCCAATGAACGAACAAAGGGTAAATAGATATTTCTTACTTAACTTATATTAGTTTTGAGGGAGGTTTATCTAATAAGATCCTCTTCTTTGGAAGTTTTATTAGACATTCATAATTCGTACCTTATTTTATATTTTGCTTAAAATTTTTTTTTTAATTTTTTTAAAGAAATCAATTAAAGACTATTAGATTTAATTTAGGAATAATTCATAGGTAATTACGTAGTGTTCATAGAATGGGTGTGTAGGAGGTAGTAGTATCTTCTCCTCGCATAACTAAACTCCTTATCCCAACTCTAGTAATGCAAATCGAAACTACCGGTTCCTTCACCTAGGATTAGTTTAGAGATCAATCAACGAGTAGTAATTAGGTGAACTAACAGTACCCAGGGAAATAATAGGAGAGTGACGACTCCATCGAACTTAATATTATTTCTTACCATTCTAGACCCTTTTCTGGAACGTTGCAACACACCTAAATATTGTTTGCGTTATGTATTTTAAAGGCAGTTTTTAATGAAATAGTAAATTTCAAATATGTTTATCCTATGCACCTTTATTAATAATAAGGTTGTATTTGCATTCAAATTTTATGTTAAAATGGTGTATTGCTACAATGTTGTATTATTAAGACTGATCTTAATATTTGGACTCCCTCAAAATTTAAATTTAATTTTTATTTTTAGACAATTTTTATTCTCTGAGACATGCTTAGTCATTTCAATGTTACCTACATAAAATTCAAACTTTTAATTATTTTTTTTTTTTTACTTACCTCATACATATTTGACATTTGTTTTTTATTATATTATCCAGTCGCGAAGCACGTACAATTTTTAGTAATTATAGAATTAAAAGCTAAATAAAAAGATACTCATATAGAGGATGTGACCATCACCATTTCTATTGGACTTGGGCCTATTGCTTTAAGACTAGGCCCATAGCTCGGTTTAGGGCACGTGCTCTCCACTAGAGATGCCAATATAAAATAATATTTTTTAATTACTTTTCAAGATTTGTATTAAAAAGCTGTCAACACTCTATTTTGTTCGGTCATCATATAACAAAACCACACTTTTGTTTTAATCCTTTACAATTTTGAAATCTTTAAACATACAAATATTGAAATTGTGTTTTTTGAAATTGAATTTTTAATTTAATTTATTCAAATCACCAAATCTAGTTTTTAAATAAAAAAAAATTTTAAAACATTAAAAGAGAGGTGTCGTCTAAGTTTTTTACCTAAAGAGAACTTTTGTGGTTAAAATAAAATTTAAGTTAGAATACTCGGAGGCTAGATATATAAAATTTTCAATTTAAGGCCTATTGGGCACTTTTAACCCAACTCAAATTCCTAGTTGGGCTTGTTCGTGGCCCAACCCATTTAGCCCATCACCCTTGGACCCATCCAATTGAGCCCAACACAACCCATTCACATATGAAGCCCAAGCCAACAGTCCTAGACGCAAGCACGCGCGCGCTTTGCACCCTCGAGCTCCTCTCAGTACCCACAACGAACTCACATGGAAAGAAACTCCCATATTGCCGAAGGCAACAAATTTAAATTTAAATTTGTGTAAATTGGGTAAAATATAATATAAAATTACATTAAATTTTTCTTAAATTCACATAAATTAAAATTTAAAATGAAAAATTTTTGCTCCTAAATATAATTATAATTTTTAATTTTAACCAGTAAATTCGATTTGTATGAATTTAGGCAAAATATGCTGCAATTGTTATTTCATCCCGTCTAAAACCAAATTTAATATTCAAGCCTCTAATTAAACAAAGGTTAGTGTTTTTTTTATTAGGTTCTTTTTAATTAGACAGAAAATATTTTTGAATAAATTAAGGAAATTATTCTAGAGAGAAAAAAGAAAAAATGCATTTTGAAAATCTCATTTCGCATTATTTGATGTGAGGAAAAATTACTTTACTATTATTATTGTAGAAAGTGTTTGATGCAACAAACGATATATACACTCTTGAACTACACAAGCACCACCCAAACAACAAAATGACTTTGAATACACCCAAAATTAAAAAACATGATAAACTTTAATAACATTCTAAGCAACCTTGAGAGACTTGCCACAATCCAAAATTATTTTAGAAACAAAAAAAATATCAAATCATTATTGCTTGATTTGTCTAAGCAACCTTGAGAGACTTGCCACAATCAAAGACCTTCGTCTCATCATCTAGCTTACAATTGGAGATCATCCTCTCGTCATCCGGCTTCAAGCAAAAGTTCTTCTGAAAGAAATTTCCGAAGAGTAACGAACCATCCACCATTGATGACAAGAATTTCAAGGCTGTGGCAAGAATCATTTTTCTGCTTTTCACTCCTCAGAATAAATTTGTGTGTGACTATGATATTGGTTTTTGGACCCTTTATATAGAGTTTTAAGAGTAGCCCAATTTATTATTATATAATAATATTATAAAATCTTTTCTATAAGTGGCATAATACATATATATATATATATACCATATATAATTAATCTATTTCCATCAACAAGTATGTTCTCATATTTAGGTAGATTTTTATTGAAATAGTGACTTACCTTGGTTGGCTATCGTAAATTTATTTTTTTAAAAAACTTCCTTTATCAATATGCAAAAAGAATGTTAAAATGTTTCCTATTTTGTTAATGTTAAAATCAAAGGAGTATGATATAAAATATAAGATGTCATATATATATTGCAAACATTAAAGTTACATACAAATATACAAACATGTTTTGGGCCGAGACATAAATTTTGTATTTTAAAATTATAATCATAAATTTTATTTATTGAAAGTATATAAATGCATTTAAAGACACTAAATAGTCTTAAATATATTTATAACACTAACTTTCCTTTTTAAATTTTTGGAAACGCTTTACATTTTGAAATTGTTGCTTGCTTGAACACCTAAGTATAAAAAATCATTATAAAAACCACTGTGTAAAATATAATATAAATTCATTGAAAAGGTAATTACATAAAAGTGTGGAAACACTCATCAAAATATAGTTGGATAATAGTTAGAACCAATCTCCAAAATTTAATCTCTAAGGACAAATAAAGAAGGTAAATTTTGTATTAAAAATTATTTTTACAAAGTATCTATTTTCATATGCTTCATGGGGATTATGGCAAATTCATTATAGTACATTTTTTTAATGATTTTATTAAAATATTTATGATTAGGCAAAGGACAACTTAAAGCAAACCAAATTTTAGAGGTTTTGTAGAAAGATTTAAGATTCAGTATTTACCACAAACACAAAAGAGTTTAAAAGATATATTTAAAACATCTTTTCTCGAGAAACTTTAATAACATTCTTATATTATAACTTACTACAAGATAATTTGTCCGCAAGGCTTTAAAGGGGTGCCACGGCAATTAATCCTAAATATCTTAAATTCAATATTTTGGATCGAATATAGAGAGAGATTTTGAAAAGATGATGTATACATATCGTGTTGTCTTGCCTACTTAATAGGCATCTAAATGAACCTAAAAACAAAGAAACAAAACGAGCAAGCAATAATACATAATATTAATATAATTTTTGAAAATTATATTAATATTTTAATTTTTTTTGAGGTTATGGGAGATTTATTCTTAATATAACTACATGTTTAATTGGTGCATAAAATGAAAATAAGAGTCAAATTTATCACTTTTTTTCCTAAGCACAAATTTATCACTTATTGTTCCCGTTCTTTGTTTAAATTATTTTCATTTTACTTTGCAAACCATACAGGCCATAAGTTTCAGGGTTGATGAAATTCGTTAATGTTTAAGTAGCCATTTTTCCTCTTTGAAGTCGTATGAAATCTCAATCATACGATTGTCTTTTGCACACTCCAGTTTTAAGTTTAATTTAAGATGATTGAACAAGGGAATTAATTTTGTCCTACCAATCTTAGCCTTAAGGCTTCCTTGTTTTCTAATTATTGTAACGACCCAGAAAATTTCATTTAAAAACCTTTGATACCACCTGAATATTTTGTAATATAATAAAAACTGATATAGACAGCGGAAGACCTTAAATGCATATTATCAGAGTACTAAACTATTTCAATATAACTACATCAATCACATTATCACAATAAAGATCTGAACTCATTTAAAAAACATAAATAAATAATAAAATTCCACACACGACCTTCTATCCCACCCACGCTTCATTGCGCTATTCTGATTACTGTTATACTCCACATGGCATTTGAAAAATATTGGATTATCATGAGGTGAGACGCCTCTCAATAAGACAGAATAAATTATTGTCATTATGTGGCAGATGAGTTTTACATATTTAAACATAACTATTAATTAAACTGTAACTAAAAAGCAGTTGTATAACAATTATAACTCACACCTATACATTTCAAGGTAAATTTTTTCTACTCAAACATATTCTAATGTAATAGATAATTCTGTTTTCATAAAATTACATATGTATACATAAGATACTTTCTTTTCTTTCCCTTGATGGTTCTAGCAGAACATCATGAATTAACCCTACATTATCAGATTATGCGCCCTGAGGGTTGGACTTAACCATGGCTGACCTACCAAACTAAGTCAAACATAATATAACTACACACGATTGCCCACCCAACCTGGTCCGCCTATCCTACGCTTCTCAACACTTTTCGGGTCGACACACAATGGCAATCCTATGCTTCTCAACACATCAGGGCTAAACGGCTTTGACACCAACACTTTCTAAATAGTGTGGCGCCACTACCGACTATACACCCAACTTGATCTGCCCATTCTACTCTTCTCAACACTTCTTAGGTCGGCACACAGGGGAATTACACTGTCTGATCTTACTAGTTAGTTACTGTATAATGCTCTAAATGTTGGGATGTGGCTCATATGGGTGTCGGCAGCCGCACCACCCAGCCGCAATTACTGAAGCTAGAGATGGACGACCACCAACAATCTGCCTACCATGTTGAATTGCAACTGCCTTGTTTAACTTCCTCCCCCTCCCATATGTGTATATATATATATGTGTGTGTGTGTGTGTGTAATTGAGCTGCAGTAGATTATGGTGAGTTACAGCAGTTGAGTGGTGTTATATTGTGTGCAGCAGAGAGCTATGTGTGTGTGTGTGCATGCAGAGAATTGCATTGTGAGAGAGCTGAGAGCTGTATTATGAGATTGTAGAGAGGTATGGTGTGTTGTGTGTAAGGTAGAGTGAATCCTTGTAGAGAGAGTGAGAGAAGAGTTGGGGGCAGTAGCCTCCTTGTTCTCCTTGTATAATTCTCCCAGCGGTTATAGTGGATTTTGTGCTCTCCCATGGACGTAGGTCACAATGGACCGAACCACGTAAATCTGGTCTTGTATTTTGTATTGCATAATTTTTTTCTTGTGCGATTGTTGCTTGTGGATCACTTCCCAACAAATGGTATCAGAGCGAGGTTAGAGCAAAATCACCGGCTCGAAGCAAAATTCCCAGATTTAAGCCTCTGCCCAATAGCTTGAAACTCAGTTTTGAGATAACGAAAAGATTCTTCTCATTGAGAGGAAGCCAATGGCGGTAACCGGAGCTCGAACGAAGTTCGGACGAAGCCGCACGCGCTCACACGCACCACCGATAGAAAGATTGCATTGCCGCGTGCTCTCACGCACCGGCAGCTGATCGGGAAAGAGCGTCACTCGCGGCCGTTCAGAGGTTGAAGACGTTGACGTTAGCTACCACGTAAGCGTAGAGTCAGCGCCACGTCAGCAAGTGTCAGGCCACATTAGTGCACCACGTCAGTGCTAAGTTAGCTGCACAGTCAGCAGCCACGCCAGTAAGGGACCAGCAACACGTTAGCAGCCCATTCAGTGCCACGTCAATAGTCGGGGCCCAAAGCCACGTCAGCAGGTGGACCTGGTGCCACGTCAGCAAGTGGGCCCCAGTGTCACGTCAGCAAGTGGGCCTCATAGGAGATAGGCCTAGGTGCCACGCCAGCAAGTGGGCCCCACAGGAGGTGGACCCAAGACACCTCAGCAAGTGGGGACCACGTTAGCAGATGACGTTAGTAACGGCGTTAGTGTCCGTTAACGCCGTCAGGAATATTTCGTTAATAGAGGGAATATTCCGTTAAAGTTAATGGAGAAGTTGACTTTTGTTGACTAGTTTGATCAAAGTTTGATTGGGCTTTTCGGAGCCATTTTAGGTCGGTTTTTCCAGCGGTTTGAACCATTTCTAAGGTTTTCGACCGTTCTGGGGCCATTGGCTGTGTCTATTTTGTGAGATTGGGAACAAAATGACAGGAATTGGCACTTTAAAGTTTGAGGTGGAGAAGTTTGATGGGTGGAACAACTTCAGTTTATGGTAGAGTACGGTGAAGGATATTTTGGTTCATCAAGGCTTGATCAAGTTGTTGATCGAGAAGAAGCCAAATAATTTCAAAGATGATGATTGGAATGAATTAGAGATGAATACGGTCAGCACAATCCAATTGTGTTTGGAAAATGAAGTTAAATATTCAGTTTTAGACAAAACCCCACTGATGGAGCTCTAGAAGAAACTTGAGCAAAGGTATATGTCGAAGAAATTTTGTCAACTTCGAATGAACAAGTGAAGCAGTCTTTTTGATCACATAAGTGAATACAACAAGATTTTGATCCAGTTGTTGAGCCTCGACGTAAAGATTGATGAAGAAGATAAGGCGCCTCTACTATTGTCATCTCTACTAGCTTCATTTGATGGTCTGGTAACTGCATTGCTCGTGGGGAAGGATACCTTGAAGTTGGTTGATGTGATGGCATCACTTCAAGATTTTGAGATGTTAAGAAAGCTGATTGTGGCATCTCGTGAGCATTTTGGTAGCTAATAGTGAGAGATAAGGAAGAAGTAAAGATTGAAAGCTCAGAGGTAAGCAGTGGTGTTCTAAATCAAGAGGACGAGATATGAGCGAGGTCGTATGTTATTGGTGTGATAAAAAGGGGCACTTCAAGTGGGACTATGAAGATCGAAAAAGATATGAAAAAGAAAAGAAGACACGGGATGATGTCAATGTATCAAAGCATGCCATATGACATGGTAATGATAAGGTCTTTGTAACAACGAGCAGCTCACATCGACAAATCAGTAGAAGAAATGTGTAGTGTCGATACTACAAGAAGCACGACCATATGAAGAGAGAGTGTCGAAACTTGATGAGAAAGAATACAAATGCTCATGGCAGTCCAAATGGTGATGGATGGGTTTTGGACTCTAGGAGTTCAATTCATGTCTGCTTTAAGAAAGACCTTTTTCATTCTTTCAAAGAAGTTCGCAGTACGGTATCACTCAGTGATGGATTTTCATTTGATGTCAGAGGGATTGGATCTGTGAAGTTGAAGACACCTATTGGAGCGGTTCGTATTTTAGATGACGTTAACTTCGTTCCAAGGATGCGAAGAAATTTTATCTCCCTTAGTCTATTGGATTCTAAGGGTTTCCAAATCTCTATCACAGGTGGAGCTATGGAGGTGACCCGACGTGACTCAATGATATTTATTGGGAAGGAGTCTCGTGGGCTATATCAGTTGATGGGAACCACAGTGGTTGGTGGTTTGACCTTAGATGATGATAGCGGTATGTCGTCAGAATCGAACAGACGAGTTCGGTTTGCCAATGAAGAAGGCGGTACTCTTTGCATGGTTCAGACGTTTGAACCAAGTTATGAAGGCTTACCTTGATCAAGTTCGTATCAAGGTGGAGCTATGGATTTGGGAGTTGATACTCGCCAAGGTGGAGATTGTTGGGATGTGGCTCGTATGGGTGTCGGCAACCACACCACCCAACCGCAATTGTTGAAGCTGGAGATGGACGACCACCAACAATCTGCATACCATGTTGAATTGTAGCTGCCTTGTTTGACTTCCTCCCCCTCCCATATGTGTATATATATGTGTGTAATTGAGTTGCAGCAGATTGTGGTGAGTTGCAGTAGTTGAATGGTGTTGTATTGTGTGTGGTAGAGAGCTCTGTGTGTGTGCATGCAGAGAGTTGCATTGTGAGAGAGCTGAGAGTTGTATTGTGAGATTCTAGAGAGGTGTGGTGTGTTGTGTATGAGGCAAAGTGAATCCTTGTAAAGAGAGTAAGAGAGAAGTTGAGGGCAGTAGCCTCCTCCTTCTCCTTGTATAATTCTCCAGACGGTTATAGTGGATTTTGTGCTCTCCCGTGGATGTAAGTCACAGTGGACCAAACCATGTAAATCTGGTTTTGTATTTTGTGTTGCGTAATTTTTTGCTTGTGCGTTTGTTGCTCGTGGATCGCTTCCCAACACTAAACATACCTAGTCCATCAGGGTTCTGATATCGTATAGCACAATTTATATAACATAACTTATAGCATGATCTTATTTCATAATCATCATTTCATAAATATGTATAAATCGTGTTTTCACTATCATATCATATTTATCATATCATAATCGGTATAAAACCGTCATATCATAACTTTCTCGGTATAAAACCGACATATCACGTCATAACATGACCAGTTCACCCCTTTCGTGACCCTTCAGACATAACATGGTCAATTCACCCCTTTCGTAGCCCTACACACATAACATGGTCAATTCACCCATTTTGTGGCCCTATATACATAGCATGGTCAACTCACTCATTTCGTGGTCCTTCACACATAACATGGCCAATTCACCTCTTTCGTGACCCTACACACATAATATGACCAAATCACCCCTTTCGTGGCCCTACACACATAACATGACCAATTCACCCTTTTCGTGACCCTTCACACAAGTCATGATGTAGTAATAATTTCATCAATTCATATTTCTCAATAATTATATGATCTGTAAATCACCATGCATTTCATAACAACAAATCATATTGGTATAACACTCTCCTTTTATAAATCACATTATTCCCAACATTTCATGATTTCAATATAAATTCACAACTCAATATTAAATTGTCATATCATAACTGTCATTTCATAACTATATAAAAACCATTATATTTAATCATACAACAATAATTATTCTCATGCCACACAATTTGACTGATAAATCATAATATAATGACTGCTCGAGAAAAATATATATATAATTTTTTGCTAAAAACAAGTGTATGATCAATTTCATCTATATAATTTAAATCCCATTATATTTCAAGAACCCAATATAATCAAATACTACAATTTAATAAATAAATCGTAATTTTCATACCCATAAAATTACTTAGAAAACCATATATAATATTTCAGTAATCACATACCTTGATTTAACCAGGTGAATTTTTAAAATAATTGACATAATTTATTCTCCTTACCTGTTTACCAAAGTTATGCCTGCAGAGATCCCGAAACGATGCCTGCGGCGTTCGGAGCACAAAACCTTGTATTCATATACTTTAGTTTAATTAGTTCAACTTTGGAATAACAACTATTATAATATCCCTAGGCTCACATACTCCAGTTTAACTGGTTAGATTTTGAAATTACAACTAACCTGATATCCATATACTCTTATTTTCTAATTTAAGCAGTTAGTCTTTAAGAATAACTGGCATAATTTAATCTCCTTATCTTATCCCAAGAGTGGTGTCTACGACGTCCCAACGACGAATCAACTCGAGTTAAAATGTTCGCAGCAGAAATTAAAACTTAGAAATATTTTTCATTTTTCAATTGACATAGGTTTCGTCGAGAAATTGAGGAGAGATAGAGTGAGAGTTTGAGAAGAGAGAGACTAGGGGTCCTTTGATTTCAATCCTCTGGAATCTCACTTCCAGAAGCTTCTCTGAAGCTTTGGGATGTAAAGTATATATATATAGATTATAATATTATAATTTTATATTATATTATATTAATATATTATATTATATTATTTAATTAATAATAATTTTTAATTATTTTTATTTATTATTATTTTAAAATTTTTTTAGATTCTTTTAGGATCACACTTACACACCTTACAGAAATTTCGTCCTCAAAATTTGCTAAATATAACTCTGCCTCAACAAACAGTCTCATTTACATAAATTTTTATAATAAACAGTAAAATGATTTCCTCATTTCTTGGGTCATGTTTACGTATAAAACAATATAACGACCCCCTCATTTCCTTCCAACGTTATATTGCACCCTTTTTAACACTTCCACAGAACAAATATATCATCATAATTTTCACAATCTCTACATTATTCACATTATCTCAAGTACCCATTATAAAATCCATGCTCAGTATATAACCACATCTCTGAATACAATCATAACTCAGCATAAAAATTAGAATTTTGTATGTATATTCATAACTCAGTATAAAATCAAAATTTCAACATAATATCATATAAGATATTCCAACCGATTTAATTCTGTAATTATAACAAATTATTCTCATTCACATTCTTCATTCCATACAAATTTCTTTCCTTTCCTTGTCAAAGAGATCTTCTAGATGCACCCTAGGTTGCCTTAATTTAGCTAATGTCATTATATATGAAGCAGTTGACATAGGCTCCATTCCTAACACCAAATCAATATTAAATTCAATCTCTTTTTGTAGGCAGCCCCAATAAATCATTTGAAAAAATATCTAAAAATTCATCACCTATGGGTAAAGAAGTTTGGGTTTCGGTAACTTGTGTATTTTCTTTCATTGTTGTTACAAACCCCAGGTATGTGCCTAAATTCCATCCTTCCACAAGCATTCAAGATATCAAACATGATAGCTTGTTAGTTGGAAAGAAACAGTCACTCCATTTGGATCTTTGAGTACTACTTTCTTTTAAAAACAATCAACTAAGTGTATAATAAATAGATAACCACTCCATTTATAGGATTACCTCATAATCCACAATATCCATGTTAATAAATCAATTGGGAAGTCATTTCCACCAATATTTTAAAATGCATGTCTGCATATTATGTCCACATTTATGGTCTTCTCCACGGGTGAAGCAACTCACAAGACAATACTCTAAATGCTCAAATTATAAACACAATATATTAGCAAGGGATGCAACAGTGTAGGAGTGGGTAGAACCTAAATCAAATAAAACTCTTGCCTAAGTGTTGTGTAAAAGAATCATACTTCAATTCCTCAGTGTTAACTAGTTCTTGGCAAAACCATGATAATTCAACAAATTTGCTTTTATATTATTAGCTAACAAACAAATTCCTCTGACTTAACTACATTAATTTTTGTAATTTGGCTTCTTGGAGTGCTTTTCAAAAATATTTCCCATTGAAAACTATTTTAAAGTCACTCCTAACTCATAACCTCAATCCTCAACATCTCTTACCCATTGTATAGATTCCCACCAATGGTTAGCCTCACCTTTAAATAGAGAGCTTACAATGGTGACTTTATACTCATCAAGCACCATACCTGTTAGGATATCTCAGACTAGGATGTGTAATCATTTGCCTATCTAATCAAATGTATAAAAAGCACTTCAAAACTCTCACCATTGTTTTGTGATTCGTTTGAGCAAAAATTATATAGGTTTCTAAGCATTCCCTGGAATTTTAATCACCCAATTTATTTTCAATGCCAAATTGATGGATAGGTTTACACTTTTCTATCAACATTTTTTTTTGAATCCTACTATCACATAAAGGACAAGCATGAACACAAGCATGAACATGTCTAATAGTTTCAGAATACAAAATGACCTTGTTTTAGATGCCACATAATAGAACACAATGTCTAAAGAATTTTGGGAGGCACTGCTTCAACATCGTCCCTCGAAGAAAAACTACAACAATACACTAGCTCAAAATTCAAAGGCTTGGCAAAAGGTACTCTCAAGACATTTTTACAATGTAACTAATCACTCCTGCGAAAACGTTTCCTAATTTCTTCTTAACCGTTAAACCATGTCATGCCTGTTGTAGACACCCCAATTTTAACCAGGCCTTTCCAAGGACACCTCATGGCAAACCTTCCCACACATTCTTGTAGGTCCCACACTGGTTGTGGACCCCACCCATTCTTGTAGGTCCCATGATGTTCGTGGACCCCGCACATCCTTGTAGGTCCCACACATCTTTGTGGGGCCCACAAGCCAAGGTCCCACATGGCTTGTGGGCCCCACATATCTCCATTGGGCCCCACATGTGTTGTAGGCCCCACATCTCATGGTACGCTAGCTCGGATTCCTACATCCGATGCACATTACCCTATCTGGTATGCTAGCTCGGATTCCTACATCCGATGCACGTTACCCCATCTAGTACACTAGCTCGGATTCCTACATCCGATGCACGTTACCCCCTGGTACGCTAGCTCAGATTCCTACATCCGATGCACGTTATCCCCTGGTACGCTAGCTCAGATTCCTAAATCCGATGCACATTACCCCATCTGGTACGCTGGCTCGGATTCCTACATCCGGTGCACGTTACCCGCTCTGGTACGCTAGCTCGGATTCCTACATCCGATGCACGTTACCTCCTTTGGCATGTTTGTGCCTGTTGGCTCGGGTTCCTATAACCCTTAAATGGCTCGTGGTTCCACACTCTTTGTGGACCCCACACATCTTTATAGGTCCTACATGGCTTGTGGGCCCCACATATCTCAATTGGGCCCCACACGGTTTGTGGGCCCCACTTCTCCTGGTACGCTAGCTCGGATTCCTACATCCGGTGTATGTTACCCCCTCTGGTACGCTAGCTCGAATTCCTACATCCGGTGCACGTTACCCACTCTGGTACGCTAGCTTGGATTCCTACATCCGATGCACGTTATCTCCCTTGGCATGCTTGTGCCTGCTAGCTCGGGTTCCTATAACCCTTAAATGGCTCGTGGTTCCACACTGCTTGTGGACCCCACACATCTTTGTAGGTCCCACATGGCTTGTGGACCCCACATATCTCAATTGGGCCCTACACGGTTTGTGGGCCCCACTTCTCCAGGTGCACGTTACCCCCTCTGGTATGCTAGTTCGGATCTACATATCCGGTGCCTTGCTAGCTCGGGTTTCTGTAACCCTCAAACGGCTTGTGGACCCCACATGGCTCGTGGGCCGCACACATCTCCGATGGGCTCCTCACAGCTTCTAGAACCCTCATATTATTATTATTATTATTATTATTATTATTATTATTATTATTATTATTATTATTATTTATTTATTTATTTTAATTTGTCAAATGCAAGCATACTTTGTTCCCCCATCATCACTCACCACATGTCATGTTTCTTCCCTTTACCATTCTTCCCATACTATATTCCCTTTATAATTCTTCATCCCATACTTTGTTCCCCCCATCATCACTCACCACATGTCATGTTTCCTTCCTTTATCAATCTTCCCATGCTATATTCCCTTCATCATTCTTCATCTCATACTTTGTTCCCCCCATCATCACTCACCACATGTCATGTTTCCTCCCTTTATCAATCTTCCCATACTATATTCCATTCATCATTCTTCATCCCATACTTTGTTCCCTCCATCATCACTCACCACATGTCATGTTTCCTCTCTTTATCAATCTTCCCATGCTATATTCTCTTCAATATTCTTCATCCCATACTTTGTTCCCTCCATCATCACTCATCATATGTCATGTTTTCTCCTTTTATCATTCTTCCCATGCTAATTTCCCTTAATCATTTTTCCCCCCATACTTGGTTCCCCCCATCATGACTCCCCTATGTCTTCTTTCCTATGCTTGCACCAAGTTAAGTCTATAAATAGCCCTTTCATTCCAAGCACAAAGGGGAGAGAGCTCTTAATGGTGGTAAGGAGAAGATTTCAAATATTGAAGTTTTCTATCATGAGTTTGTGAAGCTAGTTTTTTTTTTAGTAAAGATCAAGAGGTCGACTAATCCCGTTTCCTATTAGTGTTGAGTCACCCCATTTGAAGAAGGCACCCTGTAGTGCCTCAAATCAGAGCTCAAGAACAACTCTCGGGAAGACGTTGTAGAACGGCCCTAGTAGACTCATCAATAGGAAAAGAAGATCGGAGCAGAGGAAAACGAAAGAAGATCAAGCGATCGATTGATCCCTTTTCTTATCGGTGCTGGGTCACTCCATTTGAAGAAGGTACTCCCTAGTGCCTCGAGTCGGAGCTCAAGAACAACCCTCGAGAGGGCGCTGTAGACTAACCCTTGCGGATTCATAGACAGGAGAAGAAGACCGGAGGAGAAAAAGACGATAGGTAAGACCAATGAACTTTCTCTTCCTATGTTACATCTCCGCCCCCCTTTCCTGAACCGATCTCTACTGGTTTATTTGATTCTATTTCATTTCTTATTTTATTTTAAATGGCTTCTTTTTAACTCATAAAAAATAAAAAAAAAATTTCATAAAAGACACAAAAATTAAAAAAAAAAAATTGTCAAAGAAAATTCAAAATTTTTTTAGGTTTTGAAACTTATTTACATTTGAAAATTTTTGAAGAAAATCCAAGAAAGTTTCCAACATGTTTGGCGAAGGTTAGATCTGTTTCCTTACATTCAAAATTTTCAAAAATACATTCTAAAGTCATGTCTTTAAAACTATGACTTTCATGATTATTGTCTAAAATTTTGTAGTATTCGGAAGAACATTGGAAAACCCTGAAAAATCAATGGTCTTGACCAAGACCTTAAACTGGTTTTTCCCCAAACCGGTCAACGTTTGATCGGTTCACCATTCCCGAACTAGTTCACCCCGATTTTCTCCATTTCGCTTGTATATTATTATTGTATCCATAAAATTCACAAAATCACAAAATTTTCAAAAATTCCAAAAATATTTTCACATTTTGATTTCAACTAATTTTATTTGTGTTATTTTGAAAGTTTGGGAAAAATCACAAAAATCACAAAAATCATTTTCACACTTAGGAAAAATCACAAAAATATCTTTTTAGGCACAAAAAAAAAAAAAAATCATTCCAATCCTGAACAAATTTCAAAAACCTCTCGGAATAGTATTTTTGATAGTTAAAGAAAACCTATAGATTTCAAAATCCCCGGGAGCGTATTTTGTATCCTATTTTCGATTTTCCTTCCCAATGATTACGACCAAGAGCATTGACTCTTTAGGGTATTGGATTGACCCGGTTATGAGGGAATACCTATATAGTATTTTCATTCTTTTGACTTTTGAAATGGAGTAATCTTTAAAGGCTTATTACATTTATTTCGGGAAAACTCTTTATTAATCTAGTACCGTTCGTAAGAACGGGCGTGTAGGGGGCGCTAAAACCTTCCCCTTGCGTAACCATACTCCCGAGTCCGACTTTGTTGACCCAGACCGATTCTACCCCTAACGGGGTAGCAATCAAGTGTTCTAACCACACTTCAAAAGGTTAGTGGCGACTCCACTACACATCGTTTTCCACGAAAATTCACATTTTCAAAATGCACATTCATTTTTCCCAGTTCACAAGCCGAACCCATTTTTTTTTAACCAGAGATTGGTTCTCTGGGCCGGGTCCGGGACGTCGCGACAATAGAATCATTAGTTTTTTTTTGATTGAATATTGAATTCATCAATTGTTCAAATAAAGTTATTTAAAGGAGAAATTGTCCTAGTGAAGAACTAAACTAGCTATTTGATAAGTTTATTTAATATGGAAATAGAGATGAAATTGGCTAATTTAGATGAAATATCTTCCACTCTCATTTTTCTCAAGCAAGTTGCTTAGGCTATGTTTAGATCATCAAGGATTTTATTTAGAGAAAGGAAGCGGTATTTATCTTATTTGAGCCATCAAAACAAATGCATTCTTGTGGTATATGTTGGAAAATTTTCAAAATCATTGAGGGCCGTGTTTTTGTGAAAAGTATTTTTTTTTATTTTTAGTTTTTTAAAAAATTATAAAAATTTTAACATATATATATATATATATATTCTTTTCAAGATTTGTATTAAAAAGTTGTGGGCATTCTATTTTGTTCCATCATCATATGACAAAACCACGCTCTTATTTCAATCCTTTTCAGTTTTGGAATCATTAAACACACAAATATTGAACTTGTGTTTTTTTTTTTTAAATGAATTTTAATTAAATTTTTTTTTTTCAAAATCACCAAATCTAGTTTTTAAAGAAAAAAAAATTTATAAACAGAAGAAGAGAAGTGTCTTCTAAGGTCTTTGGCTAAAGAGAACTCTTGTGGCTAAAGTTTCAAATTACTCACTCTCACCATCCTAAAATCAGTATCCATCTACCATATTTGCATTATAGTCACCCATGAGTATGGGTTTTCAAGCAAAACATGACCCAAAAGTAAAATAAGAAAATTTTAAAAAAATTTTGAAAAAATTTTAGAATGTTTTAGAGACTTTTTATTTTTTAATTTATCAAATTTGATGAATTTAGCATCTGTATGTATTTTATTTTTGCGTGTGTGCGGTCCAATGATTAAATAAAGGGTAAAGAGATATTTTCAGACTTAACCTATATTAGTTTTGAAGGAGGTTTATCATAAGATCCCCTCCTTGGGAGGTTTTATTAGACATTCAATTAATGACTATTAGATTTAATTTATGAATAATTCATAGTTAATTACGTAGTGTTTGCAAAACAGGTGTTTAGGGGGTACAAGTATCTTCCCTTCGTATAACTGAACTTTCGATCCCAACTCTGGTAAATACAGATCGAAACTAACAGTTCTTTCGCCTAGGATTAATTTAGAGACCCAATCAACGAGTAGTAATTAGGTGAACTAACCGTAACAAGAAAAATAATAGGCTAGTGACGACTCCATCAAACTTTAATATCATTTCTCGCCATTCTAGATCTTTCTTTAGAACGTTGTGACATACCTAAATATTGTTTGTATTATTTATTTTAAAGGCAATTTTTAATGAAATAGTAAATTCCAAATATGTTTTTCCTATGCACCTTTATTAATGATAAGGTTGTATTTGTAAATTCCAAATATGTTTTTCCTATGCACCTTTATTAATAATAAGGTTGTATTTACATTCAAATTTATGTTAAAATGGTGATTGTTGCAATGTTGTATTATTAAGACTGATCTTAATATTTGGACTCTCTCAAAATTTAAATTTGTTTGTTGTTTTTGGATAATTTTTATTCTCCTCGGATACTTAATCATTCCAATGTGACCTACACAAAATTCAAACTTTTAATTTTCTTTGTACTTTTTTTTTTTTTCAAATGGGTTGAGATTCTCTCTCTTAGCCATTATTATTTCAAACATGTGAATTAATAAATGTAAGTTAGGACTTAACCATGTTTAACTTAATTTATCTTATCTGAGCCATCAAAACAAATGCATCCTTATGGTATATGTTGGAAAATTTTCAAAATCATCGAGGGCTGTTTATTTGTGAAAAGTGCTTTTTATTTTTTTTTAAAAAAATATAAAATTTTAACACATACACGCAATTTACTTTTCAAGATTTGTATTAAAAAGCTATATTTATTTTGTTCAGTATCATATAACAAAACCACACTTTTGTTTTAATCCTTTTCAATTTTAAAATCATTAAACATACAAATATTGAAATTGCGATTTTTGAAATTGAAATTTTAATTTAATTTATTTAAAACCACCAAATCTAGTTTTAAAATTAAAAAAAAAAAATTGAAATATAAAAAGAGAGGTGTCTTCTAAGTTCTTTACCTAAAGAGAGCTCTTGTGGTTAAAATAAAATTTCAGTTAGAATGCTGAGAGGCTAGGCATATAAAATTTTCAACTTAAGGCCTATTTGGCACTTCTAACCCAACTCAAATTCCTAGTTGGGCTTGTTCATAGCCCAGCCCAATTAGCCCATCACCCTTGGACCGATCCAACTGAGCCCAACAAAACCCATTCACGCATGAAGCCCAAACCAACAGTCCTAGACGCAAGCGCGCGCGCGCGCTTTGCTCCCTCGAGCTCCTCTCAGTACCCACAGCGAACTCATATGGAAAGAAACTCCCTCAGCATCATCCATGGCTGAATGGTGAAAGCGTCCCAACTCATATACTGAAGATTTTTCCGTACCAGATCCTTCTACCTATACCGCAGTTGAAGCACCTAAAGGAGAATTTGGTGTCTTTCTGGTCAGTAATGGAAGTAATCGTCCCTACCGTCGTAAAATAAGAGCACCTGGCTCTGCCCATTCACAAGGACTCGATTCTATGTCCGAACATCTACTCCTTCTAAACTAACTGAGACAAGTGGTAGCCTCTCCAATTATCAGGAAATAAAGATTAGGGAGTTTCTTTCCCGACGGATTGTGCAGAGGGAGTTGCTTGAGGTTGGGCCTATGAATAGAGGGCGCTGAGATTGAGAAGGGAGGGAGTTCAGACAAGAAAGTTGGAGGGAGAGAGAGCAACCGAGCAAAGAAAGCAGATAAAGACAAAGCACTCAGGCGAAGAGAGTCCAAAGGAGAAAGAAGAAGAGATCATCGGAAGTGCAAAGCCTGCGTTGAGAAAGCCGGAGGCAACGAGAGGCAGGCAGTGGAAGAAGCACCGGTAGCTAGGAAGACTTAGAAGAGGGAATGGGAATCACAGTATCTTGAGGGAGGAAACAAATTTAAATTTAAATTTTTGTAAATTTGGATTAAATATAATATAAAATTACATTAAATTTTGCTCAAATTCACATAAATTGAAATTTAAAATTCAAAAATTTTGCTCCTAATTATAATTATAAATTTTACTTTTAACCACTAAATTCGATTTGTATGAATTTGGACAAAATACGGCGCAATTGTTATTCCATCAAAATTTAATTTCCAAGCCTCCAATTAAACAAAGGTTAGTGTTTTTTTATTAGGTTCTTTTTAATTAGACAGAAAATATTTCTGAATAAATTATGAAAAAATGCATTTTGAAAATCTCATTTCGCATCATTTGATAAGAGGAAAAATTACTTTACTATTATTATTATTCTAGACTGTGTTCCCATGCAACAAATGATATATATAGCTATGCAAGCTCAAATAATAAAATGACTATAAGAGAAAAATAACAATTAAAATAACATGATAAACAAGGCAAATTAAAAATTATTTTAGAAATAAAATCATATCAAATGATACAATATTTAAATATATATATATCAATCTAGTATCATTGCTTTATCTAAGCAACCTTATGAGACTTGCCACAATCAAAGACCTTCGTCTCATCATCTAGCTTACAATTGGAGATCATCCTCTTATCATCGGGCTTCAAGCAAAAGTTCTTCCGAAATAAATTTCCGAAAAGTAACGAACCATCCACCATTGATAACAAGAATTTCAACGCTGTCGCAAGAATCATTTTTCTGCTTTTCACTCTTCAAAATAAATTTGTGTGTGACCATGAAATTGATTTTTGGACCCTTTATATAGAGTTTTAAGAGTAGCCCATATTTATTATTAATTAATAATATTATAAACTATTTTCTATAAGTGGCATAATACATATATATACCATATATAATTAACCTATTTCTTATCAACATAGATGTGTGTCATCAAATATTTCTATTTTAAGAAATAGAAAGGTAATTAACCCATTCATGGGTTTCACCGTTGTCACTTGATCTATTGCTCAAGAAAAAAATAACAAACAATAAGTAAAGGATAAATTACATTACAAGTTTTTCAAAATTTGAAATTGAGTTGCATATTAGTGTTTCAATTTTAAATTACGATAGTTGATCATTAATTAACATGTTAAGTCATTCTTCTAAGATTTCCTCAAAGTTGAACTAATTTGAGGATTAACTAATGAGGGTAAGCTTTGAGAATTAAACCAAGTAATTTAGAAAAATTATCAGATATGTACAACGAACACAGCAACATAATTTCATTATATATATAAAATAGTTACCTTTGGTATCATTCTAAAAATAGGTAGATTTTTATTGAAATAGTTACTTACCTTTGTTGGCTATCGCAAATTTATTTTTTAAAAAAACTTCCTTTACCAATACGCAAAAAGAATGTTAAAATGTTTCCTATTTTGTTAATGTTAAAATCAAAGGAGTATGATATAAAATATATGATGTTCAAAAGTATATATATTTATTGCAAACATTAATAAATTTACTAACATGTATGCATATAGCTGTATAATTATTAGAACCAATCTCCAAAATTTAATCTCTAAGGACAAATAAAGAAAGTAAATTTTGCTTTAAAAATTATTTTTATGTAGTATCTATTTTCATATGCTTCATGGGGATTATCGCAAATTCATTATAGTACATTTTTTTTAATGATTTTATTAAAAAATATATGATTAGGCAAAGGACAACCTAAAGCAAATGAAATTTTAGAGGTTTTGTAGAAAGATTTAAGTTTTAGTATTTACCACAAACACAAAAGAGTTTAAAAGATATATTTAAAACATCTTTTCCTGGAAAACTTTAATAACATTCTTATATTATAACTTACTACAATATAATTTGTCCCCAAGGCTTTAGAGGGGTGCCACTTCAATTAATCCTAAATATCTTAAATTCAATATTTAGAATCAAATATAGAGAGAGATTTTGAAAAGATGATGTATACATATCGTGTTGTCTTGCCTACTTAATACGCTTCTAAATGAACCTAAAAATAAAGAAACAAAACGAGCAAGCAATAATACATAATGTTAATATAATTTTTGAAAATTATATTAATATTTTAATTTTTTTTGAGGCTATGGGAGCTTTATTCTTAATATAACTACATGTTTAATTGGTGCATAAAATGAAAATAAGAGTCAAATTTATCACTTTTTTTCCTAAGCACAAATTTATCACTTATTTGTTCACGTTCTTTGTTGAAATTATTTTCATTTTACTTTGCAAACCATATAGGCCATAAGTTTTAGGGTTGATGAAATTCATTAATTTTTAAGTAGCCACTTTTCCTCTTTGAAGTCATATGAAATCTTAATCATACGATTGTCATTCGCACACTCCAGTTTTACGTTTAATTTAAGATGATTAAACAAGGGAATTAATTTTGTCCTACCAATCTTAGCCATAAGGCTTCCTTGTTTTCTAATTATTGTAACAACCCGGAAAATTTTGTTTAAAAACCTCTAATGCCACCTGAATATTTCGTAATATAATAAATACTGATACAGATAGCGGAAGACCTTAAATGCATATTACCAGAGTACTAAACTATCTCAATATAACTACATCAATCCCATTATCACAATAAAGATTTGAACTCATTTAAAAATATAAATAAATAATACAATTCCACACATGACCTTTTATCCCACCCATGCTTCACTGCGCTATTATGATCATTGCTATACTCCACATGGCATCTGAAAAATATTAGATAATCATGAGGCGAGACACTTCTCACTAGGACAGAATAAATTATTATCAGTATGTGACAGATGAGTTTTACATATTTAAACATAGCTATTAATTAAACTGTGACTGAAAATCATTTGTATAACAATCATAACTCACACCTATACATTTCAAGGTACATATTTCCTACTCAAACATACTCTAACGTAATAGATAATTATGTTTTCATAAAACTACATATATATACATAAGATACTTCCTTTTCTTTCCTTTGATGATTCTAGCATAATATCATAAATTAACCCTGCATGATCAGGTTATGCGGCTCGAGGGCTGGACTTAACCATGGCTATCCTATGAGGTTAAGTCAAACATAACTTAACTACACACGATTGCCCACCCAACTTGGTCCACCCATCCTATGCTTCTCAACACTTCTCGGATCAGCACACAATGAGTATCCTAGGCTTCTCAACACTTTTGGACTAAACGGCTCCGACACCGACACCTTCTGAACTCATTTAAAAACATAAATAAATAATACAATTCTACATACAACCTTCTATCCCACCCATGCTTCACTGCGCTATTTTGATTACTGCTATACTCCACATGACATCTGAAAAATATTGGATAATCATGGGGTGAGACACCTCTCAGCAAGACGAAATAAATTGTTGTTATTGTGTGGCAGATGAGTTTTACATATTTAAATATAGCTATTAATAAAAATGTAATTGAAAAGCATCCGTATAACAATCATAACTCACACCTATACATTTCAGGGTACATATTTTCCACTCAAACATACTCTAACGTAATAGATAATTCTGTTTTCAATAAACCACACACACACACACACACACACACACACAAGATACTTCCTTTTCTTTCCTTTGATGGTTCTAGCATAACATCATGAATTAACCCTGCATGATCGGGTTATGCGGCCTGAGGGTTGGACTTAACCATGCCTGGCCTACCAGGCTAAGTCAAACATAACATAACTACACACGATTGCCCACCCAACCTAGTCTGCCCATCCTATGCTTTTCAACACTTCTCGGGTCGGCACACAGTCGGTATCGTACACTTCTCAACACGTCGGGGCTAATCGGCTCTGACACCGACACCTTCTAAATAATGTGGCAACTATTGACCTTATAGGTCACGTCTAGTTTTGATAATGACAAATACTCATTAAATTTAATGAGTGTTTGAAGTTATGTGCATGAACTTAAAATTGACAAATCATATTGCACATAGAGAGGACCAAAGATTGAAGACCAAATTTCTATTGAAAACCCAATTTTTTGTATTGTAATGTATCTCATTTATGCAAAGGGTCTATAATAGTAATTAGGGTCTTTGGTTTGTAATAATTGCATGCATCACCTGCATGATTTAATAGGTAAGCTCAAAATGAAAAAGACCTTAGGGATTACCCTTCGGTCAATCGACATCGGATTTTTTCGGTATCTTGAAAAAGGCATAGAAATGACCCTAAGACACTCACCATTGCACTTGTATGAGTTATGGTCGACCGATCCTGGTCTGGGTCAACAGGTTGACCACAGCCTGGTCGACCGGGATATGATAGTTCATCTGACCCTAGTCAACCGAAACCCCTTGAAGTCAATAGTTTGACTTCTTGGTCGATCAAGACATTTTTGTACTTCACCAACCTAGTCGACCGAGTTCCCACGTATGGGAACCCAATGGTCTGGTCGACCAACTAGTTAGTTCATTTTCATCCTGGTCGACCGAACCGCGCTATTTGGAAAAATCGCCCTTCCCGGTCAACCAACCCTAAAGTTCAAAATTAACTCGGTCGACCGAGCCATATGAACTTCGGTCGGCCGAAAGTCTTCTGATCGACCGATGCTCTCGAGTTGCCTTGTATTTTTACCATGGTTAAATATTTTTAACAGGGTTAAAATAATTAAAACATCATTAATCCTTTCTAATAATACCAGCCTTGTCCCCAATGGTCATAATTCATGGGGTGTCTATAAATACCCCTTCATTTGGGAAAATTAGAACTTGATTAGCCTACTTGATTAATAAATTTTCTCTCAAGTCAAAAATCCTACTACCTATTTTTATACTCCAATCACTCATACTTACCCTCTTCGAGTGCTTAAAATCTCTATAAGTTGATTGAGTGTTGGTTTTAATAGGTTTGCTCTCTCATTCATGTTTTGATTGAATTGATTTTGACGAGAGCTAAAACCTAAGTGTTCTTAAGGAGCTTAGCTAATAAGTCTATCATAAGAAGACTTGCTTTAAGCTTCTGAGTATTGCATTTGTGTTGCAATATCTTAGAAAGTTTATATATATTTTTGGGTTGCAAAAACATTTCCAAGAACATTTTCAAATATCTTGTGTGATTTATTTTGATATATTTTTGAGAAGATATTTGTGTTTGTGATATTAATCTTTGTTGCAATATTCACTGACTTACATATCATTTTGCAAACCAAGCATATACATTATATTTTCACGTGATTGAGATATCTCGCTGACTGTTAATCTTGAGATTTTCTTGACATCTTTGTGTGAACACATTGATTGAATATCTTGAGATACAAAGATTGCTTGTTAACACTCTCATGCACTCATTACATTGATAGAAAATATATTTGAGAGTTGAAATATTAGACTACACTGAGCTTACATATTAAATCATTTTGTGGTGTTAGTAATTAAGCATATCTGGGTACATATCTGCTTTACACGAAACTACAATCACTGTACCAATATTCTTGATTGTGAACATACTGCTGTATTTCCAGGCATAGGCCTGAAGAGGGAGACTAGCCCTTTGAAATAGTCCCAGATTGGCTTAGACTTAGTTAGGAAAGCTAGGTGTGCCATCCTGTTAAGGCGTGTTGGTTGAGGTTAGGCTCACTAATTGACCAGGTTGTAAAGGTTGAGGTCAACCCTGTGCTAATTAACCTAGTTGTAATCGGTGCCGCTCCACCCGTTAAGTGAGCCTTTAGTGGAATCCTCGGGCTTGCGAGTTAAAGCCGGGGACGTAGGCACAGTTGGTCGAACCCCGATAACCCAACCTGGTCCACCCATTCTACTCTTCTCAACACTTCTCAGGTCGGCATATAGGGGAATTACGTTGTCTAATCTTACTAGTTAGTTATGGTACCGTGCTTTGAACATACCTAGTCCATCAGGGTTTTGATATCATGTAGTACAATTTATATAACATAATTGATAATGTAATCTCATTTCATAATCATCATTTCATAAATCTATATAAAGTGTGTTTTCACTGCCATATCATATCTATCATATCATAATCGGTATAAAATCATAATGTCATAACTTTCTCGGTATAAAATCGGCATATCACATCATAACATGAACAATTCACCCCTTTCGTGGCTCTTTACACATAACATGGCCAATTCACCCCTTTCGTGGCCCTACACACATAACATGACAAATTTACCCCTTTTGTGGCCCTATACACATAACATGGTCAATTCACCCCTTTCGTAACCCTTCACACATAACATAACCAATTCACCCTTTTCGTGGCCCTACACACATATCATGGCCAATTCACCCCTTTCGTGGCCCTACACACATAACATGACTAATTCACCCCTTTCATGACCCTACACACATTACATGGCCAATTCACCCCTTTTATGGCCCTTCACACAAGTCATGATATGGTAATAATTTCATTAATTCATATTTCTCAATAATTAGATGATCCGTAAATTACTGTGCATTTCATAACGACAAATCATATTGGTATAACACTCTCTTTTTATAAATCACATTATTCCCAACATTTCACAATTTTAGTATAAATTCACAACTCAATATTAAACTATCATATCATAAATGTCATTTCATAACTATATAAAAACCATCATGTTTAATCATACAACAATAAATATTCTCATGCCACATGATTTGACTAATAAATTATAATATAATAACTACCTGGGAAAAATATATTTTTACTGAAAACAAGTTTATGATCAATTTCACCTATTTAATTTAAATCCCATTATATTTCAAGAACCTGATATAATCAAATACTACAATTTAATAAATAAACAATAATTTTCATACCCATAAAATTACTCAGAAAACCATATACAATATTTCAATAATCACATACCATGATTTAACCAGGTGAATTTCTAAAATAACTAACATAATTTATTCCCCTTACCTGTTTACCGAAGTTATGTCTATAGGGATCTCGAAATGATGCTTGTAGCGTTGGGAGCACAAAACCTTGCATTCATATACTTTAGTTTAATTGATTCAACTTTGAAATAACAACTATTATAACATCTCTAGTCTCACATACTCCAATTTAACCGTTTAGATTTTGAAATAATAACCAACTTGATATCCATATACTCTTATTTTCCAATTTAATCAGTTAATCTTTAAAAATAATTGGCGCAATTTATTCTCCTTACCTTATCTCAGAAGTGGTGTCTACGACGTCCCAATGATGAATCCACTCTGGTTAAAATGTTCATGGTAGAAATTGGAATCGAGGGATATTCTCCGTTTTTCAATCGGTGCACGTTTCGTTGAGAAATTGAGGAGAGATAGAGTGAGAGTCTGAGGTGAGAGAGAGAGAGAGAGAGAGAGAGAGAGAGAGAGAGAGAGAGAGAGAGAGAGACAGTGGGGGGCTCCTTTGATTTCAATCCTCAAGGAATTTCACTTCCAAAGCTTCTCTAAAACTTCAGGATGTAAATATATATATATATATATATATATATAGATTATAATATTATAATATTATGGTATATTATATTATTTAATAATTAATTATTTAATTATTTTTTATTTTGTATTTTTTAATTTTGTAATTTTTTAAACTTTTTTTTTTTTAAAGATCAGACTTATACGCATATTATTTTTGGGGTTGTTACATTCTCCCCTCATAGAAATTTCATTCTTGAAATTTGCTGAATATAACTCTACGTCAACAAAGAGTCCCATTTACATAAATTTACATAATACACAGAAAAATGATTTTCTCATTTCTTGGGTCATGTTTATGTATAAAACAATATAACAGCCCCCTCATTTCCTGGCAACGTTATATTGCACTCTTTTTAACACTTCTAGAAAACCAATATATCATCATAATTTTCACAATCTCTACCTTATTCACATTATCTCGAGTACCCTGTATAAAATCCATGCTTGGTATATAACCACATTTCTGAATACAATCATAATTCAGTATAAAAATTAGAATTATGTATGTATATTCATAACTTAGTATAAAATCGCAATTACATGGTGATATCATACAAGATATTCCAACCGATTTAATTCTACAATTATAACAAATTATTCTCTTTCACATTCTTCATTCCATACAAATTTATTTCCTTTCCTTGTCAAAGGAATCTTCTAGTTGCACCCTAGGTTGCCTTAGTTTAGCTAATGCCATTGTATATGAAGTAGCTGACATAGGCTCCATTCCTAGCACCAAATCAATATTAAATTCGATCTCCTTTTGGAGGCAGCCTCGGTAAATCATCTGAAAAAATATCTAAAAATTCATCACTTATGGGTAAAGAAGTTTGGGTTTCAGTAACTTGTGTATTTTCTTTCATTGTTGTTACAAACCCCGGACATGTGCCTAAATTCCATCCTTCCACAAGCATTCAAGATATCAAACACGAGAGCTTGTTAGTTGGAAAGAAACTGTCATTCCATTTGGATCTCCGAGTACTACTTTCTTTTGAAAACAATTAACCAAGTGTATGATAAATAGATAACCACTCCATTTATAGGATTACCTTATAATCCACAATATCCATGTTAATAAATCAACCGGGAAGTCATTTCCATCAATATTTTAAAATACATGTTTGCATATTCTGTCCACATTTATGGTCTTCCCCACAGGTGAAGCAACTCACAAGACAATACTCTAAATGCTTAAATTATAAACACAATATGTTAGCAAGGAATGCAACAGTGTAGGACAGGGTAGAACCCAAATCAAATAAAACTCTTGCCTAAGTGTTGTGTAAAAGAATCATACTTCAATTCCTTAGTGTTAACTAGTTCTTGGAAAAACCATGATAATTGAACAAATTTGCTTTTATATTATTAGCTAACAAACAAATTCCTCTAACTCAACTACATTAATTTTTGTAATTTGGCTTCTTGGAGTGCTTTTCGAAAATATTTCTCATTGAAAACTATTTTAAAGTCAATCCTAACTCATAGCCTTAACCCTCAACATCTCTTACCCATTACATAGATTCCCACCAATGGTTAGCCTCACCTTTAAATAGAGAACTTACAATGGTGACTTTATACTCATCAAGCACCATACCTGCTAGGATATCTCAGACTTGGATGATCATTTGCCTGTCAGATCAAATGTATAAAAGACACTTCAAAACTCTCACCATTGTTTTGTGATTCGTTTGAGCAAAAATTATATGGGTGTCTAAGCATTCCTTGGAATTTTAATCACACAATTCCTTTTCAATGCCAAATTGATGTACACGCTTACACTTTTCAATCAACATTTTTTTTTGGAATCCTACTATCACATAAAGGATACGCATGAGCATATCTAACGGCTTCGGAATACAAAATGCCCTTGTTTTAGATGCCATATAATAGAACACAATGTCTAAAAAATTTTGGGAGGCACTGCTTCAATACTATCCCTCGAAAAAAAACTACAACAATGCACTAGCTCAAAATTCAAAGGCTTGGCAAAAGGTAATCTCAAGACATTTCTACAATGTAACTGATCACTCCCACGAACACGTTTCCTAGTTTTATATTAACCATTAAACCATGTCATGTCTGTTCTCGTAAACCAGCATGCAATCTTCATATACATTCATTGGAGATAAATTTTCAATCATATTTTAACAATTGGAAGAACAATATCCCTTTTTGAATATCCACAAAATTTTGAATGCAACTTCCAACTTGTTCACTTCTCTCATCATGCCTTAGCTAAATGGCCAAGTCCATTATCAGATGCTTGTGCTACTAGACATTACACCAAAAAACACTAAAAATATCAGGTATCTAAAACATCCAAACATCGTAATGCTTATATTCCTAGTTGTTATGGATAAGCGATTGGACTTTCTCAATATATATATATATATATATATATATATATATATATATATTTTTTAGTGCTGCCAAGATGGATTATGTATCTAGAACGAAGTGCCTCCAACAAGATTTCCTCTTTCAAATCATGTGAAACACAGACCTCCCCAAATCACAATGTCCCCCATGAAAGATTTTGTCCACCCTTCAGAGTGTGTTCCAATTTCAATACCTCTCAACAAAACTAAGGGTCCTACTCTTTTCTTTTGGTAATTCACTCCAATGAAGTTGGTTGTGCCTTTAAGTTATATATACAAAATTTATCTCTCTTATGGGTCATCTGAAAATTAAAAGAATCTATTTTCTCAAACATTTTCCACCTATTTAATTTAAATTTATTCCATTATCGTTGCCTCATTTTCTTTAACCACTTTAAAAAGATCCTCGTTATAAAATCCTATATGTTTTAGTTGAACAAAACCTGTGAAAATTAGCTTAATATCTAAACCTATAGCGGGTTAGGTGTTTGACCTCAAAAAGGTCGGTCCACTGCCCTTTGACAGTTCTTGGTAGTTTACCTGAAATCTCAGATAGTCAACTGAGGTCCCTTTGTCAGTCGATTGCCCCTGCACTGACACCCCAAAATCTTGAGTTATAATTCATCAGGCGATTGAGGACTCTGTCTCAGTCGACTGACAAGCCACTATCCCTCTGGAAAGTTGTTCTCAAAACCCATGGTTGACTTATAAAAATATGGAAAAATTGAATATTTTCTTTAAGAATAATAAATGCGAGGGAGAATAACATACACCAAAGAACCATAGAGAGATAGGAATATACTCTAACGTGCAAAGGCGCGCATATTCCCAACAATGCACAAAATTCTATTTCACATATTCCAATATTGCAAATGGTAGCTTGATCCTTGCAGTGACTACTTACATATGAAAAAGATCATAGTGTAACATTCCAGAAGAAAAACATCAATGGTTTGTTGTGACTTTTCTGGAACTGTTGACTGTTCCAAAAAAATCACCAAATACCCTCAACGAATTTCTGCTTTTGGCTGCAAAACAAAACTCCAAAATTCCAATTTTGTTGTTGTACTTTACTTCGCTATGCATCCTATATCTAATCGCTTCTACAACACCCAACCTACCCATTCCTATCCTCATCCTATTTCATATTTATACTCTCGTAATAATCCTTCCAAGAGTCTACAGAATTTGTATCGTAAGCTCTGATACCAAACTGTAACAGCTCGGAAAATTTCGTTTAAAAATCTCTAATACCACCTGAATATTTTGTAATATAATAAACAATGATACAGATTGCAGAAGACCTTAAATGTATATTACCAGAGTACTAAACAATCTCAATATAACTACATCAATCCCATTGTCACAATAAAAATATGAACTCATTTAAAAACATAAATAAATAATACAATTCTACACACGACCACCTATCCCACCCATGTTTCACTGTGCTATTCTGATCACTGCTATACTCCACATGACATCTAAAAAATATTATATAATCATGGGGTGAGACACCTCTCAGTAAGACGGAATAAATTATTGTCAGTTTGTGGCATATGAGTTTTACATATTTAAACATAACTATTAATTAAATTGTAACTGAAAAGCATTTTTATAACAATCATAACTCACACCTATACATTTCAAGGTACATATTTTCTACTCAAACATACTCTAATGTAATAGATAATTCTATTTCATAAAACAACATATATACATAAGATACTTCCTTTTTTTTTCCCTTGATAGTTCTAGCATAACATCATGAATTAACCCCACATGATCGGGTTATACGGCTCGAGGGCTGGACTTAACCATGGCTGGCTTAGCAAGCTAAGTCAAACATAACATTACTACGCACGATGGCTCACCCAACCTGGTCCACCCATCCTACGCTTCTCAACACTTCTCAGGTTGGCACACAGTGGGTATCCTACACTTCTCAACACTTTGGGGCTAATCGTCTTGGTTATACGTCAAAACTGCGTAATTGGGTACTTTAATCCGGTATTTACTGCTTATATTTTTAATTAAATGTTCAATTTTGTCCAATATTTTAATAAAGTGCCAAAATTATCATTCTTGAGTTTTATTGTGTAATTTACGAATTTTGGGTAATTTTTTATCGCAGGAAAAGTGCCGGGAACCAAAACCAAAACCAAAACCTGTTCGTATTTCATGTATAACTCTTCCGTCCAAGCTCCGATTGAGACGATTCAAATTTCTAGAGAAAGAGGAAATGAGTATTTACAACTTTCATGTTTTAAGTTTTACTAGAAACTGGCTCAAAGAAGGTCAAATTTGGCGATGAACAGAGAAAAAAAAATGAAAAAAAATATATGAGGATATGTGATGTGACCCGGCCATGCAAGCCGGGTCATATCCAATTAGGTTGGGTTATTTCCATCTGGGTCCTAGGGCAGTGCATCCCCCTCCCCTTTATATTTTCTTCTTCTTCTTCTTTCCCGCAGGCAGCCCATGGGGCTCCTCCTCTCCTTTTCTCTATCCTTCACTTCAACCTCTTTTCCTTGTTTTTGTTCTCTCTTTTCTCCTGAACTCTCCTCTTCGGGTCAGATCCAATTGGGTTGGGTTATTTCCATCTGGATCTTAGGGTAGTGCATCCCCCTCCCTTTTATATTTTCTTCTTCTTCTTCTTTCCCGCAGGTAGCCCACGGGGCTCCCTCTCTCCCTTTCTCTATCCTTTACTTCAACCTCTCTTCCTTATTTTTGTTCTCTTTTCTCCTGAACTCTCCTCTTCTCTACCTCTCTTCTTCCCTCAATCTCTCCTTCTCTTCCCCTGTTTCTCTCCCTATTTTTCTCTTTCGCTTTTCCATCTTGTTCAGCCTCTGCCTCTCCACCATAGCTACCCTGTTCCAACCTCTGGCTAGCCTCTGTAGAGTCTTCCCTAACTCCTCAAGGTCATTCCATGGCAGCAGCTACCAGCTGAGAGCCTTGCTGTAACTGAACATCACAGCAACCCGAGAGTTCCACCAACACAGCCAACCTCCCCTTCTCTCTCTCTCTCTCTCTCTCTCTCTCTCTCTCTCTCTCTCTCTCTCTCTCTCTCTCTCTCTCTACTTTCATCTTTTGTTTTATTATTATTATTTAAGTGACAATGTTTTTGTAGGGTTTATTTTAAAGTTTTGTTTTTTTTTTACTTCCTTATTTCTTTCTTGCAAACAAGTAATTATTTAAGTATTGTTAATTTGGAGTTGTTTTTTTTTATTAAAGATTGAGCTTTGAATTCCTCTTGGGTTATTGTTAGTAGGTTTAATTTATTTATTTTTTTTTGTAGGGTTTTGATTGTTTTAATCTTAGTTTAATTAGAATTTGGATTTTTACCCCGTTTTCGTTCATGGTTTAATTATTAAAGGTTTAATTTTGGTTTGAGTTCCTAATTTGTATTAAAGTTTTGGTCTTTTAGTCTGTATTTGAATTTTGTCTGTGTTTCCATCGCGTTTTTAATTCCATAGTTTAAGTTGCCATCTTTAGTTAATGTGTGCTTCAAAATTTCCTTGATTAGGTTAGGGTTTCCATTTTTTCTCTTCAATTCATTGCATGTACTTTAGGACTTTAAATTGCGTGTCATTTAATTTGTAAAAAGTGAAATTGAACAATCTTGAAGATACTCGAATTTGAACTAAGTTCAGTGCATTTTTGTTTTTGATTGGACGAACGTAAATTTTGAGATTAAAACGCATTCCCTGAGGAGACGATCTAGCCCTTAGGCCGAGTATTACACGGCGTAACTCCTATACTTGGGATAACTTCTGAGCTGCTCATTTTTCGAGTGAGCCACGCCTCTGACACCAGCACTTGCGTGGCAACACTGTCGGCTATACACCCAACCTGGTTTGCCCATTCCACTCTTCTCAACACTTCTCGAGTCCGCACACAGGGGAATTACACTATCTGATATTGCTAGCTAGCTACGGTATTGTGCTCTGAACATACCTAGTCCATCAAGGTTCTGATATCATATAGTACAATTTATATAACATAACTGATAACGTAATCTCATTTCATAATCATCATTTCATAAATCTGTATAAAGCATGTTTTCACTGTCATATCATATCTATCATATCATAATCGGTATAAAATCGTCATATCACAACTGTCTCGGTATAAAATCGACACATCACATCATAACATGACCCATTCACCCCTTTCGTGACCCTTCACACATAACATGGCTAATTCACCCCTTTCGTGGCCCTACACATATAACATGGCTTATTCACCCCTTTCCTAGCCTTATACACATAACATGGCTAATTCACCCTTTTTGTGGCTCTTCATACATAACATGGCCTATTCGCTCCTTTTGTGGCCCTACACACATAATATGGTCAATTCACCCATTTCGTGGCCCTACACACATAATATGACCGATTCACCCTTTTGTGGCCCTTCACACGAGTCATGATATAGTAAAAATTTCATCAATTCACATTTCTCAATGATTATATGATTTGTAAATCATCATGCATTTCATAACGACAAATCATAGTGATACAACACTCTCTTTTTATAAATCACATTATTCCTAACATTTCATGATTTCAATATAAATTCACAACTCAATAGTAAACTGCCGTATCATAACTGTCATTTTATAACTATATAAAAACCATCATGTTTAATCATACAACAATAATTACTCTCATGCCACACGATTTGACTAATAAATCATAATATACTAACTGCCTAAGAAAAATATATTTTTGTTGAAAACAAGTGTATGATCAATTTCACCTATTTAATTTAAATCCCATTATATTTGAAGAACCCGATATAATCAAATACTACAATTTAATAAATAAACAATAATTTTCATATCCATAGAATTACTCAGAAAATCATATACAATATTTCAGTAATCACATACCATGATTTAACCAGGTGAATTTCTAAAATAGTTGACATAATTTATTTCCCTTACTTGTTTACCGAAGTTATGCCTGTAGGGATCTCGAAATGACGCCTGCAGCGTTCGGAGTACAAAACCCTATATTCATATACTTTAGTTTAATTGGTTCAACTTTGGAATAACAACTATTATAACATCCCTAGGCTCACATGCTCCAGTTTAACCGATTAGATTTTGAAATAACAGCCAACCTGATATCCATATACTCTTATTTTCCAATTTAATTAGTTAATCTTTAAAATTAACTAGCGTAATTTATTCTCCTTACCTTATCCCAGGAGTGGTGCCTACGACATCCCAACAATGAATTCACTCTGTTTAAAATGTTCTTGACAGAAATTGGAACCCAGAGATATTTTTCTCTTTTCAATCGGCACACGTTTCGCCGAGAAATTGAGGAGAGTAAGAGTGAGAGTTTGAGGAGAGAGAGAGAGAGAGAGAGAGAGGAGAGAGAGGCGGTTCCTTTGATTTTAATCCTCAAGATTTCACTTCCTAAAGCTTCAATAGATTATAATATTATAATATTATATTATATAATTAATAATAATTAATTAATTAATAATTTTAAAGTTATTTATTATTTTTTTAAATTTTTTTTAGGATCACAGCTAAACATTATTTTTGGGATCATTACAATTATGTTATGCATATATATATATATATATATATATATATATATATATATATTGTACTAATAAAATTTTATGAAAAACTAAAGAAAAATTTGAATGTCAATAATAATAATAATAATAGTATTTATTTAAAAAAAAATGAGGATATTTTTTCATTCAAGAGCTCATTTAATTTGAAAATAAAGATGAAATTACCTAGTTAAGATGAAATATCCTTTAATCTCATTTTCTCAAGCATGTTGCTTAGAAATTCAAAAAAAAAAAAAAAAAAATCGTAAAATGTGCAAACTAAAAAAAGTTATAAAGGTAGTTCTTGCTAGAATTGTGCAAAATTGGTTCCAAGTTCAAACCAACTTAATGATTAAGTCAAAACACTTTATTTTATCTTGCAAATTAAATAAGGTTCTAGATTGATGAGATTCTTTGATTCTTAAATAGTCTTTTTCTTCTTTGAAGCCATATGAATAGTCAATTAATCAAGGAAATAACAAGGAAATTGAGTTACCGTACAAATTAGTATAGAAAGCTTAAAAAGAATTTGACTGTCAATACAACAAATTTTTGTTTTTCTTTAGAAATAAAAAATTAATATTTTATTGAGGGTCAGTTTGAATCAAGGATTTTACTTGGGAAAATGAAAGAAAAGGAAAATAAGGAGTAAACTCATTTTCCCTTATATTTTTCTTCTCTGTTAAATATTACTAAAAATGAAAATTTGTCTTCATACAACTAAAAATTAAGAAAAAACTAAATATTAATAATATGTAAAATTAAAATTTTGTTTTTGGATTTGATATATCTTTTTATTTTTTTTTTCACTTTCCTCAATAACCAAACATGAAAATGTTTACCAACCTGAGTTTACCAACCTGTAGGTGCTAAACCACTCCTTGTTTGAAGTCATATGGTAAGAAGTCAAGTATCCATGAGTCCATAAGGTTATCCGACCCCGATGAAATCGTAAAAATATCACCATCACTGCAAACTGAATCTCCTTTTTGAACCACATTCACGAATTTTGAAGTACTCTCATGCTTTTTAGCATTTCTTTTTCTTCCAGCCCGGACACTCTGGTTTCACATGCCCCTTTATACCGAACTTATAACACCGGATATCCGTTTTCTTCTTGGATTGAGTACTAGATTTCTAACTTGATCCATACTTAATTTTCTTTTGCCACGCTCATTGTTACCTTTCACCACAAGTCTTTCTCCTTCATCACATGTTTTCAGCCTTTGATGAAAATTCAGTAAGGCACTTGTCATCTCTTCTAGATTAAGAGACTTTTTTCCCCAAGTAAGAGTGGTAACTAAATTTTCATAAGTGTGAATCGTTGGTAAGGAGTTTGGTAACATCAAAGCCTTATCATTTTAATCAAACTTAACATCAACAGACATCAAATCATTTATGATTTGATTAAAGGCATTAATATGTTGATTTAAGTTTGATCCTTTTACCATCTTAAGTCAATAAAGTCGCTGCTTAAGAAAAAGTTTATTAGAGAGTGATTTGAACATGTACTGGCTTTCTAACTTTCGCCATACAGTTGCTCGAGAATCCTCCTCCATCACTTGATAAAGCACTTCCTCTACCAAACACAAGCGTATTGTAGAAACGACCTTTGCTTCCAATTCTGCCCAAGTTGCCTCATTCATATTATCTAGTTGAAAACCATGTAGAGCCTTCACCATTCGTTGTTGCACAAGTGTATCCTTAAGTCTCCTTTAGCACAAATCGAAATTTCCGGTTCTATCAAATTTGACAACATCAAATCTTGCAGAAGAAGTACTCGACGCCATGATAACTGAAATTAGGAATAGTTTCCCAAGAGGAGGGATGAATTGGATTCTAAAAATTTCTTTTAATTCCTTTTAAGATACCTTAAACTTCTTTTATTTCTTTTAACCAGTTCTTGACTTGTTTGTTTAATTCTTTAATCAATCAAGAACTTAGTTCTTTTATCCAATCAATAACACAATTGAACAACCAATCAATTAAACACAATCTTCAAGCCAAACAATCAATTTATTTTCCAAGTACAAGTTAAACAACAAACAACCAAACCAAGATATAAAGTAGTTAGCACTTTGGTAATATAAGATCTTGAGATAGTTTGTTTGTTAATATAAGCCCTATGATTATGAATTTGAAAACCTTGTGAAGAATATAACTTAATATACAACAATCCTTTCACTAACACAAGGAAGTATATCACCGATTAATTCTTTCAATGATTGAAAGATTTAGAATTTGTAGCACAATTCCGGTGGAAGAAGATCAACAAAATCTCAATTGAATTCGTGCACAATATGTGAGCTTGAGAGCAAGAGAGAGCCTTGAGAATTTGAGAGCAATTTGATAGAGACTTTGAATTTTTTCAGAATTTGAATTCTTGGTGCATTGATTCAATGATCTTTGATGCTTATTTATAAACTTTAAAAAGTGAATAACTTGATCCCCAAGTGTGTTGAAGTATCCCCCAAGTTTCCATAAATTTTGAGCCCCAAGCAACCTCATTTAAAAATTTGACTGTTATGAGAAAATTCAAAACAGCTGCATGGCAGATGACTGTCCAGTTAAAACAAAGGGGCAGAAAGGTAGCAGTCGTCTGTCCAAACTCACACAGATGCCTCAAAGTGCATTGGCAGTCGACTGTCCAGTTCTTGACAGTCGTTTGTCATGTTGTTAGTTTCAAGCACCCTTTAGTATTTTGATCATAACTTTTTATGTGTAACTCCAAATTTGATGATCTTGGTGTCAAATGAAATCCAAGAGAAAATCCTAAAACTTTAGTGTTGAATACATTTTAAAATATGGATTTTTTGATGGATAAAAATACACATTAATGCAGATATAGAAAAATTGACAGCATTTGAGAAATCCTCTTTTTGGTGCTTTTCATTCCAAAACTGATTCTAACCTTTTTAAAACAATTTTTGACCTTATAAAAATATTTTCCAAGTATGTTCAAAGGTATCTAGGTCCAATACATTAACCTAAGAGTTTCAAGCATCTATATTGAAATTCTTTGCAGTATTTACAGGAAATTTCCTAGACACTTTCAAATTTTCAATCCTTGAATTCCTTGAAGTCTTTATGCTTGCTTCATCTTTCTTTGAGCTTTCATTCTTGAAGCTTTTTCTTTAATATCAATGCTCTCATGATCTTCAAGTTTTAATCTTTAAATCCATGCTTCAAACTTGATATAATCATCTTTATCTAAGGTACAAGCTCTCATGAACTCTTTAACCTTTCATTCTTCATTTAGTCCTGAAAATACATCACTTAACATAGCATGTTAAGATCCATTTGTTTGTTAACATTAAAATAGGATATTAAGCCTTGTAAGGCTAACAATCTCCCCCTTTTTATGATGACAAACAAGAAGTAAAAATTGGAGTGAGCCTTAAAAAGACTCCCCCTTTCAATAAGCATCATCTTAACAATATTTGCAAGATCAATATCAATTTCAAAAACTCTTTTATAATCATGCTCATCACTTCATTTTACAATCATGCTCATCACTTAATTCAAGTTCAAGTTTATCAATCAACATCAAGTACTTCTCCTCCTTTTGATATATTATGTTCATGCTCAATTTTTACTTAAAACTTCTCCCCCTTTTGACATCGATTAAAAAGAGAAAAAAAAATAATTAAGTTCAAGTAAAATCACATGTTGAGCATATCATCAAACATGCGTATGAACACACTCAATTTATAGTTTTTCAATATAACATGTGTAGTGTGTTTTAACAATCATATCTTTACTAACAGCTTTTTCCTTCTTTTTCATTACTCAAGATTTCAATTGTTGATATTATGATACCGATTTAAAATTGAATTCATGATATCTATTTAAAATTCATGATACCAATTGAGAATTGATACCAATTGAAAATTTAATTCATGATACCAACTGAAAATTCTCTGAATTGATTAATAGGGAACAATCATAATATAAGCAATAAGTCATACTCCCCCTGAATTTAATACATTCAGTTTTGTTATCAATTATATTTTCATCATCCTATGTTTCAAAACATCAAATATCAATATTATGCTAAAATCATTAATGTCGTATCATGCTAATAGATATAATCATACTTGTCATGCTTAAAAAACAAATTTAATTTTAGATTGAGATAGCAAATAAGCTTTTAAATTGTGATACCAATTAAAATTTTTAAAATATGATACCAAAAATATTCATGGATACGAAAGACTTTATAGATACCAAAGTCATTATCACATTATACACAACTCATGGATACCAGTATAACCATTATATCTCTCATAGCTTATGGATATCGATATAACTATTATATCTCTCATAACTCATGGATATCAATATAACTATTATATCTCTCATAGCTTATGGATATCAATATAACCATTATATCTCTCATAGCTCATGGATATCAATATAAAAAGCAGTAATTCAATCCATGTAATTCATCAATAGCATGCATGATCAAGAATTAATCTCATATCAAAATTCATGTTGTTGCTCAATAATCTCATGCTCAAATTTTCAATATAGTGAGCCATAAAATTTTCAATATAAGTCAAGTCAAGTCAAGTCATACATATGAAGCATATAACATATCATATAGGCATGTAAGTATGGAACATATAACATTTCATATAGGCATGTAAGCATGAAACATATAGCATTTCATTCTCAAATATCTTTAAAAAAAATTATGTAGTCACCTGTCAACAAGGGGTAGTCATCTGTCACTAAACAACCAAGTTTTTAAAAATGAACAGAAGGGTAATAGTCGTCTGTCCATGAACACATCAATTTTTCAATATACACAAAAGGTTGACAGTCATCTAGTAGAACACTCATAGATGGCTCGTTGGTCACTAGCAGTCATCTGTCCATTACTTGACAATTGTCTGTCAGTCTTTTGACTTGTATTAAAATACTTCAAAACATGTCAGTCATCTGTCTCTGAACAAACAGTCATCTGTCAGTAGATTTTCCTCATTTCAACATATTTTTGAGTTCTCTCTTCTTTGCTCAGTTAATCTTGGAATATGAACTTGTTTAACTTTGAAAAACTTATTCCAAGTTTTATAGTAAGGTCTCTAAGTCTCTTTATCTAATGAGCTTCAAAATGAAAAATCTTACTTGAATCAACTTGAAGTGCTTATATAATAAGCTAAATTTGATAGTTTCTTAAATTTTTTATTTTTTAAGTTAAGCTTTGAAAAAAAAAAATCATCCTATGATTTTGCCAACAATGCCATTTTTGAATTTGTTATAATAAGCTCTTAAACTCATTTGTTGATCATGAATTAAGTTACTTTCTCAATTTTTAAAGGGGAATGACTTAATCCATGGAGTTTCTCATTTATGAACTAGTCTTTCATCTTGGTACCTATACTTTCTTGGGTCTGGTTGGTTTGATAAAGGATGTTTCTTTCACTCTCCATATTTGTTTACTTTTCACTCATTTTCTCTTAAATGGACATTCAAACTTAATGTGCCTTTTTTTCTTACATTGATAGCATATTGTATTAGTGTAGGCATTACTAGATGTGGTAGCATTATCTTTGGAGGCTTTTGAGAAATAACCCAAGTAAAGATTCCTTTTCTCTTTATTTTCAATTCCATTAAATCCAATGCCTTCTTTGTTTAGAGACATTCTTCGGGAGCCTAGCATTTTGTCAAAGTTTATTTTTCCTTTTGTAAAGTTATAAATGATCTTTTCTTTATCTTTAATATGATTTTTGAGATCATTTAACTCTATCTTTTTCTTGTTATCAACCTTCTTTTGAGATTTCTCTAACTCTAGAGATAATTTTCTTAATTTATCCTCTAATTTAGAAATATATATATCTTTCTCATATACCGTAGAGGATAGGGATCCAAGATTTCCTATCATTTTTTCATTCTTGCGTTCTAATTCTTTAATTTTCAAGTCGTTTTCTTTTTCAACAAGAGTTTTAGCTTCTAATTCTTTCATTGCAGCATCATACTTATTTTCAATTTTTTTGATCCTTGAATCCTTTTCCCTTTCAGCATTTTTAAGGGATTCTAATTCTTTCATTATACCTTCATTCATATTTTTCAATAAAGTATTTTGTTTAGTTACTTTAATCAGCATCTTATAAACTTTGAATAAATCATTTTGAAGTTCTTCATATGATGTTATGCTCTCATTATCGGATTCATCACAACAAGAATTATTTGAAGATTTAGATAAGAAACTTTCCTCATTGTCCCAAGCCCTAAAGCATGTATAAGCAACCTCTTGGCTTTCATGACCTCTTTCTTTTTCTTCTTAGACTCTTTCTTAAGTAGAGGACATTCCAATTTTAAATGTCCAGCTTTGTTGCAATTATAGCATGTAGGAGTTTTACTTTCAAATTTATTTTTGCTGATTTCTTCTCCTTCTTCATCTGATTCGGAGTCTTGGTTTCTTCTTTTAAATTTATTTCTCCTTCTTAGTATCCTTGCTAGCTTTTTAGATATGAAGGCTTCTTCATCTTCATCCATTTCACTACTTGAGTTTTCTTTTAAGGCTTTAAAGACTATTGATTCTTGGGCTTTGGTTTTTCCATTTTTTTCATTCATTGCCATTTCATATGTAAGGAGAGAACCTATAAGTTCATCTAAGGAAGTGTTTTTCAAATTTCTTCCTTCAGTTATGGTAGTGGCTTTTGGTTCTCATACGGTTGGTAGCCCTCTAAGAATTTTCCTTATCATTTTATAAGTAGTGTAGGTTTTTCCTAGTGCATTTAGGGAATTTATTATGTGAGTGAACCTAGTAAACATATTAGTTATGAAATCATCCGAGTTCATCTTAAAAGCTTCATATTCACTTGTAAGCATATTGATCCTATTATCCCTAACATCTATGGTGCCTTCGTAAGTGACTTCAAGTTTGTCCCATATTTCCTTTGCTGATTTACAAGCCCTTACTCTATTAAATTCATCGGCATCTAAAACACAATATAGAACATTCATAGCACTAGAATTTCCTTGCAACATTTTATAATCTCTTTCAGTCATGTCTTTCTTTTCCTTAGGTATTTGTTTTCCATCTACTAATGTGGTAGGAATTAGATCACCATCCGAGACAACCTCCCAAGCTTTCAAATCCATGGTTTGAAGGTATATTTGCATTATCTTTTTCCAAAATGTATAGTTGTGTCCACAAAAGATTGGTGGCCTAATTGAAGATTGTTCCTCTTTAAAGGGAGCTACGCCTAAGTTAGCCATTTAAATCTTTTTATAGCTTCTAGTTAAAAGTTGCTATAACCCCACTCTGATACCAATTGAAATTAGTAATAGCTTCCCAAGAGGGGGGGTGAATTAGATTCTAAAAATTTCTTTTAATTCCTTTTAAGATACCTTAAACTTCTTTTATTTCTTTTAACTAATTCTTGACTTGTTTGTTTAATTCTTTAATCAATCAAGAACTTAGTTCTTTTATTCAATCAATAACACAATTAAACAACCAATCAATTAAACACAATCTTCAAGCCAAATAATCAATTTATTTTCCAAGTACAAGTTAAACAACAAACAACAAAATCAAGATATAAAGTATTTAACACTTTAGTAATATAAGATCTTGAGATAGTTTGTTTGTTAATATAAGCCCTGTGGTTATGAATTTGAAAACCTTGTGAAGAATGTAATTTAATATACAACAATCCTTTCACTAACACAATAAAGATTTTGTTGTTAGCCCTAGATATAAATTTGAATCAAGGCTTGTATATATGGATTTGCTTAATATGATGTTCAATACAACATTCAATCACTCTTTCTATATATTCAAAACTCAAATAAACTTTCAGTTAATTTATCTTTGAGTGTTTAACCAAGAAACGTACTCTCATATGGTTTCCGTAAAATATGGTTTAACCAACGTACTCCCTTTTGGTTTCCGCAACCCAAATCAATATTAAACTTTAAGTTTACTTGATTTCCAAATATGCGTGGTATATTTGATTTTCAATTTAAACCATCCACGCAATTTAAATATGTATTGAAAATAAAGAGTAGGGAAAGAGAGAGTGAGACGGGGATTTTTACGAGGTTCGGCTTATACCCAGCCTACATCCTTGCCTTTGGAAAACCACCGAAGGATTATTAAACTTTTTCCTTTAACGAGCGGAACAAATTTTTACAACACTCCTTGGATAAGGCTAAAGCCCGCCTTCTCCAAACGATATCCCCTCGTTCGGTCACTTCTTAACTAGGCTAGAGCCCGCCTCTCTAAGAAATATCCCCTTGCTTAGCCAATGATCCAAACAATCCTTGGAATCATTAATCTACAAGAAATAACTCAAATAGATGCGTACAAAGAACTTGCTCCTCAAAGAGCTGGTTAGTACACCAATTACAGCACAATTAATATACTTCAAAGTAAATCACAATATGGAATATAACTTGAAACTCAAGGAAGTATATCGCTGATTAATTCTTTCAATGATTGAAAGATTTAGAATTTGTAGCACAATTCCGGTGGAAGAAGATCAACAAAATCTCAGTTGAATTCGTGCACAATATGTGAGCTTGATAGCAAGAGAGAGCCTTGAGAATTTGAAAGCAATTTGATAGAGACTTTGAATTTTTTCAGAATTTGAATTCTTGGTGCATTGATTCAATGATTTTTGAGGCTTATTTATAGACTTTAAAAAGTGTATAATCCCCAAGTGTGTTGAAGTATCCCCCAAGTTTCCATAAATTTTGAGCCCCAAGTAACCTTATTTAAAAATTTGACTGTTATGAGAAAATTCAAAACAGTCGCGTGGCAGATGACTATTTATTTTGGGCATTCGTCTGTCCAGTTAAAACAAAGGGGTAGGAAGGTGGAAGTCGTCTATCCAAACCCACACAGATGCCTCAAAGTACATTGGCAGTTAACTGTTGAGTTCTTGATAGTCGTCTGTCATGCTGTCAGCTTTGAGCATCCTTCAGTCTTTTGGTCATAACCTTTTCTGTGTAACTCCAAATTTAATGATCTTGGTTTCAAATGAAAGCTAAGAGAAAATATGAAAACTTTCATGTTGAATACATTTTAAAATAAGGATTTTTTTTATGCATAAAAATGCACATCAATGCAGATGTAGAAAAATTGATAGCATTTGAGAAATCCTTTTTTTGGTGCTTTTCATTCCAAAATTGATTTTAACCTTTTTAAAACAATTTTTGACCTTATGAAAATATTTTCCAACATTAACCTAAGAGCTTCATGCATCCATATTGAAATTCTTTGAAGTACTTATATGAAATTTCTTAGACTCTTTCAAATTTTCAATCCTTGAATTCCTTGAGGTCTTTATGTTTGCTTCATTTTTCTTTGAGCTTTCCATGTTGATCACTTTGGCTTTCATTCTTGAATCTTTTTATTTAATATCAATGCTCTCATGATCTTCAAGTTTTAATCTTTAAATCCATGCTTCAAGCTTGATATAATCATCCCTATCTGAGGTACAAGCTCTCATGAACTCTTTAACCTTACATTCTTCATTTAGTCCTGAAAATACATCACTTAACATATCATGTTAAGATCCACTTGTTTGTTAGCATCAAAATAGGATATTAAGTCTTGTAAGGCCAACAATAGCAACTCTCTGATACCAATTTGTTGTGGAAATCGAGTATAGGATGCACAACGGAATAATTAAACTTGCAACAAATGATAAAACATCACAAGACACAATTCATACACAACCAGAATTCTGAAAGAAAATAAAAAGAACAAAACAAGAACATACATGGTTCGGCAATGCCTAAATCCACGGAAGCAATCGACACAAGAATTTCACTAAGAAATATGGAAGTACACAATACACTTTACAATGATCTCTCTCTCTTTAGACAAAACATGCCCAGAAGTACCTATATAATAACCCCTCAGAGGTTTTCCCTCCAAATACCCAATCGCCTCAACATTCCAATTCAAAAATCAAATTCTTTCTCGCAGCCCCAGCACTCGTCGATGAGAACAGGGCACTCGTTGACAATTGTATAGAGTCCACTCGTTGACTAGTTGGCCCACTCGTTGAGTCTCAAAATCTGCTCTCGGTATCTCAGAACTTCTGAATTTTTCTTACTCTCGGGATCTACTTGTCGACGAGTCTCTGCTGCACAACACAATCTTCAACACATATACTTTTCTTCTTTTGTTTATGAGTCTCACTAAGTATAAGAGTCACACACAAATACAATACAAAGAAATAAAATGAGCAAGCAATAATACATAATATTAATAAAATTTTGAAAATTATAACATTATTTTAAAATTTTTTTTTGAGGTTATGGGAGATTTATTCTTAATATAACTACATGTTTAAATACATAATATTAATAGAATTTTGAAAATTATATCAAATCCATTGTTTAATCAATGCATGAAATGAAAATAAAAGTAAAATTTATCACCTTTTCTCTAGGCACAAAATTATCACTTATTTGTTCATGTTCTTTATTGAAATTATTTTCATTTTACTTTACAAACCATATAGGTCATAAGTTTAAAGGTTGATGAGTTTCGTTAATTTTTTAAGTAGCCACTTTTCCTCTTGGAAGCCATATGAAATCTTAGTCATACGATTGTCACTTGCACACTCCAGTTTTAAGTTTATTTTAAGATGATTAAACAAGGGAATTAATTTTGTACTACCAATCTTAGCCATATATATATATGATACTAATAAAATTTTATGAGAAACTAAAGAAAAATTTGACTGTCAATAACAACAACACTATTTATCTAAAAAGAAAAGGAGGGTATTTTTTCATTCAAGAGTGGGTGGAAATTAGCTAGTTAACATGAAATAACCTTTAGTCTCATTTTCTAAAGCATGTTGCTTAGTAATTCAAACTAAAAAAAAAAAAAAAAAATCTAAAAATGTGTAAACTAATTAAAGTTATAAAGGTAGTTCTTGCTAGAGTTGTGCAAAGTTGGTTCAAAGTTCAAACCAACCTAATCTATTAAGTCCAAACACTTTATTTTAATTTATTTATTTTAATAAAAGAGGGCAGCACCTTCATTTGTTTATTAATATATCCTCGCTTTTGACGGAGGAATACCGTAGTTATAAGATAAAACAAAAGGGATTACAAAAAAACCCTTCCAAAAAAACCAACACCAGTAACCAATCAAATTAGGATAACAAAAACTAAACATAACTAACAAAGAAGATAAAAATATAAACACAAGTAAAATGAAAACAAAATATACCAAACGAAACTCTAGACTTGAACTAACAACGAATGGAAACGAGACCTCTCCTATCCATCCGAAAAATACCTTTCAGATAGCGTGGTAGAAGGTGTTGAACAAATACTTTATTTTATTTTGCAAATCAAATATGATGTCAGGTTCTAGATTGATGGGATTCTTTGATTTTTAAATAGTCTTTTTCTTCGTCAATTGGCCAATAGCTTACCCTACTTTTTGATGATTAGACAAGAAAATTAAGTCATTGTACTAACAAATTAGTGTAGAAAACTTAAGGAGGATTTGACTATCAATACAACAATATTTTTTTTCTTTAGGATGAAAAGAATAATACTTTTCATTAAGGGTCCGTTTGGATCAATGATTTTACTTGGGAAAAGGAAAGAAAGAGAAAATAAGGAGTAAACTCATTTTTCCTTACATTTTCCTTCTCTATTAAATATTAGTAAAAGTGAAAGTTTGTTTTCGTATGGCTAAAAATTAAGAAAAATTAAATATTAATGATGTGTAAAATAAAAATTTTATTTATACATTTGGTATATATATATATATATATATTTTCTCAATTTCCTTGATAATCAACATGAAAATTGTGGATTTTGTAATATTTTCCTTTTCTTTTTCTAATATTTTCTTAGTTCCAAATGAAGCCTAGGAGTGGATGAAAATATCTTCTAGTTTGATTAATTTTCCAAACATGTTGATTTTACTTTTTTTTTGGGGGGGGGGGGGGGAGGGAAGAAAAGCAAAATAAAGAGGAAACTCATTTTTCCTTATATTTTTATTTTTCATTAAATACTATAAAAAATTTTATTTTATTTTAATATGACTAAAATTTAAGAATAATTAAATATTAATGATGTGTAAAATCAAAATTTTATTTTTACATTGGGTATATTTTTATTTTCTTTCTCAATTTCCTTGATAACCATCATGAAAATGTGATTTGCTTAATATTTTCCTTTCTTTTCCCTAATATTTTTCGAGTTCCAAACATGTCTTAGTAAATCAAATTTAGAAACTCTAAGAACAAGTAAACTAATTTTAGCCATAAAGCTAGTCTACACTAGGGCTATGCAAAAATTAGTTTTGTCTAAATGATTTGGAGCAAATTTTAATACTAATTCTAACCTATATAATTTTATTAATTTTCTTTATTGATATAGGATCCTAATACATTGTAACTATTGCACTAATAAAAAATATTTGAAGAAAAAAAAAAGAACATTAAAATTCAGTTGATCTAGTTTTCATCTCTATCAAATTGACTAGTTCTGTTGATGTGGTCATTTTCTAATGAAATTCAACTTAAGGATAGATAGGGGTATCCTTTTGGGAATATATAGGGGTATAGTACCGTTTGCTCTCATGACACAAGGTCTTTGGGGGTGCATGAATCACTACGTTCAATTTGTACTTTGTGCAAGCCCATTGGGTAAGGATAGGGGACATTCTAGGAACCTCTTATTGATAGGGAATAAAGCTTGAACCACACATATCTGACTCTAGTTTCCTCCCTTAGGATAGAGTCTCGGAGAAAATTTATAATAAATAAATCCACCTAAGGTTGAAACAGAAGCTTTATTCTTCTTCACACGACCTAGCCATTCTTCTATTGTATTTGCTTGGGTTCCTTTGTATTGTTTCCCTAATTCTGCATTCATTTTAGGCATACACTCTACTTTGCCAAAATTTCAGATTGGCCCCAAATCACCCCATGAACAACTCAGTAATAGCATATGTAGACTTTTTGAGTTCAATCTCTATTTTGATGTTGCCAAAACACCAGTATGTTATGTGTGTTTAAGTATGTGAACATGTCTAAATTTCAGCACACATAAGATCAAGGGACTTGGATACCAGAAGAAACTCCAAGATCATATGTATTTGACACATTCCATGAAGACACACGAGCAAGAATATGAAGACAATTGTTCTTATTGTAAAATGCATTTTGTTTGATCTTAGGGACCACCTTCGGTCGACCGACATCAAATTTTTGAGGTTAACTCTCAAGAGGCTTTAAAATGACCATAGGAATCATCACCCATATAAACTAAAATGCCTTATGCTTAATTACTCTGAGTTGATGAAACATTGAGACCAAAACAAGGCTCAGATGCACATTTTAAGTGGTCTTAGTCGACCAAACCCAAAGCTATATAAAAGTTTCCGTCGACCAAACTTATGAGAGTCAACTTATTGACTCTTCAGTCGACCATTATGAAATGAACTTACACTCCACGGTCAACCGAATTGACACGTGACTGACTCCCAACAACTTGTTCGACCAAACCACTAGTTCAAAAATGACTTGTTCGATCGAACCTTAGAAAATGGTCAGCCGAACATGCCTTGGTCGATCAAACGTCGAAAGGTTTGAAATCACCTTGATACGGTCGACCATATCTCCAGTTCAAAATGGTCATGGTTGACCGAACTCAATAATATGGTCGACCGAACCAAATATGATCGGCCGAAACCTCTCAGGTTGGACATTTTTACCGCATGTTAAATAGGGTTAATTTTTATTAAATATAATTAAACAATTTCTAAAATATCCTATATGTCCCCAACGGTTAGATTTTTTCCCTACTTTATATATACCCTCTCATTTGTCATAATTAGCATGGGATTAGAAAAGTGATTATGTAAAGACCCGAAAAAATAAATAAATAATAATTAATTAATCAAATAATTAATTAAGCATTATTAAATTAAAGTAATTAAATAAATGGTATGATAGATATAAGTGTATATATATATATATATATATATATATATATGATATTAGTATAATATTATTATATAGGTTAGTGGGTTATGGATGTTTGCTTTGTAAGCCAACCAGAGGAACCAAATTAGAGTTGGTGAAATTGGAAATCAAATCCAATTTCAAATAGAACCTCACGCCCTCACTCTCTCCAACTCTCCTCCACAACCACCTCTCTCTCTCTCTCTCTCTCTCTCTCTCTCTCTCTCTCTCTCTCTCTCTCTCAAATTTCTTGGTGAATATTCGGCTGACCGGAAAATGGAAGGTACCATTGGATTCCTAACTCCGCCACCGACATTTCTACCAAAGCGGATTTGTCGTGGGATCAACATAGGCATCACTCCTGGGGAAAGGTAAACCATCACTTTTTCCTTAATTTCTCCTTATATCTGCAGTTAAATTGACGATTGGACACCACCACAGGATCCTAGTCTCAATTGTCATCATTTTGGCCAACGTAAATTTTCAATATGGGTATCCTATGTACCACTCCAAAGCGAGAGTGGGATTTGGGAATTAAATAAATTGGTTATATGTGGAAGTTTAAATGTTTATTAGGAATTTATGGGCCTATGAAATGTTAAAATAGTATTTTATTTAGGGTTGACTTAATGAAACTAGAATTTGTGATTCAAGGTTTAGGTGAGCACCGTAGGCATCGTTTTAGGATCCCTATTGGCGCAGCTCAAGAAATCAGGTAAGGGGGAATATATATTAAACCAAGTTTTTATGAATTAACTGGATAAATGAATTATGTTATGTATATATGTATATGTTTTCATATGGGTTTAATTGTTTGGTGTATTTTATTTTGATTTTGGTTATGTTTATGTTTTTATCTTCTTTGTTAGTTATGTTTAGTTTTGTTGTCCTAGTTTGGTTGGTTGCTGGTGTTAGTTTTTTTTTTTTTTTTTTTTGGGAGGGTTTTTTTGTACTCTCCCCTTTGTTTTATCTTGTAACCATGGTATTCCTCCGCCAAAAGTGAGGGTATACTAATAAATAAATTGAGGTTCCGCCCTCTTTTAGTATATATATAGGTTTAAAATTCCAACCATTTAAATTATGATTTTTGAGCCTAGGTCTGTTTTATTAGATATGTATATGTGAAAGTGGACTGATGAAAGTGAAATATTCTTCAGGGTAATTGTGTAAGAAATGAAAGGTATATTTTTAGTATATAAATGATAAATGAGGGTAGGCTTATTTTACAGAACACGTTTGAAATATATTACTAAATTGTGTGGCATGAGTAAAATGGAAATTCTATGTTGAATTATGTTATATGTATAAGATACAGGTTATACAAGGAATACAATGAGAATGAAAATGTTATATGAACTATGCTACATATGATTGTTAATGTAACCATGTAAATGATGAATAACTTAAAGGAGCTGTAGACTAACTGATGACGGCAAAAAGGAGATGTAGTAGCATATTTAGCGAATATTTATGTGGATTAATTGATGTACAACTAAAAGGAACTGTAGTACGACTAACTGATGTACAACTAAAAGGAGCTGTAGTACGAATGCATGAAATGAAATTAAATGATTGAAATGAAAGAATGAGATGAAATGGAAATGAAATGTGAACGATGTAAAATGGGAAAGAGCCACATAATGTAAAATGCTATGAAATGTCAAAGTTAAAAACATGAACAGATGACAGATATAGAATAATGACAGACAGAATAATGTATTACAGTAGTATCAGTATGTATGCTATTATAACATGGTATGTAGTAACCCGACCCAAAAAAAAAAAAAAATAATAATAATAATAACAATAATAATAAATAATAAATAAATAAATAATGAATAATAAATAAATAAAGAGATATTTTGGAGGAGATATTTTGGAGAAGATATTTTGAAAGGAGATATTTTGAGATATTTGTATATAATTATCTTGAAGGAGATATTGATTTAGATTACTTAAAGGTTAAGTTAGGTTTTATTCTATAAATTATCTCATCCTCTCTCTCTCTCTCTCTCTCTCTCTCTCTCTCTCTCTCTCTCTCTCTCTCTCTCTCTCTCTCTCTCTCTCTCTCTCATTTTCTCTCTCTCTCGCTCTCTAAGATCCTTCACCGTTCGTCGTCCGTTTCAACGATCAAAGGTTCCAGCGTGGATCAGAAGGAGAACTCTACAACTATAGCGGATCAGATCATCGTTTTGAAGATTATCAGGTTTTCCCCAAAAATCAAGGTAAGGATCTGATTTCGATTTCGATTAGGTATTTGTATAGTAGTTAGGATTACAGTGAGGCAATATTCTATGGTTTTTAGGTTTCGAGGATCCAAGGTCATTATTTTGGAACAAACCATTTATGTCTTCATTTTCGGGTTTAAGGTAAAGAGAATTTGATTACAACAACATTTTTGAAAAACTAAATCGCTAAAAAGCTAGTTTATATTTATATGTATGATTTAACTGCTTATTTGCTAAATTCTACCAAGTAGAAATGTCAATTTTACGATTTTAAGGTTTTTGGTAAAAATGAAATTTTGGCGTATGATCTCCAAACCTTATGAAAATCACTTATTTGCATTTATATTGTAATAAGAAATGCTTGAATCCTTTACTTTTCCTTTCAAATGATGTTTACTGGATTTATATCATTTAGCGGATTTTTGGATTAAACTCGTGTGATATATGTTGAAATGGATATGTATGAATTTTCTGTACTATTGATATAGATTATGGGAACGAAGTTCCAATTTTTTATATTGAGTATGTGGAAAACAGAGGCCGGTGATACACCGAGTTGTATTTGTGAGATTGGGTAAACCGAGTGGATAGGCACCGGTTTGAACCCGATGTGATCATTTGAATTTGCGAAAATACTGGAATTGCACAGGTTACTATATTTTATTATAAATTTTATATATGATAAATGCAATCACAACTTGCTACTAAAGGAGTTGAAAGATACTCTAGTGTAAGAAGTTGAAAAAGCTTCAGTAATAGGGGTTGAAAGATACTCCAAATGGCAGGGAATATTCTTCAGCTGGAAGGGTATAAGGCAACCATTCATATTTAAAATCAGTTTGGGTACATTGATAGTCGGCTAGCAGGAGTAATGAAACCACTGGTGAATTAATAAACCAGATGGGGGCAGTCGGACTATATATAGATACTTGACATATGCCTGCATGAACAGGGCATTCTTGGAGATATCAGTGCACAACCCGTGCCACGGGGTAAATAGGCAAAACATATATGACAAGCTGGTAGTTGTTCTAGTAATCATATGCATGATTTAAATGCTTGATGTGTAGATAAATATTATATGATACAGTATTATAAACATATGTTTCAAATATATGAGTTTGTATGAAAATGTGCATATATGCAGTCACACACTGTTGTCACACTTTCTTCCTTATTGAGAGGTGTCTTACCCCATTATACAACCATTGTTTTCAGGTCCTAGTTGCTTGGAGGGACTGGGGAGTTTGTTTTGAGTTTTGATTACGTAAGTATTTTATTTGTGTAATAGACTTATTTGAAGTACCTTTTTGGGAGATTTTAAGAACTTGTGATGTTCTAAGTATGGACATTTGTATTTGACGTTACAGTTAGTAAATTCTGGTATATGTCTAATAGGAAATCCCGATGGATGTTTATGCTTTTTCGCAACATTTATATCCCAGTTATGTATGTGTTACACACGTTTTTCCTTGTTTAGGGCGGGTTGTTCGTGCATGTTTATTAGATACAAATATTTCGTATGTTTGGTAGCCACCTGGGTCCATGTAAATGGTTGGGTCATTACAGTTGGTATCAGAGCTCGTAGCTAGTCGGAAGTATGATTTAATTCATGTTGACTGGTTAGGGATATGTGCTAAACTAAAAAGTTTCTAGTTGTGATAGTCTAGAATAAACCAGAGTATAGGACAAGGATAAGACCTTGGATTTTGCTTTGTATATTTGGAGACGAAAATTCATTGATAGACTTCTGTATTTTTCTGGATCAGTCGAAAGGTTCAAAAAATCACGGCAATCCATTGACAATTTTGTTTCCTAGTAGAAGGGTGAAATTCGAGTTAGAATGAGGATTTCAAATTTATGGAGTATGTCAATGTTTAGAATGTGAACTTGGAGAATTGACCTTATATTGTGATAGTAGTAGTTGATGGGTAGTTTATTACCTTTCTAATGGGTTCTCGTAATTATTTTTAGGATGGAATCCAGGGATATCACGGCCAACGTGGGTGGCAGTAGTAGTGAGGGTTCCGGCCCTGAGGCTGGTAATGACTCTACTAGTGTGTTGCGTGACTTCACACAATAGCTTATGGCTAAGGTAGTGCGGATGAATTAGGAGTAGGATCGTCCTACGACTGAGATGGGTTGCTCCATTGAGCAGTTCATCAGATTGAAGCCCTCAGCTTCTATGGGCAATACAGATCCAGTTCGTGTTGAGAATTGGATCTAGGATATCGAGAAGATCCTAGATGTGTTGAAATGCACTAAAAGGCAGAAAGTCACCTTCACCACGTTCAAGTTGGCAGGGGAGGCTAAAAGATGGTGGGTGTCTGTAAAGTAGATGGAAGAGCACCGAACGATACCAATAGCATTGATGTGGGCCCGATTTAAAGAGATCTTCTTTGAACGTTATTTTCCATCCACAATTAGAAACGTGAAGATGGAGGAATTCATGAATCTGACGCGGGGATTGCTAACAGTACAGCAATACGCTGCTAAATTCCAGGAGTTGTCTCAATTTTCTCCATTCATGATTCCTGATGAAGCAAAGAAGGCCTGGAAGTTTCAGAGGGGTCTAAGGAGTGAGATCCGTAGGCAGACGATGATTTTGCAGTTGCAAGACTTTGCTACACTGGTTGATAAAACCACTGTGGTAGAGGAGAGTCTACTAGAGGACGCAGAGGTTCAGGTCCCAAAGAAGAGGTCAGCGCCTCCCAGTTCTTCATCTGGGACGAGGTAGGGTAACTGGAAGAAGAACAGTGGTGGTACATCTCAGAACACTGTACGTTTCCAACAATGCTTGTTGTGTGGTAGGAGACACTCGGGGCAATGTTGGTTGGCTACGGGGGCTTGTATGCGGTGTGGTAAAGAAGGACACCAGGCGAGAGACTGTAGTATGCAAGGAAACAGTGGAGCCCCACAACAACCATACAGGGGAAATACTTAGGCACAGCGTGGTGGTCAGCAAGGGGGTACCGCTCAGGCTAAGGTGTATTCCCTGACACCTGGCGATGTAGAGAATGTTGGTGATGTAGTCACAGGTATCATTTACATGCTTTCTCATAAAGCTATAGTATTATTTGATTTCGGGGCAACACATTCTTTTATTTCCCGAGATTTTGTTAAATTGTGTGGATTAGAAGTGCAATTGTTAGATTATGAACTGGTGGTGTCTACACCATTTGGATCTATAGTTGGGTGTAGCAAGGTAGTTCGGGACTTCCCGATTGAAATACAGGGGAGGATACTACCAGTTGATCTTGTGGTATACGACATGTATGGCTTTGATATTATCCTAGGGATGGACTTTTTGTTTGCCAGTTATGCCAGTATTGATTGCCACGTGAGAGAGGTGTTGTTTAGACTGCCAGGAAAGCAGGAATTTCAGTTCCGTTGATTGTATGTGCGTTCTACACCACGTATCCTTTCTGCTATGCAAGCTAGAAGACTACTCCTTAAAGGGTGCCAAGCATATCTGGCATTTTTGAAAGACACACCAACAAAAGAACGAGAATTGGAGATGATTACTGTAGTGCGCGAGTTCCCTAATGTGTTTCCAGAAGACTTACCAAGATTACCTCAAGACCGTGAAGTGGAATTTGCCATAGAATTAGCTCCAGGTACGACACTAATATCGAAAGCTTCGTATCAAATGGCTCCAACTAAATTGAGAGAATTGAAGGAACAACTTCAAGAGTTGCTTAACAAGGGGTACATTAGACCTAGTGTTTCTCCTTTAGGAGCACTGGTGTTATTTGTGAAGAAGAAGGATGGATCGATGAGGATGTGCATCGACTACCGAGAACTGACTAAAGTAACAATAAAAAATAAATATCCGCTACCCAGGATCGATGATTTGTTTGACCAACTTCAGGGCACGTAGGTTTTCTCCAAGATTGACCTACGATCTGGGTATGACCAGTTGAAGGTGAAAGCAGAAGACGTCTCAAAAACTGCATTTCGAACTCGGTATGACCATTTTGAATTTATGGTTATGCCTTTTGGTTTGACTAATGAACCTGCAACATTTATGGATCTGATGAACAGGGTCTTTCATGAATATTTAGACCGGTTCATCGTGGTATTTATTAACGACATCCTAGTATATTCTAGGAGCGCTGCAGAGCATGAAATTCATTTGAGGTTAGTTTTGCAGATGCTTAAGGATAAGAGATTATATGTCAAACTAAAGAAGTGTAAGTTCTGGTTAGAGCATATTGCATTTCTTGGTGACGTAGTGCCCAAGGAAGGTGTATCGGTGGACTCGAGTAAAATAGAGGCAGTAGTGAACTAAGCGAGGCCGAAGAATGTTCAGGAAGTCAAAAGTTTCCTAGGTCTTGCAGGCTACTACCATTGTTTTGTAGAAGGGTTCTCCAGTTTAGTGGGTCCTTTTACATGACTTATGAGAAAGAATGTGAAGGACAATTGGACTGAAGATTGCAAGCGAAGTTTCCAGGAGCTAAAAAGGCGGCTGGTTACTACTCCATTTCTGACCATTCCTTCTGGGGATGACGAATTCGTTATATACAGTGATGCCTCTAAGAAGGGTCTGGGCTGTGTTCTAATGCAACAAGACAGAGTAATTGCTTACGCTTCTCATCAACTTAAAGAATACGAGAAGAACTACCCAACGTATGATATGGAATTAGCAACGGTAGTGTTTGCATTGAAAATCTGGAGGCATTATTTGTATGGTGAGAGGTGCGAGATTTTTACCAATCATAAAAGTCTTCAGTACTTTTTCACCTATAAAGAGCTGAACATGAGACAACATAGGTGGCTTGAGTTGATAAAAGACTACGATTGTGTTATTAGCTATCACCCAGGAAAGGCTAATGTGGTGGCTGATGCTTTGAGTCGGAAGTCTATTGATGCGTCGGTCTCAGCAGTAGGAATTCAGCATCAGATTTGTATGGACCTGGAAAGGTTGGGCTTGGGAGTGGTAGAAAGGAATCATCAGGCTGTTCTTGCTAGCTTAGTGGTGCAACCGACCTTACAGGAGAGGATTCGTATGGCGTAGGAAGAGGATCCGGAGTTAGTTGAGGTTATGGAAGGAGTTCAGAATGGGTTGAAGCCAGATTTCAGTATCTCGAGCAACAAGATATTGAGATTTTGCAACAGAGTGTGTGTACTGAATGTTGTTATGATTAAACGGGTCATTCTAGAGGAGGCACACCGTTCGCTCTACACTATGCATCCTGGTAGCACGAAGATGTACAGGGATTTGAGGGAATCTTTCTGGTGGTCTTGCATGAAAAGAGAAATAGCTCATTTTGTAGAGCAGTGTCTGACTTATCAGCGGGTCAAAGCAGAGCACCAAAGGCCAGCAAGACCACTTTAGCCACTTGTCATCCTTAAGTGGAAGTGGGAGCACATTTCGATGGATTTTGTGACGGGATTACCTGTGGTGGTGCATGGGCAGAATGCTATATAGGTTGTAGTAAATCAGCTGACGAAGACTACACATGTCATACCAATCAAAGTCAGCTATTCTTTGAATAGGCTGGTAGAGCTATACGTGTAGGAGATTGTACGACTACATGGTGTTCCTGTTTCTATTGTTTCAGACTAAGATCGTCATTTTACGTCTCGTTTCTAGAAGAGTCTACAAGATGCCTTGGGATCACAACTGACGTTCAGTACATCTTTCCACCCGTAGGAGGATGGATAGTCTGAGAGGACTATTCAGACGTTGGAGGATATGTTGCGGGCTTGTGTACTGGATTTTGGTGATAGTTGGATATGGTATCTACAGCTTGTTGAATTTGCGTATAACAACAGTTACCAAGGTAGCATAGAGATGGCACCTTATGAGGCACTGTATGGTCGCCGGTGTCAATCTCCGTTGTTCTGGGATCAAGTAGGTGAGCGGTAGGTACCGGGTCTGGAATTGGTTCAGCAGACCTCTGTAAAGGTCGAGTTAATCAGGGAAAGAATCAAGGCAGCTCAGAATCGGAAAAAGAGTTATGCTGATGCTCATCGTCGAGAACTGGAATTTGAGGTAGGGGATATGGTTTTTCTTAAGATTGCTCCAATGAAAGGGGTGATGAGGTTCGGAAAGAAAGGGAAGTTAAGTTCTTGGTATATCGGGCCTTTTGAAGTCCTGAAAAGGATAGGTTCGGTTGCTAATCAGGTGGCTTTACCTCCAGTACTATCCAGAGTTCATGACATGTTTCACGTCTTGGTGCTGAGGAAGTATGTGTCGGATCCTTCGTACGTGCTGAGTTACGAACCTCTAGAAATCAATGAAGCTTTATCATATGAGGAGGTACCAGTACTGATATTAGATCGGAAAGTTCAGCAATTACGAACTAGGGAAATACCGCTAGTGAATGTATTATGTTGTAACCATGCAGTGGAGGAAGCTTCATGGGAATTAGAGTCAGAGATATGCCAGAAGTACTTGCAGTTATTTTCGGATGGTACGTAGTTATGTATAGTAGTATAGGTGGCATGGTCTTCGGGAGAGTTTTTTGTGTGTGTAATCTTCCGAAGCATCACATTGTAACCACGGTATTCCTCCGTCATAAGTGAGGGTAGATAATAAATTCAGGCCGGAGTTGCTTTGAGGGTGGCTGCCGACTCTTCTGTAGGTCTCCGACGTAAGGTAGAGTATGCTTGGTCTCCGTGGTGCTTACACACTGCCCCTTCTTCTCCGGCGGGGGCGCTTGTCGTCCCGCCCCCCGCCCCCCTGCGACCGACCCCGCCCCATGCCCTTGTTGATGAGTCTTCTAGGGCCGATCTACAACGTCTTCCCGAGAGTTGTTCTTGAGCTCTGATTTGAGGCACTACGGGGTGCCTTCTTCAAATGGAGTGACTCAACACCGATAGGAAACGGGATTAGTCGACCTCTTGATTTTTACTAAAAAAAAAAGACTAACTTCACAAACTTGTGATAGAAAACTTCAATATTTGAAATCTTCTCCTTACCACCACCAAGAGCTCCTTCCTTGTGCTTGGAATGAGAGGGCTATATATAGGCTTAGCTTAGGGCAAGCATAGGAAAGAAGACATAGGGGAGTCATGATGGGGGGAACCAAGTATGGGGGGAAGAATGATGAAGGGAAATTAGCATGGGAAGAATGATAAAAGGAAGAAACATGACATGTGGTGAGTGATGATGGAGGGAACAAAGTATGGGATGAAGAATTATGAAGGGAATATAGTATGGGAAGATTGGTAAAGGGAAGAAACATGACATGTGGTGAGTGATGATGGAGGGAACAAAGTATGGGATAAAGAATAATGAAGAGAATATAGCATGGGAAGATTGATAAATGGAGGAAACATGACATGTGGTGAGTGATGATGGGGGGACAAAGTATGGGATGAAGAATTATGAAGGGAATATAGTATGGGAAGATTGGTAAAGGGAAGAAACATGACATGTGGTGAGTGATGATGGGGGAACAAAGTATGGGATGAAGAATTATGAAGGGAATATAGTATGGGAAGATTGATAAAGGGAGGAAACATGACATGTGGTGAGTGATGATGGGGGGACAAAGTATGGGATGAAGAATTATGAAGGGAATATAGTATGGGAAGATTGGTAAAGGGAAGAAACATGACATGTGGTGAATGATGATGGAGGGAACAAAGTATGGGATGAAGAATTATGAAGGGAATATAGTATGGGAAGATTGGTAAAGGGAAGAAACATGACATGTGGTGAGTGATGATGGGGGGGACAAAGTATGGGATGAAGAATTATGAAGGGAATATAGTATGGGAAGATTGATAAAGGGAGGAAACATGACATGTGGTGAGTGATGATGGGGGAACAAAGTATGCTTGCATTTGACAAATTAAAATAAATAAATAAATAATAATAATAATAATAATAATAATAATAATAATAATAATAATATGAGGGTTCTAGAAGCTGTGTGGAGCCCATTGGAGATGTGTGGGTCCCACGCGCCATGTGGGGTCCACAAGCCGTTTGAGGGTTACAAAAGCCCGAGCTAGCAAGGCGCCGGATATGTGGATCCGAACTAGCAATCCAGAGGGGGTAACGTGCACCGATGTAGGAATCCGAGCTAGTGTACCAGGAGAAGTGGGGACCACAAACCGTGTGGGGGCCCAATTGAGATATGTGGGGCCACAAGCCATGTGGGACCTAAAAAGATGTGTGGGGTCCACAAGCCATTTAAGGGTTATAGAAACCCGAGCCAGTAGACCCAAGCATGCCAATAGAGGTAACGTGCCATCGGATGTAGGAATCCGAGCTAACGTACCAGAGCAGGTAACGTGCATCGGATGTAGGAATCCGAGCTAGCGTACCAGAGGGGGTAACGTGCACCGGATGTAGGAATCCGAGCTAGCGTACCAAAGAGGGTAACGTGCATCGGATGTAGGAATCCAAGCTAGCGTACCAGGAGAAGTGGGGTCCACAAACCGTGTGGGGCCCAATTTGAGATATGTGGGGCCCACAAGCCATGTGGGACCTAAAAAGATGTGTGGGGTCCACAAGCCATTTAAGGGTTATAGGGACCCGAGCTAGCAGGCACAAGCATGCCAAAAGAGGTAACGTGCATCGGATGTAGGAATCCGAGCTAGCGTACCAGGAGAAGTGGGGTCCACAAACCATGTGGAAAGGTTTTGACATGAGGTCTCCTCGGAAAGGCCTGGTTAAAATTGGGGTGTCGACATCTGCAACATTTATATCCCAGTTATGTATGTGTTACACCCGTTTGTCCTTGTTTAGGACGGTTTATTCGTGCATGTTTATCAGATACGGGTATTTCGTATGTTCGGTAGCCACCTGGGTCCGTGTAAAGGGCTGAGTCATTACATGGTACGTGTTATGGGTGGGGCAAACTCTTCGCCTGAGGGCTTGCTGAGAAAGGTGAGTGCCCTACTAGGTATCAGATGTAGTAGTGGGCTGCATATCGTATTAGGGCAGAGGAAAATTACTTGTATAAGTGGGTAAATTTCCTTATTCTCGCGAACCTTCGCTGGTAAACTTTTGTATGAACTGTGTGAGTACGAGATTAATTTTTCATCTGAGAGCTTACTGAGTAAGGTAAGTGCCCTGATATGCTCCAGTTGTGACCATTGGTTGCCTAAAGTATCAAAGCAGAGGGGTACTACTTGTATGGGTGGATAATCACCCCAATTCTTAGGAAGTCTCGTTGGTAAAATACCTTACATGTGTTTGATCAGACTCAGAAAAGGATTTTAAAAATTATGATTAAATGCAAATGATGATTTTATATGTTATTTACAAACCTCATGTTGGCTACACGCTAATTTAATATATTGTTTCTTCCTTTACTGAGACGTGTCTCACCCGAATGCAAATTCATCTTTTCAGGACCTCCACATGATCGAACTTAGAGAGCTCATGATTGTTATAGTATTTTTGAGTTAGAAAGAGAGGGTATAAGCTTGATGATATTTCTGAGCTGTATTAAGTTTTTATGTTTATGTTTTAAGTTTTCTGAGTTATGGATGGATGTGAATATTGGATGTTGGAGATATGTATATATATGTAGATGCAGGTTGAAGGGTAGATTATTTGGGATGTTATAGTTAGAAACTATGATATTTTATTATTTGAAAATTATATTTATGTTTTCCCCTGCGTGATTGAATTGAGTATTGGGTTCAGATGAATTAATGACATGGTACTTGGGTCCCACAAGGCGAGTTTGGGGCTCCATGAAACATATTTATTCAAAATAATGCACTGGGCCCTGTTTTCAGTTTAAGGCATTACATTTTGGTATCAGAGCATTAGGTTTTGGATTCTGCAGACTCTAGAATCAATTAATACCAGAGTATAGGATTGAGTTATGATAAGGATAGATAAGGGTAGATTAAGATACCATTAGGAATTCTGATTTGTGTTTTGTAAGTTTGGAGGCAGAGATCCCTTGAAGGTCTTCTATGTTTTTCTGAAGAAGTAGCTAACTTCAGAAAATCATGGTAAATTCATTGATGGTGATGTTTCCGAATAGAGAAATTAGAACTTGGGATTTGAACTCAAAGGTTAGGTTGGTTGATTTGTGTAGAAAAAAAAAAAAATCTTTGAAGGAGAATAATTTAGGTGATGTGATTTAATGGTTTGTGGTCAAGTTAGGTGTTTGATATTTAAATTGGAGTATATGGAAATGTGGTATGAGGTTGGTTAGTTGATTTCAGAGGTTATGATAGATATATAAGTATACATACATACATACATACATACATATATACATATATATATATATATATATATATATAGTATAATATGATAAAGTAAGTTATAATAATATATATATATACATACATATATATATATATATATGAAATTAGTATAATATTATTATATAGGTTAGTGGGGTTATGGATGTTTGCTTTGTAAGCCAACCAAAGGAACCAAATTAGAATTGGTGAAATTGGAAATTAAATCCAATTTCAAACAGAACCTCTCGCCCTCTCTCTCTCCAACTCTCCTCCATGATCACCTCTCTCTCTCTCTCTCTCTCTCTCTCTCTGAAATTTCTCGTTGAATATTCGGTCGAGGAAAATGGAAGGTACCGTTAGATTCCTAACTCCACCACCAACATTTCTACCAGAGCGAATTTGTTGCGGGAAAAGGTAAACCCTCACTTTTTCCTTAATTACTCCTTAAATCTTAAGCTAAATCGATGATCAGGCACTACCACGGGGTCCTAGTCTCGATCGTCGTTATTTTGGTCAGAGTAAATTTTTAATTTGGGTGTCCCAGGCACCACTCCAAAGTGAGAGTGAGATTTGGGGAACTAAGCAAATTAGTTATATTGGGAAGTTTTAATGTTGATTGGGAATTTATAGGCCTAGGAAATGTTAAAATAGTATTTTATTTAGGGTTGATTTAATGGAACTACGATTTGTGATTCAGGGTTCGGGTGAGCGCCGCAGGCATCGTTTTGGGGTTCCTATTGGTGTAATTCAAAAAACCAGGTATGAGGGAATATATATTAATCCAGGTTTTTATGAATTAAACAGATAAATGAATTATGTTATGCATATATGTATATATTTTTATATGGGTTTAAAATGCCAACCATTTAAATTATGATTTCTGAGCCTAGGACTGTTTTATTAGATATGTATATGTGAAAGTGGATTGATGAAAGTGGAAGATTCTTCACGATAATTGTGTAAGAAATGAAAGGTATATTTTTAGTATATAAATGATAAATGAGGGTTGGTTTATTTTATAGAACATGTTTGAAATATATTACTAAATTGTGTGGCATAAGTAAAATGGAAATTCTATGTTGAATTATGTTATATGTATGAGATACAATTTATACAAGGAATGCAATGAGAATGAAAATTTAATATGACCTATGTTGCATATGATTGTTAATGTCACCATGTAAATGATGAACAACTGCAAGGAGTTGTAAACTAACTGATAATAGTAAAAAGGAGTTGTAGTAGCAGATTTAGCACATATCTATGTGGATGAACTGATGCACAACTAAAAGGAGCTGTAATACGACTAATTGATGTACAACTTAAAGGAGTTATTGTGACGCCCCGATTTTTGTTTCATACAATTTTTTTTCACTAATACATAAAAAAATTTATATTCACTCTTCATCTACAACACTCACAAATCGGCCACGTCAACAACTCTACTACCATTCATACGACCCGACTTGCATTAGGTACTGGGTAAAAAGTCATTTCATTATTACAACCTAACAGCGGAAGACAGTATAATTATAATATCTAGAACACAATATCCAGAGCACTAACATACATATTTACACAATACTATCTCATACCCAAAAACGATACAACCCTAGGGAATCACACCTCCCTAGTCCAAACTCACCCTGTATATCAGGGTCCCAACTCTCTATGATCACAGAGCTTTATCACTTGGCCTATCCTTGTTCTATGAAAAATTTAGATAATTTGGGTGAGACACATCTCAGTAAGAAGGAATAAATTATTTACAATGTGTGGCCACATGAGTTCAATTATAACATACTTTATTTTTCAAAACAACATTTCATTGGAGAAAATACACTAATATTCACATTCACATAATCATATAAATATACAACACAAGCTTTTATAAGCTTTAAAACCATTTCTCAAGTTTATTCATTTCCAATACACATAATTACCCGTAAAGTTCCTGAGAATAGGGAAGATTGTCCATCCATACAGGTAGCTTCCCTCTGCCCTAACACGTTATGCAACCAAGAATGGCCACATCTGATACCTATTAGGGCACTCGCCTTACTCAGTAAGCCCTCAAGTGGAGAGTTTCACTTCACCTCAATTATTTATTTTATAAAACATACTCTTTCATTTTTCATAATCATTTCCCATTTTAACTCATTACATATCTATGTATACATAAATTCACATTTATGTACTTTACATAATACGTTAAGTCATATAATTCCAATTCTCAACACATTCATGATTTCCATACTGAGCATACCTCCCCAATGGCATCAGTAGGAATATCACAACACAATTTCCATACTGAGCATACCTCCCCAATGGCATCAATAGGAACTTCACAACACAATTTATACACTGAGCATACCTCCCCAACAGCATCAGTAGGAACTTCACAACACAATTTCCATACTGAGCATACCTCCCCAACGGCATTCGTAGGAACTTCACACACACACAGTCTCCATACTAAGCATACCTCCTCAACGGCATTAATAGGAACTTTATAGACACAAATAGTCTCCATACTAAGCATACCCCCCCCCCCTCAACGACATTAGTAGGAACTTCACACACACACACACACACACACAATCTCCATACTGAGCATACCTCTGCAACGGCATCAGTAGGAACTTCACACACACAGTCTTCATACTGAGCATACCTCCCCAACGGCATCAGTTGGAACTTCACACACACACACACACACACATAAACAGTCTCCATACTAAGCATACCTCCCCAACGACATTAATAGGAACTTCACACACACACATAATCTCCATACTGAGCATACCTCCCCAACAACATCAGTAGGAACTTCACACACACACACACACACACACACACACACACACACACAGTCTCCATACTGAGCATACCTCCCCAACAACATCAGTAGGAAAGGAATACCACCCACTCGCAATTATTGTGCGATGTTGGCATATCATGAATCATATTTCAGTATATCTCAATTCAATTTAATATAAATATTCTCATTATTTTTTGTGCACATGTCATCATCTCATAATAATATATATCACATTTCACATATTTTCACATTTCCCAAAATACTCATATCAGTAATTTGTACAAACTCATTTTTCATGCAAATAAATTCTACTCACGTATAAATATCACATCAATCATTCTCATTTCACTATTTTCTCAGAAAATACACATCATTATATTTCACATTTTTCAACATACATCCTATGCCATACAGTTTTCATCTATTATTCAAAAAATATTAATTTCACACTCCAAAATATCATAATTTAAAATTACTCAAATGCCACATAATTTATCTAATATTTATATCATAATAATTTTCAGACAAAATAACATATGCTCATTTTCACATATTAATTCAAATAGTAATTCTAAAAACACTGCTATAATTTATTTCCCTTACCTGGCTTACTGAGAGTCTCGTTAACACCCCAACTCCTAGGCCCTTGGTGCCGAAAATTCAACTCCTGCAATTTGCATTTTTCCTTGATTCATTAATCTATTTCTCCAAAATAATACTCATCTAACCTTCCCTAGGCTCCATATACCCCAAATTAATATTTAAAGTAACATTTAACAACCCCACTTAATTTTTTGAATTTTACCTACGGGTCCCAAAATTACACCCGCGGCGCTCACCCGGGCTTAAATTTCTGAAATCCTACTTCAACCCCAGATGCTCAACATTTTAACATTTGTAAATTAATACTAATTAATTAAAAATAAGCCCCTTAATAACTCTAGTACCCCAAATTTGGGGTTTTGCCTATAACAACCCCACGAGAATTCTGTCCCGCTAGACTTGTAGAGAATCATACCTAGATTCTCGTGGTGGTGTCCGTTCTTTGATTGAGCTTATAATTTGCAAGAAATTAAAAAAAAAAAAATTGGTTTACCCCAGGAGATACGTCTACGCCGCTCCTACCATCGATCCGCTCCAGTAGAAATGACTGCATCGGAGAATAGAGTCTAGTGGCATCTTCCGATTTTCGATTGGGTGAAAATTCATCACGAAATCGAGGAGAGAGGGTGAGAGAATGGAGAGAGAGAGAGAGAGAGAGAGAGAGAGAGAGAGAGAGAGAGTGTGTGTGTGTGTGTCTGCACGCGATCAGAAGAAAAGAAGAAGAAGAAAGAAAGAAAAGAAGAAACCAAAACAAAAAAAAAAAACAAAACAACAAACCTCTTGAAGTTAGAAGCTTTAGAATAATAATAATAATAATAATAATAATAATAATAATAATAATAATAATATATTTAATTAATATTAATAATTATATATTTTATTAATAAAAATAAAAATAAATTTGAATTATTTTTTTTCTTTTCTTTTTTTTAAATCTGATTAATTAATTAATTAATTAATTAATTAATTATTATTTTTTTGGAATCACTCCACTAATCTTCTATATCCCTTTTTATGGTTATTACATTCCTCCCTCATAAAAATTTCGTCCTCAAAATTTGTTATTCGTTTACCTCTCATTCTTAGAGAGAAACACCCCAATTTTATTATTCACCTTCACTTATGGCGGAGGAACACCGTGGTCTCCTGCGTTAAAGTCCAATTCTCGCCGGCAAGTATCTGCATAACTCTTTTGCTGGCTCTGTGCTGTTCACATCCTGTCTCTGATGAGTCTGACTTTATCCCGAGTCTGCTCTACCAGCTCTGGCCCCAATATCTGTCTCTCCTTGATCTCATCCCAATACAATGGGGATTGAGACCTCCTACCATACAGTGCCTCATATGGTGCCATCCCAATGCTGGCCTAGTAGCTGTTGTTATACGCAAATTCAACTAGTAGCAAATATTGCATCCAACGACCTCCAATGTCCAGCACATATGCTCATAGCATATCCTCTAGAATCTATATTGTCCTCTCCGTCTGCCATCTGTCTGAAGATGAAAAGTTGTGTTGAATGACAAATGAGAACCCATGGCCCCTTGCAGACTCTTCCAAAAACGAGATGTGAACCATGAGTCTTTATCTGAAACTATGGACACTGGGACGCTGTGGAGCCTAACTATCTCCTAGATGTATAACTCAACCAATCTGTCCATGGAGTAGCTAACTATGGTTGGCACAAAGTGGGCAGTCTTTGTCAATTGATCCACCACTACCCAAATAATGTCTTGTCCATGCAATGCCGGTGGCAATTCTATGACGAAATCCATCACTATATGCTCCCACTTCCACTTAGGAATGTGGAGTGGCTGCCATGATCCCGTCGGTCTCTGATGCTCAACCTTCACTTGCTGGCACGTCAAACACTGATCCACATATTAGGCTATCTCCCTCTTCATGTTGCCCCACCAAAAGGACTCTCGAAGATCTATGTACATTTTAGTGCTGCTCATATGTATAGTATACAAAGATCGATGTGCTTCCTCTAGAATAACTTTCTTGATCTCAGGATCGGCAGGAACCCATAACCTGGTACGGAACTACAAGGCTCTATCATCTGAAATACTGAACTCTAGTTCCTGACCATCCTGTACCTTTCCCACAAGCTCTACTAGTTCTGCATCATTCCTCTGAGTTGCTTTAATCCTCTCATGTAGAGTTGGCTGCAAAACCAAGTTAGCAATGAACGCTTGGTGATCACCCTCTACTAGCTCCACACCGAGCCTCTCTAGATCCATCTGGATTGGATGCTAAATCTCCACTGCAGACACAGATGAACCCACTGATTTCCAACTCAAAGCATCAAGAATCACATTTGTTGACCTTATAGGTCATATCCCTGTTTTGATTATGAAAAATACTCATGTATTTAATGTCTGCCGAGTTGATGTGCAGGTTTATCTTGGCGGTATCATATGATGGCACTCGGAGACCCTTGGAGGAAAATGAAGACCCTAGTTATAATATAATTGTTGTATTTCTTTGATGTAAAGGGTTTGTAATAGTAATTAGGGCTTATGGCTCGTAATAATTGCATGCATCACCTGCTTGATTTATTATGTAAGCTCAAACAAACCATAAACTGAATATGACCTTAGAAAGACCTTAGGGTTTTCCCTTCGGTCGACCGACATCGGACTTTTTCAGTGTCTTAATTTTAGATCCCAAATGACCTTAGGACACATGCACTTGCACCTATGTTTGATAGGCACTTAAATAAGGTTTATATGTTGCAAGACGGGACCGAAATGATTGACTGGCCAACTTAGTTCATTTTGGTCTGGTCGACCGAATTGAACTTGGGTGAACCATTGACCAAGGTCCGATCAACCGACTTTAGGTAGTTCAAAAAGCCCTGGTCAATCAAAACCTTCCTAAAGTCAAAGTTTGTCCACCTGGTCGACCGAACCTATACAGTTCAAAACTCTTGGTCGACCGAAACCCCCTGGGTCAACAGTTTGACCATCTGGTCAACCGAGCCAGTTTTGTACTCCAACTACCTGGTCGACCGAGGGTCCTCGAGAGAATTCCCAGCGGTCTGGTCGACCGAACCAGCTAGTTCAAAATGGCCTGGTCGACCGAACCTCGAAAAATTAAGAAATCGCACTCTCCTGGTCGACCGAGCCCTCAATTCAAAATTCCCATGGTCAAGCGAACCATATGAGACTTGGTCGACCGAAACATTTCTGGTCGACCGGACCTCTTGGGTTGCCCTGATTTTTACCGCGGTTAAATATTTTTTAAACAGGGTTAAACTGCTTTAAACATCATTAAACTTTCTTAATAATACCCAATATGTTCCCAACGGTCATATTTTCTCCTATGCCTATATATATGAGATCATTTGAGAAAATTATATATGATTAGCTACTTTGATTAGGGTGAAATTCTCTGAAAATCATAAAACCCATAATACTCATCTTTGAGCCTCCAACACTTATTCTTACCAGATCTTACTTCTCAAATATTTTTGTAAGTGTGATTTAAGTGTTGTTATTCTTTTAGGATTGCTCTCTCAAGATTGTGCTTGTGTGAAATTTATTTTATTTGAAAGCACATCCTCAAGTGTTCGTAGGTGACTTTATCAATAAGTCTTTCCTAAGAAAACTTCTTTGGAACTTCTAAGTATTGCATCGTCAATGCAATATCTTGAGAAGTTTATATTTGATTTTGGTTGCAAAAACTCTTTCTAAATCACTTTCAAATATCTAGTGTGTTTCATTTGATAAATCTTTGAAGAGATATTTGTTTGTGTGACAAAAATCTTTGTTGCAATATTCATTAATTTATATCATTCATTGAATACAAAGATTAAACTCTTTTTGCAAACAAAACATATATATTACTTGAGCATCATACATCTGAGAAAATCTGTTGATTGAAATATACATATATATTGTCTGGCTTGTATCTTTGTGTGAGCTATTAGATTGAACACATATTGTGATACAAAGATCATACTGGTTGACACTCTCACGTACGCATTACACTGATAGAAAATTCATTTGAGAGTTGAACCATCTAGACCACATTGAACTTACATATTAAATCATATTATGGTGTTTGTTATTGTGCGCACCTGGGTACATATCTGCTTTACACGAAAGCACAATCACTGTACCATTTGATTGTAATACACATTCGTTGTATTTTCAGGCACGAGCCTGAAGAGGGAGACTAGCCCTGGAATAGTCTCGGATTGACTTAGACCCGGTTAGGAAAGCTAGGTGCGTCATCCTATTAAGGCGTGTAAGTTGAGGTCAGCCCCGCTAATTGACCTGGTTAAGGTTGAGGTCAGCCCTGTGTTAATTTGACCTGGTTGTAAACGGTGCCGCTCCACCCTTAAGTAATCCTTTAGTGGAATCCTCGAGCTTGCGAGCTAGATGCGGGGACGTAGGCATAGTTGGCCGAACCCCGATAATATATCGTGTGTCTATTTACATTTTAACACTTTATATTTACCGCACGTATATGTTATAATATGAATGATGTGCTTGATTTAAATTTCACGTATCTTATTTATCAACACATTTGGAATTGTGTAAAAAGACCCTAGGTTACCAAATCATATTGACTTTTGACTTAACCTAGGAGAAAAGTTTAAAATTTCTAATTCACCCCCCTCTTGGGAATACACCAATTCTAACAACATTAACCTTTCCTGTGTGGTAGCTAATAATGCAGTCGTAATCCTTTATTAGTTCCAACCATCTCCTTTGCCTCATATTTAATTCCTTCTGCGTGAAAAATTATTTTAAACTCTTATGATCAGTAAATATCTCACACCTACCCCCATATAGATAGTGCCTCCAAATCTTCAATGCGTAAACAACCGCTACCAATTCTAGATCATGGGTAGGACAGTTATTCTCATATTCTTTCAAGTATCGTGAGGCATAGGCTATCACTCTCCCTCGTTGCATCAACACACATCCAAGCCCTTTATGGGATGCATCACTGTAAATTACGAACCCCTCTTCTCCTGAAGGAATCGTCAACACAGGCGCAGTGATGAGTCGTTACTTCAATTCTTGGAAGCTCTGTTCACATTCGTCAGACCACTCAAACTTCACTCCCTTCCTAGTCACTATGGTCAGCGGGCCTGACAGTCTCGAGAAACCTTCAATAAACCTGCGGTAGTATCCAGCCAATCCCAAGAAACTCCTGATCTCGTGCACGTTCTTTGGTCGTACCCAGTCTACTACCACCTCAATCTTACTCAGATCAATAGAAATACCACCCCTGGATATATTGTGTCCAAGGAAGGTAACCTGTTCCAGCTAGAATTCCCACTTCTTGAGCTTCACATATAGCTTCTTCTCTCGCAATACCTGCAGCACTATACTCAAATGCTTCTCATGATCCTTTGGACTTTTTGAATACACCAGTATATCATCAATAAATACTACCACAAACTGGTCCAAATATTGGTGAAAGACCTTGTTCATCAAATCCATAAACACTACAGGAGCATTCGTCAAACCAAATGACATAACTAGAAATTCATAGTGACCATACTGTGTTCTGAATGCCATCTTCGAAACATCTTCCGCCCTGACATTCACCTGATGGTACCCAAAGCGTAAGTCTATCTTCGAAAAGATATATGTCCCCCGTAATTGGTCAAACACATCATTAATACGCGGGAGCAGGTATTTATTTTTGATAGTCACCTTGTTTATTTCCCGATAGTCGATACACAACCTCATCGATCCATCCTTCTTCCTCACAAACAAAACTAGTGCTTCAAAGGGTGACATACTGGGTTGAATAATCCCCTTATCTAGAAATTCCTGCAACTGCTCTTTCAATTCTTTCAGTTCTGCTAGTGTCATTCTATACAACGCTTTAGAAAACGGCACTATCCCTGGAACCAAATCAATAACAAACTCTACCTCACGATCAGGAGGTAGTCCTAGTAAATCCTCGGGAAATACATCAGGATATTTCCTCACCACTGGGATATCCTCCACCCTTAGTTTCCCTTTTGATACTACCTTCACACAGGCTAAATATCCCTGACAACCTTCTAATAGCAATCCACGTGCCTGAATAGCGGATAGTAACTGAAGTGGGGTGCGCACACGTGATCCCACGAATCCGTACTCCTTCCCCTCTAGAGGTCTGAATACTACCACTCTCTGATGGCAATCAATGCTAGCATAGTGGGGAGCTAGCCAATCCATACCCAAGATTATCTCAAACTCATGCATATCTAAAACTACCAGATTAACTAACAAAGAGCTCCCCTGAATACCCACCAGACAGTCTCGAGTATCTTTCTACATATCCCTATAGCCCCAGTAGGCGTTGCAACAGACAAACTAATATCTAATTGCTGAGGCTTAAACCCACACAACTTAACATAATCCCAGGCAATAAAAGAATTAGTTGCCCTAGAATCAAATAAGAAAGTAGCTTTAAATGACAGTATTGAAACAGTATCTGTCACCATATCTCCCACCGCCTTAGCATCTCCCTGCGTCAATGCATAAATTCGTGCCCGGGCAGTATTCCTCTGCTGTCCACCTCAAGGTGCCTGATAGCCTCCTCTGTATGGTTGAAGAATAGCCACTACCATTGGTGGTGCCTAACAGTTCCTTGCAAAATGCCTAGGCTGGTGGCATTGATAGTAGACAACCTCCCTCGCTCGGCACTCTCCTGGGTGCCTCCTCAAACATCTGAGATAAGGAGGGGGCATTTTTCTACCCTACACTGCTCACTCTCCTCCTCCTTATCATCGTCCCCCTATGCTATCATATCTCCTCCATGACCCTCGACTGGGCCCTGCTTGAAAATCAGAAGGAGCGGGCCTCTTCCTTTGGCTCTGGGTGGCTGTGCCTCTCTGCATGCTGCTCTCAATCACTGCAGCCCTGTCCACTATCTCTAAGAAGGTCTGAACTCATAAGCCTACCACCTGCTTATACGAATTCTACCTCAGGTCCTCCTTAAACTTCCTCGCCTTCCTCTCCTCATCTGGCACCATATACGGGGCAAACCGAGATAGCTCAACAAACCTCACTGCATACTATTATACTGTCATAGACCCCTGTGTCAGATACAGAAACTCTGACGCCTTCGAACTCCTGACCGTAGCGGGAAAGTACCGCTCGAAAAAAATCTCCTTGAAGTAACTCCATGTCATCGCTACAAGGTCAGGCTTTTGCTCCTTAAGTAATCTCGCTGACCTCCACCAGGGCTTTACCTCCCAAGTCAATTTAAATGTGGAAAATAACACCCTCTGCTTATTTGTACATAAGAGGACTGCCAGTATGTCCTCTATGTCTTGAACCTAGTTCTCTGCTACTAGTGGATCCGCTCCTCTAGTAAAAGACGTGGGTCGCATACCTGTGAACTGCTCGATCGTGTAACTCCGCTCCCCCAAGCTCCTAGCCATCTCAGCCATCACCTGCTGAGTGACGCTACGCAGCACTACGTCAAGGTCTGCACCACCCATATTGGAAGGTCCTACTCCATCACAACCCGCATTAGCGATACTGTTCCCCGGATCCATCCTGCAAAGGGAGCAACTAATCTCAACATACAATTACTATCACACAACCCATACACCGCTATAACACATAAATTAATCTTCTGTGACCATTCATCTACACATCCTTAATTCCCATTTAAGATTCAGTCCTACCACTCAGAAACAAGACCCAACAATAGTATTCACGATTTTCATGAAATCGTCACCCTAGGAAAAACACATAAACAACCCCGGTACTCCTGTCTCTAGGCCGCAAGATAGAATCCTAAATTCTCACATCATCCTCTAACAACCACTAACTCACATTTCAATCTACCCATCTCCAATTTCCCTCAAAATCCACTCCTATATTCTGGTATTGTATTCCACTGTCTACTAAAGTCTACAGAACCTAGCAACCTAGGCTCTGATACCAAACTGTGATGCCCCAATTTTTTATTTTTTGTACAAATTTTTTTTCACTAATACATAAATAAATTTATATTCACTCTTCATCTACAACACTCACAAATCGGCCACGTCAACAACTCTGCTACCATTCATATGACCCGACCTGCATTAGGTACCGAGTAAAAAGTCATTTCATTATTACAACCTAACAGCAGGAGACAGTATAATTATAATATCCAGAACACAATATCCAGAGTACTAACATACATATTTACACAATACTATCCCATACCCAAAAACGATACAACCCTAAGGAGTCACACCTCTCTAGTCCAAACTCACCCTCTATATCAAGGTCCTAGCTCCCTATGATCACGAAGCTCTATCACTTGGCCTATCTCTGTTCCCTGAAAAATTTAGATAATTTGGGTGAGACGCATCTCAATAAGAAGGAATAAATTATTTACAGTGTGTGGCCATATGAGTTTAGTTATAACATGCTTTATTTTTCAAAACAACATTTCATCCGAAAAAATACACTCATATTCACATTAACATAATCATATAGATATACAACACAAGATTTTATAAGCTTTAAAATTATTTCTCAAGTTTATTCATTTCCAACACACATAATTACCCGTGAAGTTCCTAAGAATAGGAAAGATTTCCCGCGCATACAAGTAGCTTCCCCCTGCCCTAACAGGTTATGCAACCAAAAATGGCCACATTTGATACCTATTAGGACATTCACCTTACTCGTAAGCCCTCAGACAGGGAGTTTCACTTCGTCTCAATTATTTATTTTATAAAACACACACTCTTTCATTTTTTATAATCTTTTCCCATTTTAACTCATTACATATCTATGTATACATAAATTCACATTTATGTACTTTACATAATACATTAAATCACATAATTCCAATTCTCAACACATTTACGATTTCCATACTGAGCATACCTCCTCAACAGCATAAGTAGGAATCTCACAACACAATTTCCATACTAAGCATACCTCCCCAATGGCATCAGTAGGAACTTCACAACAAAATTTCCATATTGAGTATACCTCCCCAACGGCATCAATAGGAACTTCACAACACAATTTCCATACTGAGCATACCTCCTCAACGGCATCAGTAGGAACTTCACACACACACACACACACACACTCTCCATACTGAGCATACCTCCCCAATAGCATCAGTAAGAACTTCACACACACACACATAGTCTCCATACTAAGCATACCTCCTCAACGACATCAGTAGGAACTTCACACACACACACACACACACACACAATCTCCATACTGAGCATACCTCCCCAACGACATCCGTAGGAACTTCACACACACACGCAGTCTCCATACTGAGCATACCTCCCTAACAGCATCAGTAGGAACTTCACAGACGCACACAGTTTCTATACTAAGCATACCCCCCCCCCCAACGACATCAGTAGGAACTTCACACACACACACACACACACACACACACACAATCTCCATACTGAGCATACCTCCCCAACGGCATCAGTAAGAACTTCACACACACACACACACATACACACACAGTCTTCATACTGAGCATACCTCCCCAACGGCATCAGTTGGAACTTCACACACACACACACACACAGTCTCCATACTGAGCATATCTCCCCAACGACATCAATAGGAACTTCACACACACACAATCTCCATACTGAGCATACCTCCCCAACAACATCAGTAAGAACTTCACACACACACACACAGAGTCTCCATACTGAGCATACCTCCCTAACGGCATCAATAGGAAAGGAATACCTCCCACCCACAATTATTGTGCGATGTTGGCATATCATGAATCATATTTCAGTATATCTTAATTCAATTTAATATAAATATTCTCATCATTTTTTGTGTACATGTCATCATCTCATAATAATATATATCACATTTCACATATTTTCATATTTCCCAAAATACTCATATCAGTAATTTGTACAAACTCATTTTTCATGCAAATAAATTCTACTCACGTATAAATATCACATCAATCATTCTCATTTCATTATTTTCTCAGAAAATACACATCATTATATTTGACATTTTTCAACATACATTGTATGCCACACAGTTTTCATCTATTATTCAAAAAATATTAATTTCACACTCCAAAATATCATAATTTAAAATTACTCAAATGCCACACAGTTTATCTTATATTTATATCATAATAATTTTCAGACAAAATATCATATGCTCATTTTCACATATTAATTCAAATAGTAATTCTAAAAACACTGTTATAATTTATTCCCCTTACCTGGCTTACTGAGAGTCTCGTTAACACCCCAATTCCTACGCCCTTGGAGCCCGAAATTCAACTCCTGCTATTTGCATTTTTTCCTGATTAATTAATCTATTTCTCCAAAATAATACTCATCTAACCTTCCCTAAGCTCCATATACTCCAAATTAATATTTAAAGTAACATTTAACAGCCCCACTTAATTTTTTGAATTTTACCTACGAGTCCCAAAATTACACCAGCGACGCTCACCCGGGCTTAAATTTTTGAAATCCTACTTCAACCCCAGATGCTCAACATTTTAGCACTTCTAAATTAATACTAATTAATTAAAAATAAGCCCCTTAATAACTCCCATACCCCAAATTTGGGGTTTTATCCACAACGACCCCACGAGAAATCCGGTCTGCTAGACTTGTAGAGAATCATTCCTAAATTCTTGTGGTGGTGTCCGTTCGTCGATTGGGCTTATAATTTGTAAGAAATTAAAGAAAAAAGAGAAATTAGCTTACCCCAGGAGATACGTTTACGCCGCTCCTACCACTGATCCGCTCCAGTAGAAATGACTGCATCGGAGAATGGAGTCTAGCGGCATCTTCCGATTTTTGATCGGGCAAAAATTTGTCACGAAATCCAGGAGAGAGGGTGAGAGAATGGAGAGAGAGAGAGAGAGAGAGAGAGAGAGAGAGAGAGAGAGAGAGAGAGAGAGAGAGAGAGTCTGCATGCAATTAGGAGAAAAGAAGACGAAGAAAGAAAAGAAGAAACCAAAAAAAAAAAAAACAAAACAACAAGCTTTAGGAGAGTAATAATAATAATAATAATAATAATAATAATAATAATAATAATAATAATAATAATAATAATAATATATTTAATTAATATTAATAATAATATATTTTATTAATAAAATATAAATAAATTTTAATTTATTTTTTCTTTTCTTTTTAAAAAAAATCAATTAATTAATTAATTAATTTTTTAATTTTAATTTTAATTTTTTTTGGAAATCACTCTACTAATCTTCTATATCCCTTTTTGGGGTTATTAAAGTTGTACTACGACTAACTAATGTACAACTAAAAGGAGTTGTAGTATGAATAAATGAAATGAAATGAAAAGAATGAAATGAAATGTGAAATGTGAACAATGTAAAATGGGAAAGAGCCACGTAAAGTGAAATGTTATGAAATGTCAAAGTTAAAAACATGAACATATGAGAGATGTAGAATAATGATAGACAGAATAATGTAATGCAGTAGTATCAGTATGTATGCTAGTATAACATGGTACGTGTTATGGGCAGGGCAAACTCTTCGCCTGAGGGCTTGCTGAGAAAGGTGAGTGCCTTACTAGATATTAGATGTAGCAGTAGGTTGCATAACATATTGGGGCAGAGGAAAATTACTTGTATAGGCCGGTAAATTTCCTTTTCTCGAGAGTCTTCGCTGGTAAACCTTTGTATGAACTGTGTGAGTACGAGATTACTTTTTCATCTGAGAGCTTACTGAGTAAGGTAAGTGCGCTGATATGCTTAAGGCGTGACCATTGGTTGCCTAAAGTATCAGAGCAGAGGGGTGCTACTTGTATGGGTGGATAATCACCCCAATCCTTAGGAAATCTCGTTGGCAAAATACCTTACATGTGTTTGATCAAACTCAGAAAAGGATTTTAGAAATTATGATTAAATGCAAATGATGATTTTATATGTTATTTACAAACCTCATGTTAGCCGCACACTAATTTAATATATTATTTTTTCCCTTACTGAGACGTGTCTCACCCGAATACAAATTCATCTTTTTCAGGACCTCCACGTGATCGAACTTAGAGAGCTTAGGACTGTTATAGTATTTTTGAGTTAGAAAGAGAGGGTATAAGCTTGATGATATTTCTGAGCTGTATTACGTTTTTATGTTTTATGTTTTATGTTTTATGTTTTCTGAGTTATGGATGGATGTGAATACTAGATGTTGGAGATATGTATATATGTGTAGATGCAGGTTGAAGGGTGGATTATTTGGGATGTTATAGTTAGAAATTTTGATATTTTATTGTTGGAAGATTATATTTATGTTTTCTACTGCGTGACTGAAGTGAGTATTGGGTTCAGATGAATTAATGACGTGGTACCCAGGTCCCACAAGGCGGGTTCGGGGCGCCACAGAGCATGTTTATTCAAAATAGCGCACCGGGCCCTGTTTTCAGTTCGAGGCGTTTTAGATTAGCCACAAATCATCTGAAAATTTTATTGTGCTAAAAATCTTTCATACTCCCACATTTTCATAAGCTCATTGTTAAAACTCTTTCTCATACTCCATGGATTACATATTTTAGAAAGTGCATTGTGTTCTTCATCTTCATTTGCAAAGTTATTGCAACTTGAGGATTGAGTGAACACTCATATCTTGTGGGTATTTTTACATTTTGATTAAACTAACTACTTTCACATACTTGCATTATTTGATTTTTATTTTTGAGAGTAAGCTAAAGTTTTTCCAATTATATTTTATTGATAAATATTATTCGGGAAGATCTCCTTGCTTGTGAATTTTGGAGTCCTTATTGTAAGGTTCAAAAGCTTGCTTTATGTTCTTGATAAAAATATTTTTGTAAGCTTAAACCCTAATATCTATTGTGCTGGATGTTTAATAAAATATTTTTAGATATTTGCTTAGGGTTTAATAAACCACCTTTAATTATTCATTTATTGAATAAACTATATTGAATCAAAGGTCTCTCTCTCTCTCTCTCTCACACACACACACACACATTCTTGAGAGTTGACATATAACTTCACATTAGCATCTCTTACACTGTTATATAATTTATTTGGTCAAGAGATATATTTGATATACTCACTTGAGCATTAACTCTCATCATATTTGAGTGCATTGATTGTATTGTGCTTATTGTGGTACATATTTGCTTAGTGTAAGAAACACCTTGATTATACACAAATTTTATATTATCTAATTGTATTTCAGGCATGGTCCGAGAGGGTGTTGATCTTACCCGTAATGATCGGTTATAAAGGTTTAGGCCAGCCCTGGTAATTTGACCTGGTATTGTATCTGGTGCCACTGTACTCGTTAAGTGAGCATTAATGGAATCCTTGGGTTTGTGAGCTGAGACGGGGATGTAGGTAGTTGTAACAACCTGCCTATTTTACCATAAATTCATTTTTATAATAACATTTAATAAAATAATCTTGTTTAACTGATAAAACATAATCAACCTGGACCCATAGGTACTAGGGATATACCTGAAATACAACTCTGATACCTAAGAAACAGGAAACGTAAAATCGTATACATATCAAATCATCCAACCAACACAATACCAGAGTTTTTCTAAAACTATTATATACATACCCACACCCCAAAATAACCACAAAGTGCCCTAGGGTCACAACCTAAAAATCTATCAGACCCTAGCAAAATGACTTACCCTTCTGACAAGGTAGAATAGTCAACCTCTAACGCTGCAGAGCTTTATCCGTTCTTCTATTTAGGGATCTTGAAATGTTTATATAGCTGGGGTGAGACACCTCTTAGTAAGGGAAATAAACTAATATCAGTGTATGACAATATGAGTATTTTCGATTATACATATAACAGTACATAAATCTTATTTGGAAAAACTATCTGTATCATGTCTGGATAAAATATAATTTATCATAACATGGTATAACATACTGAGTTTCTATACATGAAATTATCACATATTATTGTACATGAAATAACACCCTGAATGGATAGCTGGCTGGTGTCATGTTTTACCCCCACATGATTAGGTTGTGCAGCCCAAAGGCGGGACCTAGCAATAGCTAGCCGACCATGCTAGATCAACATAAGTCTATAAGTACGATGGGTCTGCCCCTCCTGGTTCGGATGCTAAAGGGACGCCTGCACTACCATAAAACCACATCGACTGCCAATCTCCCACTGCCCCTTACGACAAGTGGTAGCACTAACATATACATAATTGTGATCATATAACTACGGTATCGTGATTCGTGAAAACTTAATCAAGCCATCCGGGTTCTAATAACATATAGTAAATCTCAAATAATAATACATAGTTGTTCCATGATAATATCAGTTAAGATAATATTTTCATGAATTTTTGCATATCATAACGTATAAACCATGACCTTTACACCGGCATTTTGTATCTTATAAATCACGGCCCTTACGTCGGCATGTCATATCATGTAAAATCACGGCCCTAATGCCGAAATATATTTTAACATACATAATTCAAAATATTTGTATTGTTTCAATACCATATTTTAAACATAGTTCCCGTACCGTTTTTAATATCTTCCCGAAAACAGTAATAACATACTAATTTTGAAAACATAATATTCTAATACTACGAAAAAATCATAGAATTTCATACTCATGCCACACAAAAATAAATATTTTTCATTTCGTAAAATCTTTTCAAAATCTTGTTCCACACTGAACCGTATTTAAATCATTTTCCAGTTAACAGCAGTATTTCCAAACTCAGTTCTATAACATACATAATTTCCTTGAAAATAAAAGTTAAATATTAATAAATATTTTTATGGAAATACTGACTTAGTTTATCTACTTACCTGACTTATGGAAAAGCCCACAATTTATTCCAAAATTACACTCGTATGTTTCCTAGCTCAACACCCTGAAATTGCATTTCCTCAAACAAAACTTCCGTGTAAACCCATCTAATACCTTTCTTTAGCCCAGAAATATCAAATACCTTAATAAATATTAAAATAATCAACTTACCCAAATTTGGGAACGGTTCCTAGGTTAGCCTAACCAAAAAATCACTTCAGCAGATTTGTAGAGAATCTTCCCAGGAGTAATGTGGCAGCTTCAAATCATCGATCCAACAAAAGATGGAACCAAAATCGAAAAGAGAAGGAGAGGGGGTCATAAGAGAGAGAGAGAGAGAGAGAGAGAGAGAGAGAGAGAGAGAGAGAGGGTTCTTGTAAAATTTTTTCTTAGAAAAATGAGTTCTTGAGCTTATATAGAAAGCTTGTCCACGTGGCCTCATCGGCGAGTCACATTTTCTTGTCGACGAGTCAATGAAGGGAGCTCTTCGACGAACACCTTTTCCTTGTCGATGAGTTTCAGAATCTAAAATAGTCCTCTCGGTAACTTCTCGTCGATGAGATACAAGTCCTCGTCGACAAGCCCAAGAACCCTGTTCGTTGACAAGTACTTCTTCACTTATCGACGAGACCCTGTTGAAATCCTTTAAGAAAATTCATTTTTCTCTCATTCTTTTATTATTTAATTACTATAATTCTTCGAGTCTCTACAGCAATATTGACCGAACCCCGATAACATACCGTGTGTGCACTTTATATTTCCGCAATTTATTTACTGCACATATATGTTATTTCCAATAGACTGTGAATACTGCGCATGATTTAATTTCTGCACATCATATTTATCTGCGCATTTGAGATTGCATTTAGAAAAACCCTAAGTTGTGAAATACTACTAATATATGGTTAATCTTAGGAAGAAGTTTAAAAATTCCAATTCAACCCCCTCCCCCCTCTTAGGAATACACCAATTCCAACAACATATAATGAAGAAGAAATATAAGTTCATTAGTATTTTGGAGTCGGGCCAAGTCATTAGAAAAGTAATTGGATTGAAAGAATTGAGGTGATTGAAGAAATAATTGAGGGGCAATCTAGTCAGGTTGGTGCATCAATCGAATTAATCCTCCCAAATTTCCAACCATTGTGTCCCGAGGTAATTCCCATTCTTTAGATGGGACTTTTGGTTGCTAGGTCTCACCTCAATTTCAGACAGAACAGAAGTTCAAAATGAAAATTTATTTTAATATGAAAAAATTACGAAAAGCTAAATATTAAGTGTGTAAAATCAAAATTTGTTTATAAATTTGATATATTTTTTATTTTATTTTTTCTCACTTTCATTGATAATCAAACATGAAAATATAAGTTCCTTCATATTTTCCTTTCCTTTTCTCAGGATTTTCCGAGTTCCAAACAGAGCCTAAGGGTAAACAGAAATATATATATATATATATATATAAAATCAACTGAACAAAGCCTTTGAATTACACTTTAACATCCTATAATTAAATTTCTTTAAAACAATCTGCACAAAAACAATCTGCACAAAAAGCCCAAAGGAATGCCAAATACAGATACAGAAAGAAATAGATTACTAATGGAACGAAACACAGGAGAAGAATTAGAAAGAAGAAGAGAACAACAAATATAGAGACAGAACAGAAAATAGATACAGAAAAGAGAATCGGCCGGTGAGAGAATAATGGAAGAAGAATTAGAGAATATGTATATGGCTGCGACAGAAAGTGCCAGGCACTGGAACGAGGAAGCAGTTTTGAATTGTTCTCTGCAAAGAGTATGATTAATTTGTCATTATTAAGCACATTAAAACAACTGGTAAGAAAATTCACCTACTGCATCAACTGGTTTCGTGCCATAATTGCCAAGGTAAAGGGTTGAAGTAAGACATAAATACAAGGATTAGAATGCCAGAACAAAGCTCATCAGATGGGTAATTTGCATCAGACGAAAGGATCACAGTTAGTGAGCCTGTACAAGAGCAATAGCACTCGGATCAAAATTCAGCAGGCAATTCAATATGCAAAATAAGTTTTGTGAAATTCACACGAAAAGTGGGAGCTGCACTTTGTAATAAAAGACACCAAAGCAAGAAATTAACTCAGTTTAGCCCAGTATATGAGATGGGCATCTTCATATGTCCTTTTTTCGCCATTCTATAACAATGAGTCAATTCAAAGGTTATTGCCATGGCAACTTTCGGCAAGGATTTTTTATAAAGTGAGTTAAAAAAACTATAGATACCTTTGCTGGAATATAACTTGAGTCAGCCAATCTTTGCCATTCTTCTGCTCTCTCTCAACTTCTGAACCACTGTCTATTAAAATGCAATTTAAGTATATGAATGGTTTTGAAATGTCCATAGAAAAAAAATATGACGTGAAGAGCAATTTTTGAAGTTTGAGACTTTAGTATTTCTCCACTTCCAAATCACAGCAAAAACCCAGTTTTGGTTAGTGGTTTAATGGAGTATATGGGTTATCAAATGTTAAAGAAACAAAATAAACAGTTCCCCAGAAAGTATATGCACAAAAAATGATATCTATTGCAGTGTTAATCTTACAAATTAATCAAACTTTGAAACATATACTTTATTCAGATTATTTTCTTGACCATGAAACTCTTCCTAAGCAGCCACAAGATGTTAAATGAGGAACCAAGATCAGAATGAGCAACCTAGCTGTGATTTGATCATATTTACGGTGCTAGAAATTTCAGCACATTCTAGGTGGATTTAAAGTTAAAAATGAGAACATTTAGGTGGCAGGGCAAGCAACAATGTTCACTGCTACCATGGTCGAGAATCTTGCTGGAAGCAGTGAGGTATACCACAGATGCTGAAGAAATTTAGAGTCTAGAAATTCATAAAAAGAAGACAAAGATAGAAGGAGAATTGAGATATGTTTATTTGTCAGCATGAAGGTTACACTATACAAAGGTTCCTATTTATACACATTCTCTGCAGATAAATTACACCAATTTAGACTAATCAATTACCTACAATCAAGCCAAATCAATCAATAATATCAATCTCAACAAATCAGCCCTTATTTGCTTCTTTGACCAATCCCAATAGTGATTCCCTCTCATCAATCTTTAATGCCAAATCTCTCATATCCTTAACACTTCCCCTCAAGTTGGAGTGGATATTAATGGCACTCAACTTGTTTAGTAGATGGTTAAATTGAGTAAGATTTTTAATGGAGGAAGATTTTTAATGGGGAAGTGTTAAGCCTGGGGGGAGGAGTCTCATGGTTCGGGTTTAGTTAGACTTGCTGGTAAATTGAAACATACGAAAGTTGCAATTCGTATAGAATTGTGCGGGACAGCAACTCTATAAATAGAAGTTGAGTTATTTTTTTTAAAAAAATTCCTCTCTCTCTCTCTCTCTCTCTCAAAAACCTAAGGTTTCAAGATTTGATCTTCTTTCGGGTTTCTCTCGCTCTCTTAATCATAATTGGAGTCCATGCTTGCTCTCCGATCGTGTTTCTCTTCTCTCGGCTTGTCAGTCTCCGTCCTCGGCGAGTTTCGAAAAGTTAGGGTTTTTCCTTCCCGTTCGTTTTGGGTCATTTTCAGAAAAACAAGTAGAGGTAATAAATTACGCCAGCTTTTTATTAAGTTTCAACCAGTTAATTTTGAGTATATAAGCCATCTATATAGGTATGATTTTCTAAATGGATTTGGCATTTGAAAATGACGGTTTTTTATTATAATTCATATTTGGGGAAAAACCAAGGTAAGTAGGGTATATTATTTATTTACAGTATATAACAATGTGGTTGACACTCAAACCGTGTGACTTGAGAATAACTCTTCATAATAAACTAGTTGTGAATATTGTGGTGAATGAATTGATATGTTTGGATGAATTGTTTTGTGTGGTTATTTGTGTATATCACAATATAACATTGGCAGGTCTGAGGAGTTCGTTATATTTCCTAAATATAAATCACGATATAACGTTGGCATGCCCGAGGAGTTCGTTATATTGTCATTTATATAAACGGGGTAAAACATTGGCAGGCCTGAGGAGTTTATTTTACTAATATATTATGAATAGGTCATTGTGAAAGTGTAACATTGAATGTCGGTTGTGAAGAACTTGTGTAGTATCCTATGTGGATGTGAAATTTGTGTAGTATCTTGTGTGGATGTGGAACTTATGTAGTATTCTTTGTGGATGGGAATGAAAAGTATGATTGATGTTGATTGTGTGTGGGTATAGGTATGTGAATTTATATTGGATAATATTTATGGCGAAATAAAACTCTCTGCCTGGGGGCTTACTGAGTAAGGTGAGTGTCTTAATAAGTATCATTTGTAGCATCACCCAAATTGAAGGGCAAAGTTACAAATGGTATCAGAGCAAAGAGAAGTTACATGTATGGGCGTGTAAACTCCCAAATCACCAGAAACACTCGCTTAAAAATAAAGGTTGTGTATGTGTGAGTACAGTCTACATGTGTCTTCTCAGTTGATGTTGATTAACAAATGACTAGATTTTGTATACACTAAAACTCATCTGCCACACATTGTTATAATTTAGTTCATCCTTACTGAGAAGTGTCTTATCCCAGCGAATGATTAACTTTTTAAGTCCTTCTGGCGATCGAGCTTAGTTAGCTCCGGGGCAGGGTTTAGTTTTTGGTAATTATAAGTGTTTGTAAGATATGAAGTATTTAAAAGTTACATTTAAATTCCTAGTTATGTAATATAAAGTGAATGGATACACTTTTTGGGATGTATAGTATAGAACTCTGGTATTTGAATGGAGAATGTTTAATTATTTCCACTGCGTAAATGGTATATATGGTATTAGGGATGGAATAATGGTCTCATTACCCTTTGAACCCCACTCTCGGGTTCGGGGTGTTACAAAGTGGTATCAGAGCTTTAGGTTGTTAGGTTTTGCAGACTCTAGGGTGGATTAATACTAGAATATAGGTTCAAGTTAGGACGAGGATAGGAATGGGTAGATTAGGATACCGGTAGGAAATTTTGAGTGTGTTTCGTGGCTTGGAGGTAGAAACTCCTTGATGGTCTTCTGTGATTTTCTAAATCAGTGGCGAGTTTCAGAAAATCATGGTAAATCCATCAACAGTGATGTTTCCGAGCAGAGAGATTGGAACTTGAAAATTAGAACTCAAAGGTTAGGATGGCAGATGAGTTTTGGTGTATACAAGATATAGTCATTTTTTAATCAACGGCAGCTGACAAAACAGATGCAGACCACACTCACACATACCTAAATATTTATAAGCAGAAGTTCTCGAGGATTGGGGAGATTACATGACCATACATGTATTGCTCCTTTACTCTGATACCGTTTGTAACCTTTGCATTTTTTAGTGGGGCGAGGTTACAACTGATACTTATCAAGGCACTCACCTTACTCAGTAAGCCCTCGAGCGAAGAGTTTTACTTCGCTATGATCATTAATGCATTTAAATTCACATACATAAGCTCACACAAGACAAGCATCAATTATACTACAGAATCTGCATACACATACATCACAACACATCCACACAAGATATAGTACATTTCATTCACATCCACATATGATACTGCACAAGCTTCACATCCACACAGGATACTGCACAAGTAATTCACAACTGACCTTCACTGATACCTTTTCACATTCTTATTTCACACACTTCCACAGTCACGTCACACAAACAACCCTGTTCATAGTAAATCGGTAAAATGAACTCTTCATTCCATTGCCAATGTTTTACCCCCTTTATATAAATGACCATATAACAACCTCTTCATATCATTGTCAATGTTATATCACAAATTACATGAACAACAGTACAATACAATGCCATAACCGATACACGTCCCATAGCAATCACAACCAGTATAGTATGTTCACCACAGTAATCACAACTAGTATATGATGTTCACCACAGTAATCTCAACCAGTTTATTATGAAAAGTTATTCTCATGCCACACAATTTGAAAGTGAACCCTACTATTATTTACTGTAATTAAATAATGTATCCTAATCACATTGATTTTTCCATAAATATGGATTATATTCAAAACCATCATTTTCAAATACCTAATCTGTTCAGAAAATCATACATATATAAACAGGTTCGTATACTAGAAATTAACAAGTTCAAATTTAATATAAAGCTGGTATAATTTATTCCCCTTACCTAGTTTCCTACAGGAACGCTCGTAGGGATCCTAACTAATGCCTGCAATGGTTGCACAAAACCCTGTATTCCATAATCCTAATTGCTTCAATTCGACCCCAGAATGCCTAACATCCTAACATTTTCAAGTCCATACAAATCAAATAACTAATTATCTTAAAAACAACACCTTTACCCTAGTTTTAAAGTGATGCTCAGGAACTCCAAATTACGATTCCGCTCTGATTAACATGGAGAGAATCGCCCCTAAAACCTCGTGGTGACATCTGATCATTGAATCGGGTTGAAATCAGGGGAGAAATTAAAGAAAAAAGGGAGAGAGCCCAAAGCCCGAGAGAGAGAGAGAGAGAGAGAGAGAGAGAGAGAGAGAGAGAGAGAGAGAGAGAGAGAGAGAGAGAGAGTGAGAGGAGAGAGGGGTTTTACGTAGAAAATGACTTAAAGCCTATTTATAGGCTGCTAGTCCACGTGTACTCATCGATGAGAACATAGGATTCATTGACAAGTCAAACAAAGACACTCGTCAACGAGAATAATGGATTCGTGAACGTGTCTTTTAAAATATGAAATTCTCTGGCTCTCGGGATCTCCTCATCGACGAGCACAGGGCACTTGTCGATGAGTCTTTGCTGTGTTGCCCCTTCAAAATTTTTCCTCCTTTCCTTTATTTATTTTCCTTTTATTTTATGGGTTCAGGTCCTTACAATCTCCCCCCTTACAGAAATTTCATCCCTAAAATTTGTTAATCAATCATTTGACATAACTATGGTATTACCTAACTAACCTTATATCAAAATTTCCTCACACTCCATTTATACAAATAATCATGTGATCTTAGAGTTAAATAAAATTATTACTTAACTCAATTCATAAACACATTGCCTGCGCCTCTAGCAATGTCTGCCTCAGTCGGGATATGTGTGTATACACACACTGGGCCGTTGCGAGGCACCGGGTTGTTCCTCCAGTTCTGATCAGGATCAGATGCATTGTTCGGAAGTTGATTATGCATCAAAGAAGCATAATTAGGTGTTTTAATTCATGCATTAAGGATTATATTTTTAATTAAGTGCCTAATTATTCTCAATATTTGAACATTGTATTCTATTTATAATATTTGGGTTTTATTGAGTAATTTACGAATTTTTGGTATTTTTTTTATTGCAGGACAACTATTGGAAGCTAAAACCGACATTACTTCATAATCTGGGTGTAGCTTTCTAGTCCAAACTCCGATCGAGACAATTCAAAATGCTGTAAAAAAAAAAAAAAAGGGTAAAGGAGGCGAGGGTTTTATGTAGGGGGTTTGCATGTGGAACATTTTGCTGGCATCTGGGGAGCTACGCTGTTGGATAGCTGCTGCCCGAGCACCTCTAGCTCTCTCAACTCACGACAGCTTCTCTCCATCTCCATCTCTCTCTCTCTCTCTCTCTCTCTCTCTAATTTCATCATTTAGATTTTGCATTATTTATTAAAACTGTTTTCATTGTTAAGATCTTAGTTTTTTTTTTATTTAAAGTTAGTGTTGGAGTTAAATATTTGTTTAAGTCAATTAATGTGTTGGTTTTTTTCATTGTTGAAACGTTTTGTATTAGATTAGTGCTTGTTTAAGTTCTCTCTCTCTCTCTCTCTCTCTCTCTCTCTCTCTCTCTCTCTCGTTATCATTTAGTTGTATTAGTTTACTTCATTGTCATTTTTTAAATACCTAGCTATTATTTTAGTTGCATTTTTTTTTACTTTAATATCATTTTAAATATTATGTTGGAACCTTGCAGTTTAATTTTTTTTTTCACTTTAATATCATTTTAAATATTTTGTTGGAGTTTTCTATTCACTTGAGTTTAATTTGTTATTTTAAATTAAGTCATTTTAAATATGTTGTTGGAGCTGTTTATTAGTTTAGATTTAGTCATTTTTATTTAAGAGTTGTTTGAGTTTATCTATTGTTAGATTTAGTTTATTTATTTAGTTGAGCTTTATTTATTGTTTATTGTAATTTATTTTCATTTAGCCTAGTCATTGTTAAGTTCAGTTTATGTTTAGATATTGCAGGATCTATTTATTTCATTCAAGTTATTATTGTATAGAGTCAGTTCATTTCTCTTAAGTCATTGTTGAGGTTTGATTTTAATTTATCTTTGTTTTATTATTTGAATGTTTAATTAGTGAGTTGTTTGGTTGGTTTTATGTGTGATAGGTTCATAGTTTATATGTTGTTTGTTTCAATTCCGTTAAAAATATTTCAAAACCCCAAAGAAATCGAATCTGAACCATGTTCTGTAAAATTGTTTTCTTATTTTCTTTTTCCTATTTTGTGCTAGTTTAAAACTAATCTGTATTCCCTAAGATCTGCATGGGAGCTAGGAGGTATGGGTCTATTCCTATGCTCTAAAATTTCTGCACCTTTGTGCAGGCTCAACTTTACTACGGTGGCTTTATCCACCAGCTTTAAAAAATTTTGTACTTGCTAGATTTCTACCCGCTTGTGGATCCTCTATCTCAAGACCCTTTCAAACTTCCTCACCTTTTGGTATTCATCTAGGACCATAAAGGGGGCAAAGTGAGAAAGCTCCAAAAACATAGTGGCATATCGCTGAATAATGAGATGCTCCTAGAAGACCTCCACCTTCACATTCCTGGTGGTGGTGGGAAAGTACCAGTAGTAGAAGACCTCCTTGAAATGACCCTAGGTTATCACCATGGGTATTGCCCACTGCTCTTCCAACAACTTCACCGTCAGCCACCACCACTCAGCCTCTCTTGTTAGCTAGAAGGTGGCGAAAAGAACCTTTTGTTCCTCAGTGCGACCCAGTACCATCAGTATCTTCTTCATTTCTTGCACCCAACTTTCAATTATGATTCGGCCAGTGCCACCCAAAAAAGCAGAGGGTTTCAGACGAGTGAATTGCTTGATCAAACAGCCCTGGTTCATAGGTGGGTAGTTCAATCCCTCAAGGTCCCATCTAATCTCTTCCTTAACCTATCGAGCTAAACCTCGTAGCAGTCTGGAGGTTTCAATCTCATCCCCGTTGGAAGCTCCTAACTCATTCTCTCCTCCGGCGTCCACATCTTTACCTCTAGGCTCCATCCTGAAGATAGCACATAGGCAAGTTTAGAATTTCCACATCTTAATATAACTAGTACAGTTATAAAGCAAAAAAACAAGTTTAACATTAAATCCCCAATTTTAAACATCAAACACCCAATTTTCCTCAATCATCAAATCACAATTCTTTAGTTACCAAAACTCTCTTTCAGAGGTTTGTCCCCATAAATCAATTATCCTAACTTTCGAGTTCTAATTCCAAGTTCTAGTCTCCCAGCTTGGAAACATCACCATCGATGGATTTACCATATTTTTCTGAAATCGTCAACTAATTCAGAAAATTACAAAAGTCTTTGAAAGGATCTCTATCTCCATGCTACGAAATAAAACTCAAATTCCTATCAATATCTTAATTTACCCATTCCTATCCTCATTCTAGCTCGAACCTATACTCTGGTTTTAATCCGTCCTAAAGTTTATAGAACATTACAACCTAAAGCTCTGATATCATTTGTCATGCTTTGAAACCCGTCAAGTGGGGCCTGGGGTGTCATGTGACCATTCATCCATCTTTGATACCATAAATACCATTCACGCAGTAGAAAAGAATTAAACTACCTCAAATAAAATATTAGAGTGTTATACCATACAACCAAAAAGTGTTTCCATACACTTCATATTACATCACTAACATTTAACACCAAAACATATATATTCCAATATCTTACGTACACTCACATTCACAAAAAAACTAAACCCCACCCTGGAGCTGCTAAGCTCAATCACGAGAAGGTCCTGAAAAATTAATAATTTGCTGAGGTGAGGCATTTCTCAGTAAGGATGGAATAAATTATAACAATGTATGGCAGATGAGTTTTGGTGTATACAAGATATAGTCATTTTTTAATCAACAGCAGCTGACAAAACAGATGCAGACCACACTCACACATACCTAAATATTTATAAGCAGAAGTTCCCGAGGATTGGGGAGATTACATGACCATACATGTATCGCTCCTTTACTCTGATATCGTTTGTAACCTTTGCATTTTTTAGTGGGGTAAGGCTACAATTGATACTTATCAAGGCACTCACCTTACTCAGGAAGCCCTCGAGCGAAGAGTTTTACTTCGCTATGGTCATTAATGCATTTAAATTTACATACATAAGCTCACACACAACAAGCATCGATCATACTACAGAATCTGCATACACATACATCACAGCACATCCACATAGGATACAGTACATTTCATTCACATCCATACAGGATACTGCACAAGCTTCACATCCACATAGGATACTGCACAAGTAATTCACAGCCAATATTCACTGATACCCTTTCATATTCTTACTTCACACAATTCCACAGTCACGTCACACACACGACCCTATTTGTAGTAAATTGGTAAAACGAACTCATCATTCCACTTCCAATGTTTTACCCCTTTATATAAATGACCATATAACAACCTTCTCATATCACTACCAACGTTATATATATGGCGATTTATATCAAGTACATTATAATGACCTCCTCATATCACTCCCAACGTTATATCATAATTTGCATGAACAACAATACAATACCATGCCATAACAGATACACATCCCACAACGATCACAATCAATATAGTATGTTCACCACAGTAATCACAACCAGTGTATTATGTTCACCACAGTAATCACAACCAATTTATTATGAAAAGTTATTCTCATGCCACGCGGTTTAAAAGTTAACCCTACTATTATTTACTATAATTAAATAATGTATCCTACTCACATTGATTTTTCCCCAAATATGGATTATATTCAAAACCATAATTTTCAAATGCCTAATCCATTTAGAAAATCATACACCAGTTCAAACTTAATAAAAAAACTAGTATAATTTATTCCCTTTATCTGGTTTCCTAAAGGAACGCTAGCAGGGATCCTAACCAACGCCTACGATGGTTGCACAAAACCCTATATTCCACAATCCTAACTTCTTCAGTTCGACCCCAAAATCCCTAATATCCTAACATTTTCAAGTCCATACAAATCAAATAACTAATTATCTTAAAAACAACACCCTTACCTTAGTTTTGGAGTGGTGCCCAAGAACTCCAAATCATGATTTTGCATCGATTAACTTGGAGAGAATCGCCCCTAGAACCTCGTGGTGACGTCTGATCATTGAATCGGGCTGCAATCGAGGGAGAAATTGTAGAGAGAAGGGAAAGAGGCCGAAGCCCTAGAGAGAGAGTGAGAGGAGAGAGGGTTTTCACATAGAAAATGACTTAAAGCCTATTTATAGGCTGCTGGTCCATGTGAACTCGATGACAAGAGCACAGAATTCGTCGACGAGTCAAAGAAGTACACTTGTCAACGAGAACAATGGGTTTGTCGATGTGTCTTTTAAAATCTGAAATTCTTTGGCTCTCGGGATCTCCTCGTCGATGAGCACAGGGCACTCGTTGACGAGTCCTTGCTGTGTTGCCCCTTCAAAATTTTCCTCCTTTCCTTTATTTATTTTCCTTTTCTTTTATTTTTCTTTTATTTATTTTTATTTTATTTTCTATGTTAGGGTCCTTACAAGAGATGTCAGAGCAGAGGAAGAGACTTGTGCCTTCTAGCTCCCATGCAGATGGCAGACAAGGTTGAGGAAGGGGAGATAGAGATACTGTGGGTCAAAGGTCAGATTGGACTGATCGAGACTACCTAGAAAATTCATCACGCTCCCACTGTGTTAGACGTAATAGGAGGCATTAGGGAGAATATTGATGTGGGAGTACAATGTGCTATCGGTGTGGTAGATACAACCATATAGCCCAAGATTGTCGTGGACGGCCGAACAATGCACCTGCTTCTAATCAGAATTGGAGGAACAACTTGGTGCCTTACGGTGGCCCGGCGCGTGTCTACACACTTACCCCGATTGAGGCAGACATTGCTAGAAGCGCAGGTAATGTGTTTATGTTTGGGATAAGCGATAGTTTCATTTGATTCTAAGTGATACAATTATTCACACGTTAGAGTATATTGAAATGTGTGAAATGTGGTTAGTTAATAATGTTGACCTTCTAGGTTACGCCCAATTTTGATTATGACAAATACTCATAATATCTAATGGGTGTTTGAGGTTATGTGCAGGAACCTAAATTGTCAAGATCATAATGCACATGCACATGGAGCAAATGATGAATGAAGACCAATTTATATTCTGTGTTGTAATATATTTCATTTGTGAAATTGATCTGTAATAGTAATTTGGGCTTTGGTTTGTAATAAGCTCACACACATCACATGCATGATAATACGTAAGCTCAAACCAACCATAATGCAAAATGACCTTAGAATGACCTTAGGGTTTTCCCTTCGGTTGACCGAAGGTCAACTGACACCGGAATTTTTCTGTAGTAACCAGGAAAAATAAAATTTTAAAAATAATAATAATAATAAAATAATAAAATAAAATTAATTAATTAAATTAACAAGTAAAATGAATAGTATGATAAGGACAAAATATATATATAAGTAACTATGATATATATATATATATATATATATATATATATATATATAATAATACAAGCTTCTTCAAGAAGCTTTGAAAAGTCAAATACAAAAAAAAAAAAAAAAATAAATAAATCCAATTTGAATTGGATTCATGTTGGTGTGCGGCAAGTGCACTCTCACACACACACACACACACTTTCTCTCTCTCTCTCTCTCTCTCTCTCTCTCTCTCTCTCTCTCTCTCCTACGACTCTCTCTCTCTCTCTCTCTTCGATTTTGGGCTAGTTTTACACTGGATCGACAAACCGAAGCCACCACGACGCTCCTAGTGAAGTTCTCTACAAGTTTGCCGGAGCGAATCGTCAGGGAAACGAAGTTGGATTTCATCCCAAATCTAAGGTAAGACTTTATATTCAATATTTGGATTTTTGACAGTTGAAGAAAGTGATATACGCATAAAAATACTAAACTTTAATACTGAAAATTTTCAATTCCAAGGTGTTGATTGGGAACGTTATGAATCATCACTAAGTTGAGGTAAGACTTTTTAAGTCGAATTTGACATAGTGGTAGTTATAGAAAATGTTGTACGTACGAAAATACTAAACTTTAATTCTGCAAGTTTTCATTTTCAGGGTGTTGAGTTGAGAACCTTGTGGGTACGAGGAAGATTTTCTTAGGGGCTTTTCAGGAATCAGGTAAGGAGATAAACTAAGCTAGTTTTGTTTTGAGAAAATGTATGTATATATATGTAGCATCTGGTTTCAGGAAAAATAAATATATTTATATATATGATTTATATTTGGAAAATACTGTTTAAATGATGATATGTTGAATATGTAGAAAATTTGTTTAGTGTGGCATGAGTATAAAAATATTTTGAAATACTGTTTTTTTTTTGGAATGGGGACGATATGGATTTCTATGATGGAAAACCGGCGTACGGGCCAAGATATTTTTATATGTATATGTGATTTGCCGGCGTATGAGTCATGCTATGTGGATGAGATTTATCGGTGTACGGGCCGTGCTATGTGATTTGCCAGCGTACGGGCTGTGCTATGTGATTTGCCGGCGTACGGGCCGTGCTATGTGGTTTGCCATCGTACGGGCTGTGCTATGTGATTTGCCGGCGTACGGACCGAGCTATGATAAAATGTGCAATACCGGCGTACGGGCCGATGATTTTTATGATACACGTATATATGTGAAATGATATGATTGATGTGAAAATAAATGATATGAGATATTTATGTATCACGGTTTTAGTATATGTATATGATATCAAAACCTAGTTGGCTTGGTCTAGGCTAGCACTTGCACGGTACCGTTGCTATGTGTCTATGGTCCTCGTGATCATGATATCTGTGTTAACGCCGCTGTACGGAGTGGTGTGAGATTGGATGGTCGATGTAGTTATTTTCAAGAAATGTACTGTTATCGCCCCTGGTGTACGGACCAGTCTGGGTAGACCCATCGGACCTACAGACTACTGTTTGACTTGGCAGTGGTTGGCCAACCATTGTCAGGTCCTGCCTTTGGGCCACACAACCCAGTCATGTGGGGGTAATACATGACAACAGCCAGCTAACCTACTAGGATTGTTTTATGTTATTATTAGTGTACGAGATGAGATATGTTTATGAAAATGCAGTATATTCTGCTATGTGTTGATATGCATATGTTTTCCTATATTTGATAAACAGTATTGAATATGTTATGTATGGTATATGTAGAACACAGAATATTCATGTTGCCACACACTGGTATTAGTTTATTTCCCTTATTGAGAGGTGTCTCACCCCTAAATCTTATACATTTTTCAGGAACCCCTGATAGGAGAGCGGGAAAAGTCCCTCTGATCTAGATCAGTTGTTTGCTCTCTTTGGAAGGGTAAGTTTTTGGTATGGACAGTTAGGTTTTGTGGGGATTGTCCCTAGATTTCATTTTTGAGATGTATATACTGTGAGATAGTAATTGTAGTGACTCTGGTATGTGTTATGCACATTATGATGAGATGTATGTGATTTTATACTTTCTGCTGTGTAAGCTTCTGCTGTATGTTTTGTTATATCCCTGGTGCCCACAGCCCAGGTGGATTGTGACCTGCTGAGTTGGAATGTATGATGTGATGATAATTTATTTATAAAAAAAAAATATATGTGAAAAAGGAGCAGGTCGTTACAGTTGGTATCAGAGTCTAGGTTGCTAGGTTCTATAGACTTTAGAGTGCAGCAGGAACAATACCAGAGTTTAGGAAATGATTTGAGGTTTTGTTCTACAGTCTAGAGGTAGGACTTCTGTGGTAGTTTCTGTGTTTTTCCTGGGGTGACGATTTCGGGAAAACCATAGTAAGCTATTGTCGGGTTGTGTTTCTAGAATGTAGGACTGGGGATTAACAATGAGTTATAAATGTTGAGATGAGTGGTGAGGATAGGTGGGTAAATTATGAGGATAGGATCACTGAATTGAAACTGCTATTTTCCAGGATGGATCCAGAAGGAAATAGTGCCCATGTGAGTGGCAGTGATGGAGCAGGACCATTAGGTACAGCTAGGACTGACTCTGATGCGGTATTACGTAGCGTGGCTCAGCAGGTTATGGCTGAGATTGCAAGGAGCTCGAGGGAGCAGAGTGGTCCATCTACAGGCCATGGGTGCACTATAGAGAAATTTACAAAGATGAATCCTCCGGCGTTCTCAGGTGAAGTTGATCTTGTAGTCGCTGAGAACTGGATGCAAGAGATTGAGAAAATCTTGGCTGTGCTGCAATGTACTGAGGAACAGAGGGTCCTTTTTGCCACCTATAAATTGATAGGAGAGGCTGAGAGGTGGTGGACTGTGGTGAAACTATTAGAGCAGTAGAGGGTGACTCCAATAGCTATGATATGGGACTGGTTTAAAGATCTGTTCTTTGACAGATATTTTCCAGCTACTGTGAGGGAGGCTAAGGTAGAAGAGTTCCTGAGTCTGAAGCAAGGACAGCTATCCATCCAGCAGTATGCAGCACATTTTATCGAGCTCTCTCGATTCGCCCCATACATTGTTCCTGATAAGGTGAAGAAGGCGAGGCAGTTTGAGAGAGGCTTGAGGCAGAGTATATTTAGGCAGGTGGTGGTGATGCGGATCTAGGACTTCGCTGAGTTGGTCGACAGAGCAGCCTTGGCAGAGATTGGTAAGCGTCTTGATGCGGATGAGCAGGGACAGAGGAAGAGATCTGCATCAACGAGCTACCAGCAGGGTCACAGGCTGGGTCAGTGGAGGAGAGGTAATCATGGTAGAGGGCGGAGACAGGAGACGGGAGGATGCCACGTGCAGACAGGGCAGGGTCCTCCAGTTTGTCAGACTTATGGTAGGAGGCACTGGGGAGAGTGTCGAGCTGGTGGTGTAGTGTGCTACCGCTGCGGTAGATCGGGACATATAGTGCGAGATTGTCCTACCCCGCCAGATGCAGCTCCGGTGTGCTATCACTGCGGTAGATCGGGGCATATGGTACGAGATTGCCCTACTCCACTAGATGTAGTTCCAGCTCCTAGACCATACCGGGGAGGTTATCAAGCACCACGGGGGGGCCAGCAGAGGAATACGGCTCTAGCCAGGGTGTTTACTCTGACACCGGGTGAGGCTGAGGCGTCAGGTGACGTGGTGACAGGTATGGTCATTATGCTTTCTTTTAAAATTATTGCATTATTTGATTCAGGAGCTACACACTCGTTTGTGTCCTTGAGGTGTATTAAATTATGTGAGGCTGAAACACAATCATTAGATGTTGAACTATTGGTATCTACATAGACTGGGTTGGTAGGGAGGTGTGGTAGGGTACTCCGCGACTGCCCAGTAGAAATTCAGGGGAAAACATTGTCTGCTGATTTGATAGTGTTAGACATGCATGGGTTTGACATTATATTTGGCATGGATTGGCTAGCAGCTAATTTTGCCAGCATAGATTGTCGTGCACGAGAGGTGATATTTAGACCCCCGGGGGAAGCAGAATTCAAGTTTGTAGGGTCGCATGTACAATCCCCGCCTCAGCTAGTTTTAGCTATTCAGTCCAGGAGACTACTGCTGAGTGGTTGTCAGGGGTTTGTGGCGGTTGTGAAAAAGATATCAGAGAATGAGTCGAAACTTGCTAGCACGCTTGTAGTGAAGGAGTTTGTGGATGTTTTTCTAGATGAGTTACCAGGCTCGCCACCCGATCATGAGGTGGATTTCCCTATTGATCTACCTCCCGGTACAGTGCCGATTTCTAAAGTACCTTATCCAATGGCGCCAGTGGAGTTAGAAAAATTGAAGAATCATTTGCAAGATCTGCTAGATAAGGGCTTCATACGGCCCAGTATATCTCCGTGGGGAGCTCCAGTTTTATTTGTGAAAAAGAAAGACGGGACTATGAGGATGTGTATAGACTATAGGGAGATAAATAAAGTGACAATCAAGAATAGGTATCCTCTACCCCGTATCGATGATTTGTTTGACCAACTCTAGGGTACACTGGTGTATTCGAAGATTGACCTCAGATCTGGCTACCATCAGGTGAAGGTGAAAGCAGAAGACGTCTCAAAGACGGCCTTTAGGACTAGGTATGGGCATTACGAGTTTCTAGTGATGCCGTTTGGTTTGACGAATGCTCCTGCGGTATTTATGGACTTGATGAATAGAGTCTTCCACCAATACCTATACCAGTTTGTTGTTGTTTTTATTGATGATGTACTGGTCTATTCTAGGAACTATGAGGAGCATGAGACGCACTTGAGGCAGGTTTTGCAAACACTTCGGGAAAAGAAGTTGTATGCCAAGTTCAGTAAATGTGAATTTTGGTTGGAGAAGGTCGTGTTCTTGGGGCATGTTGTATCTAGAGATGGTATTTCTGTAGATCCTAGCAAGATTGAGGCTGTAGTGAATTGGGCTAAACCGAGAAATGTCCACGAGATCAGGAGTTTCTTGGGGCTAGCAGGCTATTATCGTCGTTTTGTTGAGGGATTCTCAGCTTTGTTAGGGCCCTTGACACGACTGACGAGGAAGAATGTTAGATTTGAGTGGGACGATAGTTGTGAGCAGAGTTTTTAGGAGCTAAAGCAGAGACTAGTCACAGCACCAATGTTGATCATCCCATGTGGGGGTGAAGGGTATACCATTTACAGTGATGCGTCCTTGAAGGGACTTGGCTGTGTATTAATGCAGCATGGCAGGGTAGTGGCGTATGCATCCAGGCAATTGAAAGAATATGAGAAGAACTACCCTACCCATGATCTTGAGTTGGCTGCAGTGGTACACGCATTGAAGATTTGGAGGCATTACCTGTACGGTGAGTAGTGTGAGATCTTCTCCGACCATAAAAGTTTGAAGTATTTCTTTACGCAGAAAGAACTGAATATGAGGCAGAGAAGGTGGTTAGAGCTGATTAAGGATTTTGATTGTACCATCAGTTATCACTTAGGGAAAGCAAACGTGGTAGCTGATGCGTTGAGCAGGAAATCCAGGGAGCCAGTGTTGGTGGCTATGGGGATCCAGCATCCGATCATAATGGATCTGTAGAGACTCGGCATAGAGTTGGTAGAGAGTGATCTACCAGTATGTATTACCAGCCTAGTGGTACAACCTACCCTGCAAGAGAGAATTAAAGCTGCCTAGAAGGAAGATCTAGAGCTAGTGAAGGTGATAGACAGAGTATAGAGTAGGCAGGGGGAGGAGTTCAGTATCGCAGATGACGGAGCTTTGCGGTTCCGTTCCAGATTATGTGTTTCTGCCGATACTGAGATCAGGAAGACTATTCTAGAGGAGGCTCACAGATCTTTGTATACAGTTCATCCCGGTAGTACGAAGACGTACAGAGATCTACGAGAGTCATACTGGTGGAGTGGTATGAAGAGAGAGATTGCCGAGTATGTAGCATAGTGTTTGACGTGCTAGCAAGTAAAGGCTGAGCACCAGAGACCGACAGGGCAGTTGCAGTCGTTATTCATCCCGGAGTGAAAATGGGATCACATATCGATGGACTTCGTGTCAGGACTGTCGATGACGTTACATGGTCATAATGCCATCTGGGTGATTGTTGATTGATTGACGAAGACCACCCACTTTATTCCCATCAAGATCAGCTACTCCGTTAGCCGTTTAGCGGAGATTTACATTCAGGAGATAGTACGTTCTCATGGGGTGCTTGTATCTATTGTGTCGGATCGAGACCCACGATTCACATCATGATTTTGGAGGAGTCTGCAGGAGGCTCTGGGGTCTCAGTTATCATTTAGTACGGCATTCCATCCTCAGTTAGACGGGCAGATTAAGAGGACGATACAGATATTAGAGGACATGCTCAGAGTGTATGTACTAGACTTTGGGGGTAGTTGGACCCAGTTCATGCCATTAGTAGAATTTGTGTATAATAACAGTTATCAGTCTAGCATTGGCATGACACCATTTGAGGCTCTGTACGGTAAGAGATGTCGTTCTCCCTTGTTTTGGGATGAAGTGGGTGAGTGGCGAGTAGTGGGGCCAGAGCTGGTTCAACAGGCGTGTGATAAAGTTCGTCTTATCAGGGATAGGATCAGTGCAGCTCAGAGTCGACAAAAGAGTTATGCCGACCATCGCCGCAGGAATTTAGAGTTTGACGTAGGTGATCATGTATTTTTGAAGATAGCTCCGATGAAAGGGGTTATGCGATTTGGGAGGAAGGGTAAACTTAGTCCTAGGTTTATCGGTCCATTTGAGATTCTAGATAAAGTGGGACCGGTAGCCTACAGGCTAGCTTTGCCACCTGTATTGTCTAGGATTCACAACGTATTTCATGTTGCTATGTTGAGGAAATACGTCCCAGAACCTTCTCATGTCATCAATTATGATGAGTTGGAACTTAGTGATTCACTGGGATATGAGGAGGTACCAGTACAGATTCTGGATAGGAAAGTGCAAGAGCTACATAACAGGATGATTCCTTAAGTAAAAGTCTTGTGGAGGAATCATGCAGTAGAAGAGACTTCTTGGGAGTCCGAGGAGCAGATGAAGCAGAGGTATCTGCATTTATTTTAAGAAGTCTGAGTGAATAAATGTAAATAGTTAAGTAGTTTTCTGTTGCAGGTACATGTAATGGTTGAATAGTGTAGTACTTTAGTTTTGGGAGAATGGTTTTTTTTTTTTTGTATATGTAATCTTCCAAGACTCGAAAAGTAAGCACGGTATTCCTCCGCCATAAGTGAGGGTAGGTAATAAAATGAGTAGACTCTTTTTCCTGATTAAAGGATGGTGAGTTACGGAAACAGTAAATTTCGAGGACGAAATTCTTTTAAGGGGGGAGGAATGTAGTAACCAGGAAAAATAAAATTTAAAAAATAATAATAATAATAATAAAATAATAAAATAAAATTAATTAATTAAATTAACAAGTAAAATGAATAGTATGATAAGGACAAAATATATATATATATAAGTAACTATGATATATATATATATAATAATACAAGCTTCTTCAAGAAGCTTTGAAAAGTCAAAAAAAAAAAAAAAATCCAATTTGAATTGGATTCATGTTGGTGTGCGGCAAGTGCACTCTCTCACACACACACACTTTCTCTCTCTCTCTCTCTCTCTCTCTCTCCTACGACTCTCTCTCTCTTCGATTTTGGGCTAGTTTTACGCTGGATCGACAAACCGAAGCCACCACGATGCTCCTGGCGAAGTTCTCTACAAGTCTGCCAGAGCGGATCGTCAGGGAAACGAAGTTGGATTTCATCCCAAATCCAAGGTAAAGCTTTATATTCAATATTTGGATTTTTGATAGTTGAAAAAAGTGATATACGCATAAAAATACTAAACTTTAATACTGAAAATTTTCAATTCCAGGGTGTTGATTGGGAACATTGGGAATCATCCCTAAGTTGAGGTAAGACTTTTTAAGTCGAATTTGACTTGGTGGTAGTTATAGAAAATGTTGTACGTACGAAAATACTAAACTTTAATTCTGCGAATTTTCATTTTCAGGGTGTTGAGTTGAGAACCTTGTGGGTACGAGGAAGATTTTCTTAGGGGCTTTTCAGGAATCAGGTAAGGGGATAAACTAAGCTAGTTTTGTTTTAAGAAAATGTATGTATATATATGTAGCATCTAGTTTCAGGAAAAATAAATATATTTATATATATGATTTATATTTGGAAAATACTGTTTAAATGATGATATGTTGAATATGTAGAAAATTTGTTTAGTGTCGCATGAGTATAAAAATGTTGTGAAATACTATTTTTTTTTTTTGGGAATGGGAACGATATGGATTTCTACGATGGAAAATCGACGTACGGGCCTAGATATTTTTATATGTATATGTGATTTGCCGGCGTATGAGCCGTGCTATGTGGATGAGATTTTCCGGCGTACGGGCCGTGCTATGTGATTTGCTAGCGTACAGGCTGTGCTATGTGATTTGTCGGCGTACGGGCCGTGCTATGTGATTTGCCAGCGTACGGGCTGTGCTATGTGATTTGCCGGCGTACGGGCTGTGCTATGTGGTTTGCCAGCGTACGGGCTGTACTATATGATTTGCCGGCGTACGGGCCGAGCTATGATAAAATGTGTAATACCGGCGTACGGGCCGATGATTTTCATGATACACGTATATATGTGAAATGATATGATTGATGTGAAAATAAATGATATGAGATATTTATGTATCACGGTTTTAGTATATGTATATGATATCAGAACCTGGTTGGTTTGGTCTAGGCTAGCACTTGCACGGTACCGTTGCTATGTGTCCATGGTCCTCGTGATCATGATATCTGTGTTAACGCTGCTATACGGAGTGGTGTGAGATTGGATGGTCGATGTGGTTATTTTCAAGAAGTGTACTGTTATCGCCCCTGGTGTACGGACCAGTCTGGGTAGACCCATCGGACCTACAGACTACTATTTGACTTGGCAGTGGTCGGCCAACCATTGTCAAGTCCCGCCTTCGGGCCACACAACCCAGTCATGTGGGGGTAATACATGACAACAGCCAGCTAACCTACTAGGATTGTTTTATGTTATTATTAGTGTATGAGATGAGATATGTTTATGAAAATGCAGTATATTCTGCTATGTGTTGATATGCATATGTTTTCCCATATTTGATAAACAGTATTGAATATGTTATGTATGGTACATGTAGAACACAGAATACTCATGTTGCCACACACTGGTATTAGTTTATTTCCCTTACTGAGAGGTGTCTCACCCCTAAATCTTATACATTTTTTAGGAGCCCCTGATAGGAGAGCGAGAAAAGCCCCGCTGATCTAGATCAGTTGTTTGCCCTCTTTGGAAGGGTAAGTTTTTGGTATGGACAGTTAGGTTTTGTTGGGATTGTCCCTAGATTTCATTTTTGAGATGTATGTACTGTGAGATAGTAATTGTAGTGACTCTGATATGTGTTATGCACATCATGATGAGATGTATATGATTTTATACTTTCTGCTCCGTAGGCTTCTGCTGTATGTTTTGTTATATCCCTAGTGCCCACGGGCCCAGGTGGATTGTGACCTGCTAAGTTGGAATGTATGATGTGATGATAATTTATTTATAAAAAAAAAATATGTGAAAAAGGAGCAGGTCGTTACATTTTCAGTGTCTTCAAAATTAGACCCCAAGTGGCCTTAGGACACTCACCTTTGCACTTATATGTATTAGGAATTTTAATAGGGTTTGTGCGTTTCAAGACTGGACCAAAATGCACACATTGTGCACTTTCAGTCGACCGACCTTGGTAGTTCATTCTACCCCAGTCGATTGAAACAGGCTTGGGTCCACAGTTGACCAAGCTCCTAGTCGACCGAACCAGTGTAGTTCAAAACCCGTGGGCTACCAAAACCCCCTATGGTCAACAAATTGACCATCTGGTCAACTGAGCCAAATTTGTATACCAACTACCTGGTCGACCGAGGGTCCTCAAAAGAAATCCCAACTGTCTGGTCAACCGAACCATTCAGTTCAAAATTTCCTGGTTGACCGAACCTTGGTAAAATGGGAAATTGCCCACCTTCGGTCGATCGAGTCTTCAGTTCAAAAATTCCCTGGTCGATCGAACCATATGAACTCTAGTCGACCGAAATTGTTCTGGTCGACCAGACCTCTCGGGTTGTCTTGATTTTTATCGCAATTAAATATTTTTTAAACAGGGTTAAAATATTTGGAAGGTCATTAAACTTTCCTAATAATTCCTAATAGGTCCTTGACGGTCATAACTCTTTCCATGTCTATATATATGAGATCATTTGTGCAAATTAGCAGTGATTAGCCATTTTGATTAGGAAAAATTCTCTGAAATTTTTAAATCCTATAATACTCATATTTAAGCCCCAACCACTCATACTTACCTTCTCTTATTGCTCAAACTCTCTATAAGTTGATTGGGTGCTTGACTAGAAAGGTTTGCTCTCCTAGTCTGATTAGATTGATTTGATTCTTATGAGAGCTAAACCTAAGTGTTCTTAGGGGATTTTGTTAATAAGTCTCTCCTAAGAAGGCTTGTATAAATCTTCTGAGTATTGCATATTCATTGCAATATCTTGAGAAGTTTGTATTTGTTTTGGATTGCAAAAACTTCTCAAACATTTTCAAATATCTATTATGCCTTTATCTTGAAAAATATTTGAAGAGATATTTGTTTATATGATAAAATCTTTGTTGCAATATTCATTAACTCACATATCCTTTACTGAATACAAAGATTGAATATCTTTTTGCAAACAAAACATATACATTACTAGAGCATCATACGATTGAGAACATCCGCTTATTGAAATATACATATATATTGTTTGGCTAGTATCTTTGTGTGAACATCTTGCCTGAATATCTTGTGATACAAAGATTTCTTGATTGATACTCTCACGCACTTATTACACTGATAGTAAATATATATATATATATATATATATATCTGAGAGTTGAAATATTGGACCACACTAAGCTACATATTATATCATTGGTGGTGTATGTGATTGAACGTAACTAGGTACACATCTGCTTTATATGAAAGCATAATCACTGTATCATTTGATTGTAATACACATCTGTTGTATTTACAGGCACAGGCCTGAAGAGGGAGACTAGCCCTGGAATAGTCTCGGATTGGCTTAGACCTGGTTAGGAAAGCTAGGTGCGCTGTCCTATTAAGGCTTGTAGGTTGAGGTCAGCCCCGCTAATTGACCTGATTAAAGTTGAGATCAACCCTGTGCTAATTGACCTGGTTGTAATCGGTGCCGCTCCACCCTTTAAGTGATCCTTTAGTGGAATCCTTGAGCTTGCAAGTTAGAGGCGGAGACATAGGCACAGTTGGCCGAACCTCGATAACATATCGTGTGTTTGTTTATATTTACCGCACGTGTATGTTATTATGTGAATGATGCACTTGATTTAAATTTTCGTATATTATATTTATCAGTGTATTTGGAACTACATAAAAAGACCCTAGGTTGTAATATTTTGCAAACATGTAGTTCAACCTAGGAGAAAAGTTTAAAATTCCAATTCACCCCCCTCCTTTTGGGAATACACCAATTCTAACAAATAAACTTTTAAGTTTCGTGAAAAATGATTGGTTAGCAAATTTCGAGGACAAAATTTCTATAAGATAGGGAGATTGTAGAGACTTGAACCCAGAAAATAAAAGAAAAATAAATAAAAGTGTTAGCCTTACAAGGCTTAACATCTTGTTTTGATGCTAAAAAACAAGTATATCTTAACATACTTTGTTTAAGTGATGCATTTTTAGGACTCAATGATGAATACAATGTTAAAGAATTCATGAAAGCTTGTACTTCAAAGACGGATCATTATATCAAGCTTGAGGCATGGATTAAAACTAGAAGATTATAAGATCATTGATATTAAAGAAAAAAAACTTCAAGAATGAAAGCTCAAAGTGATCAACATGGAAAGCTCAAAGAAAGATGAAGCTTAAAAGACCTCAAATGCCATATCTTGAAAGCTCACAAGGATCAACGAACATAAAAGCCTAATATAAATGCAAGTGATCCAAAATGAAAGCTCAGAGAAATATGAAAGATTAGAGATCAGCAATAAAGAGAATTCAAAGCAACGAAAAGTCAAATAAGTCTTTAGGACAAAGCTTTGTAAGTACTTCAAATATGATTCAAGTATGTTTTTCATTTTGAAACTCATTAGGCAAAAACATACTTAGAAACCATTAGTTTAAGTCTTGGAACATATTTTTTAAAGTTAAACAAGTTAATACTCCAAGAATATTCAAGCAAAAAAGAGAGAGATAAACAAATGATTTAAAGAAGGAAAAGTCTTATGGACAGACAACTGTCTGTCTAGTGACAAACGACTAACATATTTTTAAACGATTTTAAACAGAAGTCAGAAGCCTGATAGACGACTGTCAAGGTATTGACAAATAACTGCCAGTGACAACTGAGACGATTGGGCGTGTTTTGTCAGCCGATTGCCAACATTCTGAACTTATTATAAAACTAAGTTGTTCAATAACAGACGACTATCAAGGTTCTGACAGACGACTTCCAATGTCAAGTCAGTTGCCTATATATGTTCTGCCAACCAACTGCCATCATTCTGAGTGTTTTAAAATTGAGTTGTTATGGTGACAGATGACTACCAACTTGAGGACAGGCGACTGCCACCTCTCTGTTTGTGAATTTTGTAGTTGCAATACATGGACAGCAGACTACCAGTGACTACACAGTCGTCTGACTCGCAGTAGATTTCAAAATTCTTAACGAGCATTTTTTTTTTTAAATTTAAATTATTTGAAGCACAAACCAATTTAAAACTTGGACCACACTCCAAGTAAATTTGGGGATCAATTTAAATCACTTTCTACATCTATAAATACCCTCAAGCAACATTGATTTGAAAAGAAGAGAAACAAGGAATTCAATTCAGCTATCATATTTCTCTCAAGTGTTTTGAAATTGCAAAAGCTCTCTATTGCTCACATCTTGCTGCAAACTTGCACGAAATATACTGAAGTCTTGCTAATCTTCTCACCAATCTTGTGCTTCAATTTCTAAATCTTTCATCTATTGAAAGAACCATACGGTGATACAACTCTAGAGCTTCAATTTGAATTTCATATTTTGAATTTTATTGAAGTATATTAGTGTGCTATAACTATTGTACTAATTAGCTCTTTGAGGAGCAAATTCTTTGTACGCATCTATTTGATTTATATCTTGTAGATTGACATTTTCAAGGATTGTTTGGATCATTGGCTAAGCAAGGGGACATTGCTTAGAGAGGCAGGCTCTAACCTAATTAAGGAGTGACCGAACGAGGGGATATCGTTTGGAGAGGCGGGCTCTAACCTACTGAAGGAGTGCATAAAGGTATTGTTCTGCCCATTAAAGGAACAGGTTTAGTGAACCCTTTGGTGGTTTTCCAAAGGCGAGGACGTAGGTTGGGTATAAGCCGAATCTCGTAAAAATCCCGGTCTCTCTCTCTCTCTTTCCCTACTCTTTATTTTCATTTCATATACAATTGCGTGGATGTTTTAAATATCTAAATCATATATACTACGTATATTTGGTAATTAAGTAAACTTGAAGTCTAATTTTGATTTGGGTTGTGGAAACCGAAAGGGAGTACGTTGGTTAAACCATTCTTTGCAGAAACCATATGGGAGTACGTTACATGGTTAACATCCCAAAGATAAATTAACTGAGAGTTTATTTGGATTCTAAATATTAGGAAGAGTGTGAATATTGTGTTGATTGGATTTCATATTACACATCATATTAAAGAAGCAAATCCATTACTACAAGGCTTGATTCAAATTTATAACCAAGGCTAACAACAAAAGCTGAAAGTTGAATTTAATATATTGATATATTGTCATTGATTGATTTAAAGTTTGATTGTGTTTATATTCTAAAGAGTGTTGAATCTTGCATACTTCCATTAATCTAATAGTGTTGCAATTCACTTATACTTGGAAAATTAATTGGTTGTTTGGTTTGGAGATTGTGCTTAATTGATTGGTTGTTTAATTGTGTTGTTGATTGGATAAAGAAAACTAAGTTCTTGTGTGATTGGCAAATTAAACAAACAAGTCAAGAATAGATTAAAAGAAATAAAAGAAGTTTAAGGAATTTTAAAAGGAATTTAAAGAAATTTTTAAAATCCAATTCACCCCCCCCTCTTGGGACTACACCTTGCTTTTCAAAAAGGAAAATAAGTAAATAAAAGAGAAGAAAATAAAAAGGAAGGAAAAAGGGGTTCGACAAGGACCAAACCGTCGATGGCTTCGTGAGATTCAAAAAAAAACCATCAACAGTTTTAGGGAAATCATCAACGATTTTGTGCGGGGCAGCAACTCTATAAATAGAAGTGGGTTATTTTTTTAAAAAAAAATTAATTTCTCTCTCTCTCTCTCTCTCTCTCTAAAAAACCTAGGGTTTCGGGATTTGATCTTCTTTTAGGTTTCTCTCGCTCTCTTAATCCTAATCGGAATGCGTGCTTGCTCTTCGATCGTGTCTCTCTTCTCTCGGCTTGTCGGCCTCCATCCTCGGTGAGTTTCAAAAAGCTAAAGTTTTGCTTTCCCATTTGTTTTGGCACATTTTCGGAAAAACAAGTAAAGGGAATAAATTATGCCAACTTTTTATTAAGTTTGAACCAATCAATTTCGAGTATATGAGCCGTCTATACATGTATGATTTTCTGAACGGATTAGGCATTTGGAAATGATGGTTTTTGATTATAATTCATATTTGGGGAAAAACCAAGGTGAGTAGGGTATATTATTTATTTACAGTATATAACAATATGGTTGACACTCAAACCGTGTGGCGTGAGAATAACTCTTTATAATAAGCTAGTTGTGAATACTGTGATGAATGAATTGATATGTTTGGATGAATTGCTTTGTGTGGTTATTCACGTATATCACAATATAACGTTGGCAAGTCTGAGGAGTTCGTTATATTGTCATTTATATAAATGGGGTAAAACATTGGCAAGCCTGAGAAACTTGTTTTACTAATATACTATGAATAGGTCATTGTGAAAGTGTAACAGTGAATGTCAGTTGTGAAGAACTTGTGTAGTATCCTGTGTGGATGTAGTATCCTGTGTGGATGTGAAATTTGTGTAGTATCTTGTGTGGATGTGGAACTTGTGTAGTATCCTGTGTGGATGTGAAATTTTTGTAGTATCTTGTGTGGATGTGGAACTTGTGCAGTATCCTTTATGGATGGGAATGAAAAGTTTGATTGATGTTGATTGTGTGTGGGCATAGGTATGTGAATTTATGTTAGATAATATTTATGGCGAAGGCAAACTCTCTGCCTGAGAGCTTACAGAGTAAGGTAAGTACCCTGATAAGTATCAGTTGTAGCCTCACCCAAATTAAAGGGCAAAGTTACAAACGCTATCAGAGCAAATGGGCGTTACATGTATGGGCATGTAAACTCCCCAATCCCTGGGAACTCTCGCTTATAAATAATTGTTGTATATGTGTGAGTATAGTCTACATGTGTAAAAACCCCAAAAACAGAGATATAAAATAAATAAATAAATAAATAAATAATTAAATTTTTAATTAATTAACTAGTTAATTAATCGGATTTAAAAGAAAAAGAAAAAAAATTAATTAAAATTTATTTTTATTTTTATTAATAAAATATATTATTATTATATTAATTAAATATTATTATTATTATTATTATTATTATTATCATTCCTGAAGCTAGAAGCTTCAGGAATGCATTTGGCTGGCAGGCTGCCCCCCCCCCCTTTCTTCCTATCTTCTTCTTCTTCTTTCTTTATTTTATTTTATTTTCTTTTCTTTTCTTTTAACTTGCAGCTTTGCAAGTTTTTACTCTCTCCTCACGTTCTCTCTCCCTCTCTCCTCGATTTCGTAACAGATTTTCGGTCAATCGAAAATCCAAAAATACCACTGGACTCCATTCGCCGCTACCGTCATTTCTACCGAAGCGGATCGGTGGTAGGAGCGACGTATGTGTATTCCCTGGGGTAAGCCATTTTTCCCTTTTTTCTTTAATTTCTTGCAAAATATAAGCCCAATTGACGAGCGGACACCACCACGAGAATCTAGGGATGATTCTCTACAAGTCTAGTGGGACGGAATTCTCATGGGGGTGTCGGGCCAAAACCCCAAATTTGAGGTGCAGCGATTATTAAGGGACTTATTTTTAATTAATTAGCATTAATTTAGAAATGCTAAAATATTAAACATTTAGGACTGAAGTAGGATTTCTAGAATTTAGGGCCCGGGTGAGTGCCGCGGGTGCAAATTTAGGACCCGCAGGCAAAATTTGGAAAATTAAGTAAGGATGTTAAATAATAGTTTAAATATTAATTTGAGATATATGGAACCTAGGGAAGGCTAGATGAGTATTATTTTGGAGAAATAGATTAATTAATCTAGGGAAAATGTAAATTTCAGGAGTTGAATTTCGGGCGCTAAGGGCGTAGGATTTGGGTCTTAAGGAATTTCTCAATAACCAGGTAAGGGAATAAACTAAAAAAGTAATTTTCCATGCAAATTATTATTGATTATGAGTACATTTATTTTCAGAAAAACTTATGTTATATTGTGTATTACGAATGAAATTTACGATTGGGAAAATACTGCTATGATGATTAAAATATAGTATGAGGTGTCGGAAAATCACGATTTTAGAATATGAAGTATGACTTTTAACAGCATATGTGTGGCATGAATATTTTTTTATGTGAAATGTATTATGATGTGAAAGATTTTACGAACAAAGCATGATTTCAGGTATTATGAAAATATAAGTTATGTTGTGATGGTTTTGATGATTATGTGATAAATGATGTATTTTTCGAATATATATACCTGAAACAATTTTGGTGCGAGGCCATATATTTATGTTATCGGCACGAGGCCGTATTTATGTTATTGGCATAAGACCATGTATTTATGTTATCGGCACGAGACTGTATTTATGTTATCGGCACGAGGCCGTATTTATGTTATTGGCGCGAGGCCATGTATTTATGTTTTCGGCACGAGGCCGTAATTACTATATTTTTGGCACGAGGCTGTAATGATGTTATATATATGATCATGTATTATATGTTATCACCACCAGGATGTTAGTTTAGTTCAGTTCAGGGGCTCGGTACCATAACTATTTGTGTAGATCAGATATCTACGTCAGATTAGTGCTAACCATCCCACGAGGGGATGGGAGATGGATAGTCCATGTGGCTTTCAATAGAGTGTGGACGTCCACCTGGCAGTATGGACCAGGGTGTGGTGGGCTCATTGTACTTACAGACATATTTGATTTGGCAGTGGTCGGCCAGCTATTGTCGGGTCCCGCCTTCGGGCTGCACAACCTGTCATGGGGGTAATACATGACACCAGCTAGCTATTCATCCTAGGTTTGTTTTCAGTACTACAATTATAATAGATGATTTTATGTATGTTATGATTATTAGCAGATGTGAAAATATATGTTTACCCAGTACAATATGATGATATTAATAGAATTATGAAATGTAATGTATACGTATGAATGCATTAAATATTCATGTTGCCACACAGCTGTATTTAGTTTATTTTCCCTTACTGAGAAGTGTCTCACCCGAAACTTAATTAATTTTTCAAGAGCCCCTGAGAGACCGACGGGTTAGGGCTGCCGTTGAGCTAGTGAGGTTACCCTGTGAGAAGGATAAGATTTTGTAATAGGGTCAGAGTTATTTTATGTTTAACTTTAGAGATATTTTGATGTATGTGAGGATGTATAGAAGTACAGTTTTATAATGTTATAGAAAGCTCTGGTATTATGTTTTATGATTGGATATTTGAGATTTTATGTTTACTGTTGTTAGGTTTTCCGCTGTGTTTGACAGGTGTCCTCGCTATCCACGGGTTCAGGTTGACCATTTTATTTATTATATGATATTTTATGTTAAGAAATTGAGGGTCATTACATTTGGTATCAGAGCCTAGGAAACTAGGTTCTGTAGACTCTAGAGTGCAGCAGTAATAATACTAGAGTATAGGATAAGGGAATTTGAGGTCTAGTTTTGTAGTCTAGATGCAAGACTTCTGTGGTGGTTTGTATGATTTTCCTGAGGTGACAACTTCAGGAAATTCATTGTAAATTATCAACGGGTTGGGTATCTAGGTTGCAGTATTGAACCTTGAATTAAGATCAAGAGTGACGAGTTAATTAGGAAAATATACCATATGAGCTGAGTTATATGTATAGAGAATGAGGTTTTGAGTTAAGTTACATGTTTTTCAGGATGGACCTTGGAGGCAATAGTGCCCACGCCAGTGGGAGTGAGGGTGCTAGACCCTCAGGCGCTGCGGGTAGTGATTCAGATGCTGTATTACGCAGCGTAGCACAGCAAGTGATGGCAGAGATTGCTAGAAGTTCGAAGGAACAGGGTGGTCCATCTACAAGCCACGGTAGCTTGATAGAAAAGTTCATAAAGATGAGTCCTCTAGCTTTCTCAAGTGGGACAGATCCTGCAGTCGCTGAAAATTAGGTGTAGGAGATGGAAAAGATATTTGCAGTAGTGCAGTGTTCAGAGGAGCAAAGAGTGTTGTTTGCCACATATAGACTAACTGGGGAGGCTGAGAGATGGTGGTCAGCAATGAAACTATTAGAGCAACAAAGGACCGTACCTGTTAATATGACGTGGGAGCAGTTTAAAGAGATATTTTTCGACAGGTATTTTCCAATCTCGTCCAAGGAAGTTAAGATTGTAAAGTTCCTGAATCTGAAACAGGGACAGTTATCAGTGCAACAGCACGCAGCAAGGTTCATAGAGCTATCTCGTTTCGCCTCGTACATTATTCCAGATGAGGCGAAGAAGGTACGACAGTTTGAAAAAGGCTTGAGGAAAGAAATTTACAAGCAGGTATCGATATTGAAGTTGCAAGACTTCACCGAGCTGGTTGACCGAGCCACTATAGCAGAGATTGGTGAGAGATTGGAGGCCAAGGAGTAGAGGCAGAAGAAGAGATCCATACCTTCTGGTTCCCAGCAGGGGGTTGGACGTGGTATATGGAAGAGAGGTGGCTACTATAGAGACTAGATACAGAAGACCGGGAATCGCAGTTTCCAGGGTGTGCGGCCATCTCCAACTTGCCCATCTTGCGGGAAGAAACACGTAGGAGAGTGTCGTACTGGGCGAGGTGTCTGCTACAAGTGCGAGGAGCCAGGACATATGATGAGGGAGTGTCCGACACAGACTAGTACTACTCCTAGACCTGCACGAGGAGGTTACCAGGCACCACGAGGAGGCCAGCAGAGGAATACGACCCCAACTAGAGTTTTTACTTTGACGCTAGGCGATGCTGAGGCGACCGGTGATGTGGTGACAGGTACTGTTTCAATACTGTCATTTAAAGCTACTGTTTTGTTTGATTCTGGGGCGATGCATTCGTTTATCCTCCGGGATTATGTTAAATTGTGTGGGTTTGAGCCTCAGCAGTTAAAAATTAGTTTATCTGTTACTACGCCAACTGGGACTGTAGGGGTGTGTAGAAAGGTACTCAGGGACTGTCCAGTGGATATTCAAGGGAGGTCTTTGTTAGCTAATCTAGTGGTTTTAGACATGCATGGGTTTGAGATAATCTTGGGCATGGATTGGCTAGCTGCCCACTATGCTAGCATTGATTGCCATTAGAGAGTGGTAGTGTTCAGACCTTCATAGGGACCGGAGTACAAATTCGTGGGATCACGTGTGTGCACCCCACCTCAGTTATTATCTGCTATTCAGGCACGTAGATTGCTATCAGAAGGTTGTCCGGGATATTTAGCCTATGTGAAGGTTGTATCAGAAGGGGAACTGAGGGTGGAGGATATCCCAGTGGTGAGGGATTTTCCTGATGTATTTCCCGAGGATTTACCGAGACTACCTCCTGATCGAGAGGTAGATTTCGTTATTGATCTGGTTCCGGGGACAGCACCGATTTTGAAGGCGCCATATAGAATGGATCCGGCAGAGCTGAAAGATTTGAAAGAACAGTTGCAGGAGCTATTAGATAAGGGGTTCATTCGGCCCAGTGTGTCACCCTGGGGAGCATCGATTTTGTTTATGAGGAATAAGGATGGCTCAATGAGATTGTGCATCGACTATCAAGAAATAAATAAAGTAACTATCAAGAATAAATACCCGCTCCCGCGTATTGATGATTTGTTTGACCAATTACAGGGTACACAAATCTTTTTGAAGATAGGTTTACGCTCTGGGTACCATCAGGTGAAAGTCAAGGCGGAAAATGTTCTAAAGACGGCATTCAGAATACAGTATGGTCACTATGAATTTCTAGTTATGCCGTTTGGATTAACGAATGCTTCTATAGTGTTTATAGATCTTATGAACAGGGTTTTCCACCAGTACTTGGATCAGTTTGTGGTAGTATTTATTGATGATATACTAGTGTATTCGAAGAGTCAAGAGGAGCATGAGGAGCATTTGAGTAAAGTGTTGCAGGTGTTGCGAGAGAAGAAGCTATATGCGAAGCTCAAGAAGTGTGAGTTTTGACTGGAACAGGTTACCTTCCTTGGACACGTTATATCCAAGGGTGGTATTTCTGTTGATCCGAGTAAGATTGAGGCGGTAGTATACTGGGTATGACCAAAGAACGTGCATGAGATTAGGAGTTTCCTAGGATTAGTTGGGTACTACCGCAGGTTTGTTGAGGGCTTCTCTAGATTGTCAGGCCCACTTACCTGATTGACCAGGAAGGGAGTGAAGTTTAAGTGTCTGATGAATGTGAACAGAGCTTCTAGGAATTGAAGCAGCGACTCATCACTGCACCTGTATTGACAATTCCTTCAGGAGAAGAAGGGTTTGTGATTTACAGTGATGCGTCCCATAAAAGGCTCAGATGTGTATTGATGCAACGGGGGAGAGTAATAGCCTATGCCTCATGACAGTTGAAAGAATATGAGAAGAACTACCCTACCCACGATCTAGAGTTGGCGGCGATTGTTTACGTACTGAAGATTTGGAGGCACTATCTATATGAGGGTAGGTGTGAGCTATTTACTGACCATAAGAGTTTAAAGTATTTCTTCACACAGAAGGAATTGAATATGAGGCAGAGGAGATGGTTGAAGCTAATAAAGGATTACGACTGCACTATCAACTACCACCCGGGAAAGGCTATTGTGGTTGCTGATGCTTTGAGTCGGAAATCAGTGGAATCATCTGTATCTGCAATGGAGATTCAGCATCCGATTCAGATGGATCTGGAGAGGCTCAGTGTGGAACTGGTAGAGGGCGATCACCAGGCGTTCATTGCTGACTTGGTTTTGTAGCCAACTCTACAGGGGAAAATTAAAGCAACTCAGAGGAATGATGCAGAATTAGTAAAGCTTATGGGAAAGGTAAAGGATGGTCAGGAACCAGAGTTCAGCATTTCAGATGATGGAGTCTTGAGGTTCCGTACTAGGTTATGCTTTCCTGCAGATCCTGAGATCAAGAGGGAAATAGCCCAGTATGTAGATCAGTGTTTGACATGCCAGTAAGTGAAGGCTGAGCACCAAAGACTGGTGGGATCGTTGCAGCCACTCCACATTCCTGAGTGGAAATGGGAGCATATAGTGATGGATTTCGTCTCAGGATTACTGCCAGCATTGCATGGACAAGACGCTATTTGGGTAATGGTGGATCGATTGACGAAGACTGCCCACTTTTTGCCAATCAGAGTTAACTACTCCATGGACAGATTGGCTGAGTTATACATCCAGGAGATAGTTAGACTCCACGGCGTCCCAGTGTCCATAGTTTTAGATAGATACCCACGGTTCACATCTCGTTTTTGGAAGAGTCTGCAAGGGGCCATGGGTTCTCTGTTGTCATTCAGCACAACTTTTCATCCTTAGACAGATGGACAAATAGAGAGAACAATACAAATTTTGGAGGATATGCTGCGAGCATGTGTGCTGGACTTTGGAGGTCGTTGGATGCAGTATTTGTCACTGGTTGAGTTTGCGTATAATAACAGCTACCAGACCAGCATTAGGATGGTACCGTATGAGGCACTATATGGCAGGAGGTGCCGATCCCCATTGTACTGGGACAAGGTTGGTGAGAGACAGATATTGGGGCCAGAGCTGATACAGCAGACTCGGGATAAAGTCAGACTCATCAAAGACAGGATCAGGACAGCGCAGAGCCGGCAGAAGAGTTATGCTGATACTCGTCAGCGAGAATTAGAGTTTGACACAGGAGATCACGTATTCCTGAAGGTGGCACCGCTGAAGGGTGTTATGAGGTTCGGGAGGAAGGGTAAGCTGAGTCCTATGTATATTGGACCATTCGAGATTCTTAAGAGAATGGGTCCAGTTGCCTATCGCTTGGCATTATCACCAGTCCTATCTAGGATCCATGACGTATTCCACATTTCTATGTTGAGGAAATACGTCTCAGACCCCTCCCATGTGATTAGATATGAAGCATTGGAGTTGGGCGATACTTCAGTTTATAAGGAAGTGCCAGTGCAGATTCTTGACTGGAAGGAACAGGAGCTACGCACGAAGAAGGTTCCACTGGTAAAAGTTCTGTGGTGCAACCATGCCATTGAGGAGGCTTCTTGGGAACTAGAGGATCAGATGCGCCAGAGATATCCGCACTTATTCAGTGGAGTTTAGAGTCGAGCCAGCCATGTGAATGGAATAGTATTGTAGTTTTTATTTGTATAGTGTAACGTAAGATAGATAGAGTTTTTAGTTTTGAAATGTAAATAGTTTTGGGAAAATTTTGAATAGTTGTAATCTCCCAAAACCCTCGTTGTAACCACGGTATTCCTCCGCCATAAGTGAGGGTAATCAATAAACATTGAAAGTGTTTTCGCTAAGGAAGGGAAACAAAGGAATGGCAAATTTCGAGGACGAAATTTTTATAAGGAGGAGAGAATGTAAAAACCCCAAAAACAGAGATAAAAAAAATAAAGAATAAAAAATAAATAAATAAATAATTAATTAACTAATTAATTAATCAGATTTAAAAGAAAAAGAAAAAAAATAATTAAAATTTATTTTTATTTTTATTAATAAAATATATTATTATTATATTAATTAAATATATTATTATTATTATTATTATTATTATTATTATTATTATTATTATTCCTGAAGCTAGAAGCTTCAGGAATGCATTTGGCTAGCAGGTCCCCCCCTTTCTTCCTATCTTCTTCTTCTTCTTTCTTTATTTTATTTTCTTTTCTTTTCTTTTAACTTGCAGCTCTACAAGTTTTTACTCTCTCCTCACGTTCTCTCTCCCTCTCTCCTCGATTTCATGACTGATTTTTGGTCGATCGAAAATCCAAAAATACCACTGGACTCCATTCGCCGCTGCCGTCATTTCTACCGAAGCGGATCGGTGGTAGGAGCGGCGTAAGCATATTCCCTGGGTAAGCCATTTTTCCCTTTTTCTTTAATTTCATGCAAAATATAAGCCAAATTGACGAATGGACACCACCACGAGAATCTAGGGATGATTCTCTACAAGTTTAGTGGGACGAAATTCTCGTGGGGGTGTCGGGCCAAAACCCCAAATTTGGGGTGCAGCGATTATTAAGGGACTTATTTTTAATTAATTAGCATTAATTTAAAAATGCTAAAATATTAAGCATTTAGGACTGAAGTAGGATTTCTGAAATTTAGGGCCTAGGTGAGCGCCACGGGTGTAATTTTGGGACCCGCAGGTAAAATTTGGAAAATTAAGTGGGGATGTTAAATAATAGTTTAAATATTAATTTGAGGTATATGGAGCCTAGGAAAGGTTAGATGAGTATTATTTTGGAGAAATATATTAATTAATCTAGGGAAAATGTAAATTTCAGGAGTTGAATTTCAAACGCTAAGGGCATAGGATTTGGGTCTTAAGGAATTTCTCAATAACCGGGTAAGGGAATAAATTAAAATAGTAATTTTTCATGCAAATTATTATTGATTATGAGTACATTTATTTTCATAAAAACTTATATTATATTGTGTATTACGAATGAAATTTACGATTGGGAAAATACTGCTATGATGATTAAAATATAGTATGAGGTGCCGGAAAATCACGATTTTAGAATATGAAGTATGACTTTTAACAGCATATGTGTGGCATGAATATTATTTTATGTGAAATGTATTATGATGTGAAATATTTTACGAACAAAGCATGATTTCAGGTATTATGAAAATATGAGCTATGTTGTGATGGTTTTGACGATTATGTGAGAAATAATGTATTTTTCGAATATATATACCTGAAACAATTTTGGCGCAAGACCATATATTTATGTTATCGGCACGAGGCCGTATTTATGTTATTGGCGCGAGGCCATGTATTTATATTATCGGCACGAGGTCGTATTTATGTTATCGGCACGAGGCCGTATTTATGTTATTCGCGCGAGGCCATGTATTTATGTTTTCGGCACGAGGCCGTAATTACTATATTTTTGGCACGAGGCCGTAATGATGTTATATATATGATCATGTATTATATGTTATCACCACCAGGATATTAGTTTAGTTCAGTTCAGGGGCTCGGTACCGTAGCTATTTGTGTAGATCAGATATCTACGTCAGACTAGTGCTAACCATCCCACGAGGGGATGGGAGATAGATAGTCGATGTGGCTTTCAATAGAGTGTGTACGTCCACCTGGCAGTCCGGACCAAGGTGTGGCGGGCTCATCATACTTATAGACATATTTGATTCGACAGCGGTTGGCTAGCCATTGTCAGGTCCCGCCTTCGGGCTGCACAACCCGTCATTGGTGGTAATACATGATACTAGCTAGCTATTCATCCTAGGTTTGTTTTTAGTACTACAATTATAATAAATGATTTTATGTATGTTATGATTATTAACAGATATGAAAATATATGTTTACCCAGTACGATATGATGATATTTATAGAATTATGAAATGTACTGTATACGTATAAATGCATTAAATATTCATGTTGCTAGATAGCTGTATTTAGTTTATTTTCTCTTACTAAGAAGTGTCTCACCCCAAACTTAATTAATTTTTCAGGAGCCCTTGAGAGACCGGCGAGTCAGGGCCGCCGTTGACCTAGTGACGTTACCCTGTGAGAAGTGTAAGATTTTGTAATAGAGTCAGAATTATTTTGTATTTGATCCTAGAGATATTTTGATGTATATAAGGATGTATAGAAGTACAGTTTTATAATGTTATAGAAAGCTCTAGTATTATGTTTTATGATTGGATGTTTGAGATTTTATGTTTACTGCTGCTAAGTTTTCCGCTGTGTTTGACAGGTGTCCCCGCTACCCACGGGTTCGGGTTGACCATTTTATTTATTATGTGATATTTTACGTTAAGAAATTGAGGGTCGTTACAACATGTGTCTTCTCAATTAATGTTGATTAACAAACGGCTAGATTTTGTATACACTAAAACTCATCTGCCACATACCGTTATAATTTATTACATTCATACTGAGAAGTGTCACCCCAGCGAATTATTAACTTTTCAGGTCCTTCTAACGATCGAGCTTAGCCAGCTCCAGGGCAGGGTTTAGTTTTTGGTAATTATGAGTGGTTGTAAGATATGAAGTATTTAAAAGTTACGTTTAATTTCTTGGTTATGTAACATAAAGTGAATGAATACACTTTTTGGGATGTATAGTATAGAGCTCTGGTATTTTAATGAACAATGTTTAATTATTTCCATTGCATGAATGGTATTTATAGTATCAGAAATGGGAGAATGGTCTCATAACCCTCCGGACCCCACTCTTGGGTTTGTGGTGTTACATTGCATAACTGATAAGGTGTTGGGTTAATTCCTTTTCTTTTTTTTCTTTTACTGTTTTTCATTTTTTATGCAATTGTTGAAAATTTTAAAAATAAGTTAGATTTTTAAAAAAATTCTTTAAAATTTTTTAAAAAATGAAATTTATTTTTTCACGAGTACATATGTCTTTAATTTTTTAGAAAATGAATATCTCAATGCTATTCCTCTAAATATGAAGCACCGATTAACATTTTCAAAGTGGTCCGATCAAGCTTTCAAACCCATTATTTGTGTAATTAGTATTTCTTCGTATTTTCCATTGAAATTCTTATCCCTTTAGGAAATTTTTTCCCCTTTGGTCACGTTGTATAAGTTTTTAGGTTGAAGGGATTGATTAAATTTTTAATTAGGTAGCCTCATTTCCCATTTGAAGCCCATGAGTGTAAGCCATCGTCAATAATAAATTTTCTTTTACAGTGATTGATGGTAAAAAAGCAAATTATACTTGGATTTTTTAAAAAAAATTTAGAAGAAGAGCATAGTTTATCATTCAAGAATGATTAAAAGCATTATCTATTAGTTTATGTATGGTAGTAATTGGAATGATGATTTTAGGGTTTGAATTTGGATTTTTTTGGACGTAAAAGAAATTTAATATAATGTTTTACTATATTTTGTCTGTATCTATATAAATTCAAATTCAAAATTTAACTTTCATAGTCTAAGTAATTGAAAAACCAAAAAATAATTAAAAATATGTTTCAATATTTTATATATAAATTTAGAAAATTGAAAAATAAAGTGAATTTTTAATAATTATTTGATAATTTTAAAATGAAATTATTTTCACAAGAAAAAAATGTCAAAATATTTTTTTATAAAAAATTTTTAAGAAAAATTGAAAAATAAAGTGGATTTTTTTTTTTTTTGTAATTATTTGAGACTTTTAAAATAAAATTATTTTTTGTGAGCAAAAAAGTGTCAAAATACTTTATTGTTTTTTTCATTTTTTTAATAAAAATGTTGTAAAAGTGAAAATCAGTTTTCCTCTTTTTTTTTTTGTAGCACTTTGAAAAAACTTCTATAAATACATAGGACCCTTATGGTCCATTTGGATTAAGGAATTTACTTGGGTGAAATAAAGGAAAGGAAAATAAGAAACAAACTTATTTTTCATTGTACTTTCCTTCTATATTAAATTCTATTAAAAATGAAAGTTTATTTTATATGATTAAAAATTGAGAAAAATGAACAAATAATGATGTGTAAAATCAAAATTTTGTTCATGAATTTGCTATATTTTTTATTTTCTTTCTTACTTTCCTCACTAGTCAAATATGAAAACGTGAATTCCTTATTATTTTCATTTCATTTTTCTAATATTTTTCAAATTCCAAACAAGACCTTAATTTTTTTTTAAAGGAAAAAAATATGGCAGTATTGTTTTTTCACATTTGAAGCATGTATTAAGTATTTCTCGTTGTTGTTGGTAAGAAAACACTTAAGCTGAGTTATGAAACCCACCAATTATATAATGTGATATTACGTCTTATACAAGTGAAAGATATGCTTTTGTGAGAATGTAGAAAGACTTGTAAGAGATATCATGTACATAAGATTTGAAATCTTCTAATCACAAATTATTGTATTCTTATTTGAACTCACTAAAGTGATACCAAACTCACATTATTGGGACTTATATCAAGTAATACCTTTCACTTGTATGGATTCAAATGCTGACATAACATCTTGTGATTAGAGGATTTCAAATCGTACATGGAAGGGATCATTCCTTATGAGTCTTTGTGATTAGAGGATTTCAAATCGTACATGGAAGGGATCATTCCTTATGAGTCTTTCTACTTTAAATACTGCTTTAGTGTGTTTTTAGCATTAATGCATCTTGTGGTGGCGAGTTTTAAATCCAATTTAGAGGTAACATTCCTTGTAATATTTCTCAAGGAAAAGATGTACTTTAAAGTTAATGACTAAAGAAATTGCATTAATTTAAATTAGGGGCAGCAGATTATTCAAAAAAATAAATTTTAAAGAATATATTGTCTATGATTGCAATCTACAATTTTATATATATATATATATATATATATATATATATATATATATATTTATATTATCCCTAAGAGAACGTCCCAACGACTACGAAAGTACACAATGTACTCATCTCTCCATATGTATATGTATTTGTTTTCTAACTATATGTAAAACATATGGGGATGGATTCCACATTTCTTCTTATATAGTTTCTCTCACTTGATGGTGAGACTTTCATATTGAAATCTAAAGTTCTAATTTTGGAAAGGGTGGAAAAAAGGGATGAAATAGGGATAGACTACTTTACTTTGTGTAGATATGCTATTGAGTTTATACGAGCTAAACTTTAACTTTGGTGTTACAAGTTAAGTTGTATGCATAGGATAGTTTACCATCATTTAAATAATTTTGCATTATATCTAATTCATAATTCGCAACATTTGATGCGGGAAAAATTACTTTACTATTATTATTATTATTATTATTATTATTATTATTATTATTATTATTATTATTATATATAATTCTTCCATAAAAGTGAGATTTCCCATTCTGCTAACACCACAGTCGGAATGGTTTGCTTTAATCGATTTATTTTGGAGAGATCTTGAATTTGAATTAGATATAATGCAAAATTATATTATATTTTTTTTAAATTTATTCAAATTCAAATCAAAGATTCGAAATCCATGTTTCCAAATGCAATATAATAGAAATGGGAAGATTACGCTTTTGTTAGAAGAGAGGAAATAAAGCTGATCACATGTTTGTTGCTGGTAAAGGCAGGGGATGAACGTGTTGTGTTTGTGTATGGATAAAATTAAATGGGTTTAATTAATTATACAATTAAAAATAATAATTATACGCACCGCCCACACAACAAATTGACATTGAATACACCCAAGATAATGAGAAAAAAAAATAACGTGTGAGATTTTGAAAAGATGAAGTATACATATCGTGTTGTCTTGCCTACTTAATAGGCATCTAAATGAACCTAAAAACAAAGAAACAAAACGAGCAAGCAATAATACATAATATTAATAGAATTTTGAAAATTATATTAATATTTAAATTTTTTTTGAGGTTATGGGAGATTTATTCTTAATATAACTACATGTTTAATTGGTGCATAAAATGAAAATAAGAGTCAAATTTATCACTTATTTGTTCCTATTCTTTGTTGAAATTATTTTCATTTTACTTTGCAAACCATACAAGCCATAAGTTTCAGGGTTGATGAAATTCGTTGATTTTTAAGTAGCCACTTTTCCTCTTTGAAGTCATATGAAATCTTAATCATTCGATTTTCATTCGCACACTCCAATTTTAAGTTTAATTTAAGATGATTAAACAAAGGAATTAATTTTGTCCTACCAATCTTAGCCATAAGGCTTCGTTGCTTTCTAATTATTGTAACGACCCGGAAATTTTCTTTTAAAAACCTTTGATACCACCTAAATATTTCATAATATAATAAACATTGATACAGATAGTGGAAGACCTTGAATGCATATTATCAGAGTACTAAACTATCTCAATATAACTACATCAATCCCATTATCACAATAAAGATCTGAACTCATTTAAAAACATAAATAAAAAATACAATTCCACACACGACCTTCTATCCGACCCACGCTTCACTGCGCTATTCTGATCACTGTTATACTCCACATGGCTTTTGAAAAATATTGGATTATCATGAGGTGAGACACCTCTCAATAAGACAGAATAAATTATTGTTATTATGTGGCGGATGAGTTTTACATATTTAAACATAACTATTAATTAAACTGTAACTAAAAAGCATCTGTATGGCAATCATAACTCACACCTATACATTTCAAGGTAAATATTTTCTACTCAAACAAATTCTAATGTAATAGATAATTTTGTTTTCATAAAATTACATATGTATACATAAGATACTTTCTTTTCTTTCCCTTGATGGTTCTAACATAACATCATGAATTAACCCTGCATTATCGGATTATGTGCCTTGAGGGCTGGACTTAACCATGACTGACCTACCAAGTTAAGTCAAACATAATATAACTACGCACGATTGCCCAGCCAACTTGGTCTGCCCATCCTACACTTCTCAACACTTCTCGAGTCGACACATAATGGCTATCCTACACTTCTCAACACGTCAGGGCTAAACGGCTCTGGCAACGACACTTTCTAAATAGTGTGGCAGCACTACCTGCTATACACCCAACTTGATCCACCCATTCTACTCTTCTCAACACTTCTTAGGTTGGCACATAGGGGAATTACACTGTCTGATCTTACTAGTTAATTACTGTACCGTGCTCTAAATGTTGGGATGTAGCTCATATGGGTGTCAGCAACCACACCACCCAGCCGCAATTGTTGAAACTAGAGATGGACGGCCTCCAACAATCTACCTACCATGTTGAATTGCAGCTGCCTTGTTTGACTTCCTCCCTTTCCCATATGTGTATATATATATGTGTTTAATTGAGTTGCAGCAGATTATGGTGAGTTGCAGCAGTTGAGTAGTGTTGTATTGTGTGCAACAGAGAGCTGTGTGTGTGTGTGCTTACAGAGAGTTGCATTGTGAGAGAGTTGAGAGCTGTATTGTAAGATTGCAAAGAGGTGTGGTGTGTTGTGTGTGAGGCAGAGTGAATCCTTGTAGAGAGAATGAGAGAGGAGTTGAGGGCAGTAGCCTCCTCGTTCTCCTTGTATAATTCTCCCGGCTGTTATAGTTGATTTTGTGCTCTCCCATGGACGTAGGTCACAATGGACTGAACCACATAAATTTGGTCTTGTATTTTGTGCTGTGTAATTTTTTACTTGTGCAATTGTTACTCGTGGATCACTTCCCAACAAATGGTATCAGAGCGAGGTTGGAGCAAAACCGCTAACTCGAAACAAAATTCCTAGATTTAAGCCACTACCCAGTAGCTTGAAACTTAGTTTTGAGACAACCAAAAGATTCCTCTCATATAGACGAAGCCAATGGGGGTAACCGGAGCTCGGACGAAGCCACACGCGCTCACACACACCACCGATAGAAAGACCGCATTGCCACGCGCTCTCACGCACTGACAGCTGATCGGGAAAGAGTGTCACGCACACCCATTTAGAGGTTGAAGATGCTGACATTACCTGCTATGTAAGAGCTAAGTCAGCGCCACGTCAGCAAGTGTGAGGCCACGTCAGTGCACTACGTCAGCACTGAGTCAGCTGCACAGTTAGTAGCCACGCTAGCAAGGGACCAGCAACACGTCAATAGCCCGTACAGTGCCATGCCAATAGTCGGGACCCACAGCCATATCAACAGGTGGGCCTAGTGCCACGTCAGCAAGTGGACCCAGTGCCACGTCAACAGGTGGGCCCCATAGAAGGTGGACCCAAGACATGTCAGCAAGTGGGGACCACAGCGCCATGTTAGCAGACGACAACATTAGTGGCCGTTAACGCCGTCAGGAATATTTTATTAATAGAGGGAATATTCCGTTAAAGTTAACGAAGAAGTTGACTAGTTTGACAAAAGTTTGACTAGGCTTTTCGGAGCAATTTCGGGTCAGTTTTTCAAGCGATTTGAACAATTTATAAGGTTTTCCGCCGTTCCGGCGCCATTGGTGGTGTCTATTTTGTGAGATTCAAAGCAAAATGGTAGGAATTGGCACTTCAAAGTTTGAGGTGGAGAAGTTTGATAGGCTGAACAACTTCAGTTTATGGCAGAGTACGATGAAGGATATTTTGGTTCATCAAGGCTTGATCAGGCTGTTGATAAGGAAGAAGCCAGATATTTCAAAAATGATGACTGGACTAAATTAGAGATGAAGACGGTTAGTACAATACGATTGTGTCCGGCAAATGAAGTTAAATATTCAGTTTTAGACAAAACCTCACTGATGGAGCTCTAGAAGAAATTGGAGCAAAGGTATATGTCGAAGTCCCTTACCAATAAATTGTTTCTGAAGAAGAAAATTTATCAACTTCTAATGAACAAGGGAAGCAGTCTTTTTTATCACATAAGTGAATACAACAAGATTTTGACCTAGTTGTTAAGCCTCGGCGTAAAGATTGATGATAAAGATAAGGCGCTTCTACTATTGTCATCTTTACCAGCTTCATTTGATGGTCTGGTAACTGCATTACTCATGGGGAAGGATACCTTGAAGTTGGTTGATGTGATGGCATCACTTCAAGATTCTGAGATGTTAAGAAAGCCGATTATGGCGTCACGTGAGCAAGCTTTGGTAGCTAATAGTGAGAGAAAAGGAAGAAGGAAAGATCAAAAGTCAGAGGTAAGCTATGGTGTTCGAAATCAAGAGGACGAGATACGAGCGAGGTCATATGTTACTGGTGTGATAAAAAGGGGCACTTCAAGTGGGACTATGAAGATCGAAAAAATACGAAGAAGAAAAGAAGACACGGGACGGTGTCAATGTATCAGAGCATGTCATATGACATGGTAATGATGAGGTCTTTGTAACGACGAGCAGCTCACATAGACAAATCAGTCGAAGAAATGTGCAGTGTCGATACTGCAAGAAGCACAGCCATATGAAAAGAGAGCGCCGAAACTTGATGAGAAAGAATATGAATGCTCATGGCAGTCCAAACGATGATGGATGGGTTTTGGACTCTCGGAGTTCAGTTCATGTCTGCTTTAAGAAAGAATTTTTTCATTCTTTCAAACAAGTTTGCGGTAAGGTATCACTTGATGATGGGTCTTCATGCGATGTCAGAGGGAATGGATTTGTGAAGCTAAAGACACCTATTGGAGCAGTCTGTATTTTGGATGACGTTAACTTTGTTCCAAGGATGTGAAGAAATTTGATCTCCCTTAGTTTGTTGGATTCTAAGGGTTGTCAAATCTCTATCTCAGGTAGAGCTATGGAGGTGACGTGACGTGACTCAATGATATTTATTGGGAAGGAGTCTCGTGGGCTATATCAGTTGATGGGAACCACAATGGTTGGTGGTTTGGCCTCTGATGATGATAGCGGTACGTTGTTAGAAACGAACAGACGAGTTCGGTTTGCCAATGAAGAAGGCGGTACTCTTTGCATGGTTCAGATGTTTGAACCAAGTTATAAAGGCTTGCCTTAATTGAGTTCGTATCAAAGTGGAGCTGTGGATTTGGAAGTTGATACTTGCCAAGGTGGAGATTGTTGGGATGTGGCTCATATGGGTGTTGGCAGCCACACCACCCAGCCGTAATTGTTGAAGCTAGAGATGGACGACCACCAACAATCTACATACCATGTTAAATTGCAGCTGCCTTGTTTGACTTCCTCCCCTTCCCATATGTGTATATGTATGTGTGTAATTGAGTTGCAGCAGATTGTGGTGAGTTGCAGTAGTTGAGTGGTGTTGTATTGTGTGCAATAGAGAGTTGTGTGTGTGTGCATGCAGAGAGTTGCATTGTGAGAGAGCTGAGAGTTGTACTGTGAGATTGCGGAGAGGTGTGGTGTGTTGTGTGTGAGGCAGAGTGAATCCTTGTAAAGAGAGTGAGAGAGGAGTTGAGGGCAGTAGCCTCCTCCTTCTCCTTGTATAATGCTCCCGACAGTTATAGTGGATTTTGTGCTCTCCTGTGGACATAGGTCACAGTAGACCGAACCATGTAAATCTGGTCTCGTATTTTGTGTTGCGTAATTTTTTGCTTATGTGATTGTTGCTCGTAGATCGCTTCCCAACACTGAACATACCTAGTCCATCAGGGTTCTGATATCATATAGCACAATTTATATAACAAAACTTATAACATAATCTTTTTTCATAATCATCATTTCATAAATATGTATAAATCATGTTTTCACTATCATATCATATTTATCGTATCATAATCGGTATAAAACCGTCATATCATAACTTTCTTAGTATAAAATCGATATATCACATCATAACATAACTAGTTCACCCCTTTCATGAGCCTTTAGACATAACATGGTCAATTCACCCCTTTCGTGGCCCTACACACATGACATGGTCAATTCACCCATTTTGTGGCCCTACACACATAGCATGGTTAATTCACTCATTTTGTGGCACTTCACACATAACATGGTCAATTCACTTCTTTCGTGACCCTACACACATAATATGACCAAATCACCCCTTTTATGGCCCTACACACATAACATGGCCAATTCACCCTTTTCGTGACCCTTCACACAAGTCATGATGTAGTAATAATTTCATCAATTTATATTTCTCAATAATTATATGATCTGTAAATCACCATGCATTTTATAACCACAAATCATATTGGTATAACACTCTACTTTTATAAATCACATTTTTCCCAACATTTCATGATTTCAATATAAATTCACAACTCAATATTAAATTGTCATATCATAACTGTCATTTCATAACTATATAAAAACCATCATGTTTAATCATGCAATAATAATTATTTTCATGTCACACGATTTAACTAATAAATCATAATATAATAACTGTCCGAGAAAAATATATTTTTTGCTGAAAACAAGTGTATGATCAATTTCATCTATATAATTTAAATCCCATTATATTTCAAGAACCCGGTATAATCAAATACTACAATTTAATAAGTAAATCATAATTTTCATACCCATAAAATTACTTAGAAAACCATATACAATATTTTAGTAATCACATACCATGATTTAACTAGGTGAATTTCTAAAATAATTGACATAATTTATTCCCCTTACCTGTTTACCAAAGTTATGCCTGTAGGGATCCCGAAACGATGTCTACAGCATTTGGAGTTCAAAACCTCGTATTCATATACTTTAGTTTAATTGGTTCAACTTTGAAATAACAACTATTATAACATCCCTAGGCTCACATACTCCATTTTAACTGGTTAGATTTTGAAATTACAACCAACCTGATATCCATATACTTTTATTTTATAATTTAAGCAATTAGTCTTTAAGAATAACTGGCGTAATTTATTCTCCTTACCTTATCCCAGGGGTGGTGCTTACGACATCCCAACGATGAATCAACTCAAGTTTAAATGTTTGTGGCAGAAATTAGAACTCAGAAATATTTTTCATTTTTCAATTGACATACATTTCGCTGAGAAATTAAGGAGAGATAGAGTGAGAGTTTGAGGAGAGAGAGACTGGGGGTCCTTTGATTCCAATCCTCTAGAATTTCACTTCCAGAAGCTTCTCTTAAGCTTTAGGATGTAAAGTATATATATATACACTATATTATATTATATTATTTAATTAATAATAATTAATTAATTAATAATATTTTTTAATTATTTTTATTTCTTATTATTTTTTAATTTTTTTAAATTCTTTTAGGAACACACTACACACATATTATTTTTAGGGTCGTTATATGTTCCCCTCCTTACAGAAATTTTGTCCTCGAAATTTGCTAAATATAACTCTGCCTCAACAAATAGTCCCATTTACATAAATTTTTATAATAAACAGTAAAACAATTTCCCTATTTCTTGGGTCACGTTTACATATAAAACAATATAACGACCCCCTCATTTCCTTCCAACATTATATTGCACCCTTTTTAACACTTCCAGAAAACTAATATATCATCATAATTTTCACAATTTCTACATTATTCACATTATCTCAAGTACCCAGTATAAAATTCATGCTCAGTATATAAACACATCTCTGAATACAATCATAACTCAGTATAAAAATTAGAATTTTGTATGTATATTCATAACTTAGTATAAAATCAAAATTTCACTGTAATATCATATAAGATTATCCAACCGATTTAATTATGCAATTATAACAAATTATTCTCATTCACATTCTTCATTCCATAGAAATTTCTTTCATTTCCTTGTCAAAGAGATCTTCTAGTTGCACCCTAGGTTGCCTTAATTCAGCTAATGTCATTGTATTTGAAGCAGTTGACATAAGCTCTGTTCCTAGCACCAAATCAATATTAAATTCAATCTCCTTTTGTAGGCAGCCCCGAAAAATCATCTAAAAAATATCTAAAAATTCATTACCTATGGGTAAAGAAGTTTAGGTTTCGGTAACTTGTGTATTTTCTTTCATTGCTATTACAAACCCCAGGCATGTGCCCAAATTCCATCCTTCCACAAGCATTCAAGATATCAAACATGAGAGCTTGTTAGTTGGAAAGAAAATGTCACTCCATTTGGATCTCCAAATACTACTTTCTTTTGAAAACAATCAACAAAGTGTATGATAAATAGATAACCACTCCATTTATAAGATTACCTCATAATCCACAATATCCATGTTAATAAATCAATCGGGAAGTCATTTCCACCAATATTTTAAAATGCATGTCTGCATAATCTGTCCACATTTATGGTCTTCCCCACGGGTGAAGCAACTCACATGACAATACTCTAAATGCTCAAATTATAAACACAATATATTAGCAAGGGATGCAACAATGTAGGAGTGGGTAGAACCCAAATCAAATAAAACTCTTGCCTAAATGTTGTGTAAAAGAATCATACTTCAATTCTTCAATGTTAACTAATTCTTGGAAAAACCATGATAATTCAAAAAATTTGCTTTTATATTATTAGCTAACAAACAAATTCCTCTGACTTAACTACATTAGTTTCTGTAATTTGGCTTCTTGGAGTGCTTTTCAAAAATATTTTCCATTGAAAACTATTTTAAAGTCAGTCCTAACTCATAACCTCAATCCTTAACATCTCTTACCCATTGCATAGATTCCCACCAATGGTTAGCCTCACCTTTAAACAGAGAACTTACAATGGTGACTTTATACTCATCAAGCACCATACCTACTAGGATATTTTAGACTAGGATGTGTAATCATTTTCCTGTCAGATCAAATGTATAAAAGGCACTTCAAAACTCTCACCATTTTTTTGTGATTCGTTTGAGTAAAAATTATATAGGTTTCTATGGATTCCCTGGAATTTTAATCACCCAATTCATTTTCATTGCCAAATTGATGCACAGGCTTACACTTTTCAACCAACATTTTTTTTTGGAATCCTACTATCACTTAAAGGACAAGCATGAACACAAGCATGAACATGTCTAATAGCTTCGGAATACAAAATGACCTTGTTTTAGATGCCACATAATATAACACAATGTCTAAAGAATTTTGAGAGGAACTGCTTCAACATCGTCCCTCGAAAAAAAAAACTACAACAATACACTAGCTCAAAATTCAAAGAAGCATTTATTGAGAAAAGAAGCATGGTTGAAAACATATATATTGTTTAGGAACTTGCAAGGAAATATGCAAGGAAAACGATCTCTCCAAGGTGTATGCTGAAGATTGATCTTAAAAAGGCTTACGACTCTATCTCATGGAGATTCCTTAAAGAAATGCCGGTCCATCTGAACTTCCCTCCTACCATGGTAAATTGGATTATGGAATGTGTCTCCACCACCTCATACTCTATTTCCATTAATGGGAGTATATTCGGTTTCTTCAAAGGGGGTAAGGGCCTTTGCCAAGGTGATCCTTTGTCCCCATTACTATTTGTGATTTGTTTTGAATATTTCTCAAGGATGTTGAAATCCCTAGAGGTTAATCTTGATTTTAAATTCCATCCTAGATGTAAGAGTCTCAAGATCACTCACTTGGCCTTCGTTGATGACCTGATTCTCTTTTCTAAAGGGGATGTTGGTTCAGTTAATGCCTTTATGGACTGTCTGGAAGGTTTCTCTAAGTGCTCTGACTTGATTGCTAACTGTATGAAATCTAACCTATTTCATGCAGGTATAAAAGAATATGACCTTGAGTGCTTCAAATAGGCTATAGGCTTCAAAGTTGGTTCTTTCCCTTTTCGATACCTTGGGATCCCCTTGGCTACAACTAGACTGAACTCAAGTCATTACTCCCCTCTAATAAATAGGATTGCTAATTTGTTCAAGGGCAAGCATGGCTTCACTTTATCCTATGCAGGGAAACTTGAGTTAATTAAGTCCGTCATTCAGGGTGTTGAATGCTTTTGGTTATCTATTTTCTCAATCCCTAATAAAGTTTTGGAGCATGTTGTCAAATTATGTAGGGCCTTTCTTTGGGGTGGGAGGAAGAAGCCTTTAGTTGGTTGGAAGGATGTGTGTCTGCCAAAATTAGAAGGGGGTCTAGGGGTGATGGATCTGAAAGCCTAGAATCTCTCCTTGCTCACAAAAACCCTTTGGAATATCCACTCTAAAAAAGACTCTCTCTGGTCCAAATGGGTTAATCAAATCTACGTGAAAGGTTCAAGCCTTTGGGAGGCTGGGATAAAACATGATGACTCCCCACTATACAAAAACCTCGAATAAAGAACCAGATTATGTCAAGATGTGCCAATCGCTTGGATGCAGTGCTTCAGCTTTTTGAGGAATGGGACCTTGACCATTCTAGCTCTTCCATTTGCTATAACTTCTGGAGAACTAAAGGAACTACGGTTCCTAGGTACAAGGTGGTATGGAAGAGTGGAAGAACCCCTAAACATGCTTTCACTCTTTGGCTAGGAATTATAAGGAAACTTCCTACTTGTGATAGGCTTATTGGTTTTAAAGGAGACCTGTATTGTTCCTTTTGCTGCCAGAAACATGAATCCATTTATCATATATTTTTTAATTACAGTTTCTCCTCTCAGGTTTGGAACACTATTAGAAGTTGGTTGGGGCTCAACAGGGCTATGACTACACTTAGAGCTGCAGTGAAATGGCTACGAAAGGAGGTCAGGGGCACTGGGATTCATTCGGTAGGAAAGAGAGTTGGCCTAGCTTCTACTGTTTATCTCATATGGAATGCCAGAAATAGGAAAGGGTTTGAAAGAAAATCCACTTCCCTAAATGAGCTGATTGTGACCATTCAAAAGCATATATACACAGTGGTCTATGACAGATTTGGGCTACACACAGATGGAGGAGTTTAATCTCACTTTGGATCTTGTTGTATGAGTTTTGGATTGTTGTAATTGGCCAAAAGGCCCCTAGACTGCTCAGGTTCTCTTGTGCTCTTGAGTGATGACTTACTGCTTGTATTTTTTATGGAGCTCATTCCCCCCCCCCCCCCTAATATTTGGGTATGCCCAGAGTACCATGTAATTACTCATTTTGATCAATACATTTACCCTTCAATCAAAAAAAATTCAAAGGCCTGGCAAAAGGTACTCTCAAGACATTTTTACAATGTAACTAATCACTCTTGTGAACATGTTTCCTAATTTCTTCTTAACCGTTAAACCATGTCATGTCTGTCCTAGTAAACCGACATGCAATCTTCATATACATTCATTGGAGATAAATTTTCAATCATCTTTTAACAATTGGAAGAACAATATCCCTTTTTGAATATCCAAAAAAGTTTGAATGCAACTTCCAACTTGTTCACTTCTCTCATCATGCCATAGCTAAAGGGTCAAGTCCATTATCAGATGCTTGTGCTACTAGACATTCCACTAGAGAACACTAAAAATATCAAGTATTTGAAATATCCAAACACTATAATGCCTATATTCCTACTTCTTATGGATAAGCGATTAGACTTGCTAGACTTGCTCAGAATATATATATATATATATCTATCTATCTTAGTGCTGCAAAGTCCCCCATGAAAGATTTTGTCCACCCTTCAGAGTGTGTTCCTATTTCAATACCTCTCAACAAAACTAGGGGTCCTACTCTTGTCTTTTGGTAATTCACTCCAATAAAGTTGGTTGTGCCTTTAAGTTATATATACAAATTTTTTCTCCTTTATGGGTCATCTGAAAGTTAAAAGGATCTATTGTCTCAAACATTTTGCACCTATTAAATTTAAATTTATTCCATTATTATTGCCTCATTTTCTTTAACCACTTTAAAAAGATCCTCATTTCAAAATCCCATATGTTTCAGTTGAACAAAACCTGTGAAAATCATCTTAATATCCAAACCTATAGCAGGTTAGGCATCTGACTTCAAAGAGGTCGGTCCACTACCCTTTGACAACTCTTGATAATTACTATTTCAGACCTGTAATTTGTGTAATTAGTATTTCTTCGAAATTCTTATCCTTTCGATGAATTTGACCTATTTGGTCATGGTACATAAGTTTTCAAGTTGAGGGGGTTGTTAAATTTTTGAATAGGTAGCCTCTTTTCCCATTTGAAGGCCCATGAGTGTAAGCCATCGTCAATATTAAATTTTCTTTAAGAGTGACTGTTGGTAAAATAAAAAGCAAATTATACTACCATTTTTTTTAATTTTAAAAGAAGAGAAAGTTTATCATTTAAGAGCAATTTAAAATATTATCTATTATTTTATTTAAGGTAGTGATTGGAATTATGATTTTAGGGTTTGAAGGATGATTTTAGGGTTTGAATGTGGATTTAAAAGAAATTTGATACATTTTTTCACTATAATTTGTCTATATCTACATAAATTCAAATTTTAAAATTTAAATTTCATATTCTAAGTATTATAAAACCAAAAAAACAATTAAAAAGATGTTTCAAAATTTTCTATACAAATTTAGAAAATTGAAAAATAAAGTGAATTTTGGTTAATTATTTGAACATTTTAAAGTAAAATTATTTTTTCACATGCAAAAAGTGTTAAAATATATTTTTTTTTTATTTTTTTTATAAAAATGTTGTAAGTGAAAATCCATTTTCCTTTTTTGTAACTCTTTGAAAACTTCTACAAATACACAAGGCGCTTATGGTTCATTTGAATCAAAGATTTTATTTGGGAAAAGTAAAGGAAAGAAAAATAAAGAGGAAACTCATTTTTCATTAAATTTTCCTTCTATATTAAATTCTATTAAAAATAAATTTTTGTTTTATATGAAAAATTGAGAAAAATTAAAAAATATTGGTGTAAAATTAAAATTTTATTCGTGCATTTATTATATTTTTCATTTTCTTTCTTACTTCCCTCAACAACCAAATATAAAAGCGTAGATTCCTTTATATTTTCCTTTCTTTTCTCTAATATTTTTCTAAATTCCAAACGAGACCTTCTTTTTTTCAAAAATATATATAAATATGGCAATATTATTCCTTCACATTTGAAGCATGGATTAAGAATTTCTCATTGTTGTTGGTAAAGAAAACAGAAAAGTGAGAATAGGAAAAAATGTATAAGGCACCAAAAAAAAAAAAAGAGAAAGAAAAAATGGGATTAATGAGTAAATCTAAGGAAGACATGGACAAAATGATAATTATTGAGATCAATAATTAAATTTAAATTTATGTGTATTAAATTTTGCTCAAATTCACATAAATTCAAATTTAAAATCTAAAATTTGTGCTTCTAAATATAATTCTAAATTTGAATTTTAACCATGAAATTCACATAAGTTCTTATTGATTAAATGCATGCAAATAATATTCTATGATTAAATAGATGGTTATAATAAAAAGATTTAATTGCTCATATTAAAAAAATATGTTATTACAATGAATCAAATGCCAATCTAGCCTATGAATTCAAGAAAAAAAAAAAAAGAATACATAAAAAAATTTAACTATTTTCAAATTTTAGCACGAGAATACCTCATCTAGTCTCGTCATCTTGTTTTGATTGGGAGCTTTGGCCTCCCTGCTCGGTGTATGTTCGGAGTTTTCTGTACATATTCCATTTTGATCAATAAAATTTACCTTTACTGATAAAAAAAATAAAATAAAGTAAAATAAACAAGAAACTATTATCTTTATTTCTAAATTTCTCACAGTGTTCTCATTTAGAAGAATTAACTAGTTTGCAAACCTAAAAATAACCTTAAAAAGTCTACCTAGCCAAGAACCAATGAGCCATCCATTAGTCTTCGCAAAGCTCCCTAACTTGGTGCAGATTCCCAACATCACCAACACTAGTGCAGTTCCACAGGGAAACTCATGCTTAAACCAAATCATACAACATATTCCTATAAAACCTGTTGGAGTGTCAAGGCTTGAAACAGAATCCAGGCTGTCCATTTCTTTACCCAAATCCAACGGCTATTTTTTGTTTACTTTTGTTATAGGGGTAGTGATGTAATTGCCTGACATTAATTGTAAATGAATAAAAAAACCACAGCAGGGGGCAGGAGAAAAAAATGAGAAGAGAGCAGCGCTGGATCTGGGAGAGGCGTCTTGCAGCTTCAAGAAAAACAGCAGCACTGGGGGTTCTTGAGATTTCTGTTTTGCAGGTTCAGAGGGCAGCCGCACCCGAGCGCAAGAGAGGATTTTCAGCGGCCGTGAGCGAGAGCAGCCTTGAGAGACGGCAGCACAGAAGAGGTTTTCTTCTTCGTGTGTTTGCAGCTCCAGAACCGAGAGAGACGCTGCACCATCTTCCTCCACAGCTAGCCGCGAGTTCTTCCCAGCAGCAGGAGGCTTCCCAGCCGAGCGAGCACCTGCAGGACCGAGAGGCTTCAGCAGTTGCGCGGGAGAGTGAGGCCGCACGGGAGAAGAAGCCGGCAGGAGGAGGTGCGGCGCTGGGTATCTCCAATCTCCAATAGAGATTCACGCACTGGTAAGGGAAGGTAAAGACACATGTAGATTTGATTTCTTGGGAGGGGTTTCTTGTAGGGAAATTAGGGAGAATAATAGGAAGAAACCTAGGGTTATTCGCAGGTGCGAAGGGTAGATTTCTTGGGTTGTTCTTGGGCTGATTTTCAGAAGAAATCGGTAAGACAAAAAAGGGTAAATCAGTGTGTACTTGTATTTATTTTCACCGGTTTTATATAGTATCTCTGGAGGTGAGTTTCTGCCGTGGATGTAGGCCAAGTTTTGGGCCGAACCACGTAAATGTGTTCTTGTGGATTGTGCTTGTGACATGTTTATGCGTTGCTGTATATTATTTGATGAACGTACATTTTTCTTGATCAGGCTTAGCACACACGCGTCAAAATAAACAGGTTTATGTTTAGGTGTTATTGGGGCTGATTTGGAATTAATTAAAATCTGAAAATAGAATTAGCAATCAGCTGGAATTACACGCAACAAGTGGTATCAGAGCCTGGCTATGTGATGGGGACCGCTAGGTTTGAAATAGAAAAATTTACCGGCAAGAATGACTTTGGTTTATGGAGGATTAAGATGCGTGCCATCTTGGTACAGCAGGGGCTTGAGGAGGCTCTTCTTGGAGAAAAGAAGGGAGCATCCACTTCACAAGAGGGGAAACAAGATTTTCCCTCCACCGACAAAATGAAGCCCGAAATTCTTCAAAAGGCACATAGTGCCATTATCTTGTCCTTAGGAGACAAAGTGCTTAGGGAAGTTGCCAATGAGGATACGGCAGCTGGAGTGTGGTCAAAACTAGAGAGTTTGTACATGACAAAATCCCTAGCAAATAGACTCCATAAGAAGACTAGACTCTACACCTTTAGAATGACCCCTGGAACATCGATTGATGAACATTTAGATGAATTTAATAAAATTCTTTTGGATCTTGCTAATATTGATATTAGTAAGACCAGGCAATTCTTTTATTGAGTTCTCTTGATTCCACATATGACCATATTAAAGAAACTATGATGTATGGGAGAGAGAGGCTGACTTTAGAAGATGTGCAAGCCGTTTTGCACTCTAGGGAATTGCACACTAAGTTTGAGTCTAAATCAGGGTCAGGGGAAGGGTTAAATGTGAGAGGTAGGTCTGAAAAGAGGAATAAGAAAGGAAAAGACAAGAGGTCTAGATCAAAGTCTAAGAGTAAGGCACTAAAATGTTTTACATGTCACAAGGAAGGACATTTTAGGAGGGACTGCCCTGAGAGGAAAAATGGGGCAAATGTCACCACCTCTGAATCAAAGGGTAAGGCGGCTGTAGTTTTAGATGGGTATGATAGTGCGGAAGTGTTGAATGTCTCGGATAGAGATTCGGGAAAAGAATGGATACTAGACTCAGGATGTACCTTCCACATGTGTCCATTGAAAAACTGGTTTGAGTCCTTTACATGCTTAGAAGGAGGTCATGTTATCCTAGGAAACAATAGGTCATGTAAAATACAGGGTATTGGGACTGTGAGACTTCTAATGCATGATGGGATGGAAAGAGTCTTAAGAGATGTGAGGTACATACCTGAGCTGAAGAGAAATTTGATTTCTCTTGGTATCTTAGATAAGACAGGGTACACGTTTAAGTCTGAAGGAGGTAGCCTAAGAGTTTGTAGAGGTTCACCGGTAGTGATGAAAGGGGTGCTAAAGAATGGGTTGTATACCTTGGTAGGAAAGACAGTGATTGGTGAAGCTTCACCTATCAATCACAGGGTAGAAAATCAAGTTTCCTTGTGGCATAGGAGGCTAGGACATGTTAGCCAACTGGGCCTAAAGGAGCTAGAGAAACAGGGGCTTCTTGGAGATAGGAAACTTGAGGAATTGTCATTCTGTGAGGAGTGTGTCTTGGGAAAGTCTACTAGGGTTAGTTTTAAGAAGTCCACTCACACCACGAAACAGACTCTTGATTACATACATTCAGACTTGTGGGGGCCAGCTACGGTTAGTTCTCATGGTGGTTCTAGGTATTTTCTGTCAATTGTAGATGACTTTTCTAGGAAAGTATGGGTTTATATTCTAAAACATAAAAGTGATACTTTTGAAAAGTTTAAAGAATGGAAAACCTTAGTAGAAAATCAAGTTGGCAGAAAAGTTAAAACACTGAGAACAGACAATGGATTAGAGTACTTGTCAAATGAATTTTCTGAATTTTGTAAAGCTGAGGGCATAGCTAGACATAGGACTGTTAGGGATACTCCCCAACAGAATGGATTAGCTGAAAGGATGAATAGGACTATTTTGGAAAGGGTAAGATGCATGTTAGCCACTTCAGGTCTGCCCAAGACCTTTTGGGCAGAGGCGGTGACCACTGCTGTATACCTTATTAATAGGTGTCCTTCCACAGCCTTACATTACAAAACCCCTCAAGAAATTTGGTCGGGTAAGCCTGCTGATTATCATGGTTTAAAAGTTTTTGGGTGCGTAGCCTATGCCCACATTAGAACTGATAAATTAGAGCCTAGGGCTATTAAATGTATTTTTGTGGGATACCCAGAGGGGGTTAAAGGCTATAAGCTCTGGGTTGTTGAACCTGGAAAACAAAAATGTATTATTAGCAGGGATGTAGTTTTTAATGAAACTACAATGGGGGGAAAACCAGAAAATTCAGATGAAAGTGTTAGACACTCTGATACCAGTGACCCGCAGCTTGAGGTGGAGCAACCCTCCACTTCACATAGCCATTTAGAAACAGATGCTGCAGTTTTTGAGGAGCAAAACTCAAAAACGGAAACCTCTGATTTAAGTAAAACTTACCTTCTAGCACGGGATAGGGAGAGGAGGGTCATAAGACCTCCTCAAAGGTATGGGGAAGCTGATATGACAGTGTTTGCTCTTTCTGTTGCTGAAACAGAAATTAAGGTGGAGCCTAGGACTTTTAGAGAGGCCATGGATAGTAAAGAGGCTGAAAAATGGATTCTTGCAATGCAAGAAGAAATGGAGTCTCTAAACAAGAATGAGACATGGGTGATGGTATCTAGACCAGAAAAACAAAAACTCATAGGATCCAAGTGGATCTTTAAGAGGAAAGAGGGAATCCCCGGAGTTGAACCACCTAGGTATAAAGCTAGATTAGTGGCTAAGGGATTTACTCAAAGGGAAGGGGTAGACTATAATGAAATATTTTCCCCTGTTGCGAGGCATAGTTCTATTAGAATTCTATTATCCTTTGTTGCTGTACATGACTTGCATTTGGAACAACTTGATGTTAAAACTGCTTTCTTGCATGGTACTTTAGAAGAAATAATTTATATGCAACCTCCTGAGGGCTTTGATACGGAAGTGAATAAAAATCATGTATGTTTATTAAAGAAATCTTTATATGGGTTGAAACAGTCACCTAGACAATGGTATAAACGATTTGATTCTTACATGCTTCAAAATGATTTCTGTAGGAGCAATTATGATGGTTATGTTTATTTTAAACCATGTGATAAATGTCATATATATTTGCTATTATATGTTGATGACATGTTGGTTGCTTGTCAAGACATGGATATGTTAAATCAAGTTAAGTGTATGCTCAAATCTGAATTTGAAATGAAAGACTTAGGACCTGTTAAAAGAATACTTGGTATGGAAATAACTAGAGAAAGGAATAAAAAGCTTCTCTATTTGTCCCAAAAGTCTTATATTTCAAAAGTGTTAAAAAGATTTGGAATGAGTCATGTTAAATCTACTTCTATTCCTATTGCACAGCATATTAAGTTGTCTAGCAAACAGTCTCCTGAAACTGAAGATGAATCACTGTTTATGAATAGAATACCTTATGCTAGTATGGTTGGTAGTGTAATGTATGCTATGGTATGTTCTAGACCTGATCTATCTTATGCTGTAAGTCAAGTGAGTAGATTTATGAGCAAACCTGGAAAACCACATTGGCATGCTTTGAAACAAATTTTTCAATACTTGTCTGGAACAAAACAGCAAGGATTAATATTTGGTAAAAAGGATATGCATTGTGAAATAGGGTTAAAAGGATATGTAGATTCTGACTATGCTGGAAATCTAGATACTAGGAAATCTTTGTCTGGTATGGTCTTTTGTTTTTTAGGTAGTGCTATTAGTTGGAAATCTCACATGCAGTCGGTGGTAGCCTTGTCTACCACGGAGGCTGAATATATTGCCATGACTGAAGCCTTTAAGGAGGCTATATGGATAAAAGGACTATGCCTAGAGTTAGGAATGTATAGTGGAGCCGTTACAATTTATTGTGACAATCAAAGCACTATTCATTTGGCTAGGAATCATGTTTATCATGATAGGTCCAAACATATAGATGTTAGGTTGCATTTTGTGAGAGATATTATTTCTAGTGGAGAAATAGAAGTAAGAAAAATTCCAACGGAAGACAATCCTTCGGATATAATGACTAAAGCAGTACCTAAATCCAAGTTTGAACATTGTTCGAACTTGGTTAACCTTGGAAGTTTCTAGTGTCTGTTTTTGCAGGAACCACCATAGGAGATGCTAAAGAGGTGCAAGGGTTACAAGCTTGCCAAGGTGGAGAATTGTTGGAGTGTCAAGGCTTGAAACAGAATCCAGGCTGTCCATTTCTTTACCCAAATCCAACGGCTGTTTTTTGTTTACTTTTGTTATAGGGGTGGTGATGTAATTGCCTGACATTAATTGTAAATGAATAAAAAAACCACAGCAGGGGGCAGGAGAAAAAAATGAGAAGAGAGCGGCGCTGGATCTGGGAGAGGCGTCTTGCAGCTTCAAGAAAAACAGCAGCACTGGGGGTTCTTGAGATTTCTGTTTTGCAGGTTCAGAGGGCAGCCACACCCGAGCGCAAGAGAGGATTTTCAGCGGCCGTGAGCGAGAGCAGCCTTGAGAGACGGCAGCACAGAAGAGGTTTTCTTCTTCGTGTGTTTGCAGCTCCAGAACCGAGAGAGACGCTGCACCATCTTCCTCCACAGCTAGCCGCGAGTTCTTCCCAGCAGCAGGAGGCTTCCCAGCCGAGCGAGCACCTGCAGGACCGAGAGGCTTCAGCAGTGGCGCGGGAGAGTGAGGCCGCACGGGAGAAGAAGCCGGCAGGAGGAGGTGCGGCGCTGGGTATCTCCAATCTCCAATAGAGATTCACGCACTGGTAAGGGAAGGTAAAGACACATGTAGATTTGATTTCTTGGGAGGGGTTTCTTGTAGGGAAATTAGGGAGAATAATAGGAAGAAACCTAGGGTTATTCGCAGGTGCGAAGGGTAGATTTCTTGGGTTGTTCTTGGGCTGATTTTCAGAAGAAATCGGTAAGACAAAAAAGGGTAAATCAGTGTGTACTTGTATTTATTTTCACCGGTTTTATATAGTATCTCTGGAGGTGAGTTTCTGCCGTGGATGTAGGCCAAGTTTTGGGCCGAACCACGTAAATGTGTTCTTGTGGATTGTGCTTGTGACATGTTTATGCGTTGCTGTATATTATTTGATGAACGTACATTTTTCTTGATCAGGCTTAGCACACACGCGTCAAAATAAACAGGTTTATGTTTAGGTGTTATTGGGGCTGATTTGGAATTAATTAAAATCTGAAAATAGAATTAGCAATCAGCTGGAATTACACGCAACAAGTGGTATCAGAGCCTGGCTATGTGATGGGGACCGCTAGGTTTGAAATAGAAAAATTTACCGGCAAGAATGACTTTGGTTTATGGAGGATTAAGATGCGTGCCATCTTGGTACAGCAGGGGCTTGAGGAGGCTCTTCTTGGAGAAAAGAAGGGAGCATCCACTTCACAAGAGGGGAAACAAGATTTTCCCTCCACCGACAAAATGAAGCCCGAAATTCTTCAAAAGGCACATAGTGCCATTATCTTGTCCTTAGGAGACAAAGTGCTTAGGGAAGTTGCCAATGAGGATACGGCAGCTGGAGTGTGGTCAAAACTAGAGAGTTTGTACATGACAAAATCCCTAGCAAATAGACTCCATAAGAAGACTAGACTCTACACCTTTAGAATGACCCCTGGAACATCGATTGATGAACATTTAGATGAATTTAATAAAATTCTTTTGGATCTTGCTAATATTGATATTAGTAAGACCAGGCAATTCTTTTATTGAGTTCTCTTGATTCCACATATGACCATATTAAAGAAACTATGATGTATGGGAGAGAGAGGCTGACTTTAGAAGATGTGCAAGCCGTTTTGCACTCTAGGGAATTGCACACTAAGTTTGAGTCTAAATCAGGGTCAGGGGAAGGGTTAAATGTGAGAGGTAGGTCTGAAAAGAGGAATAAGAAAGGAAAAGACAAGAGGTCTAGATCAAAGTCTAAGAGTAAGGCACTAAAATGTTTTACATGTCACAAGGAAGGACATTTTAGGAGGGACTGCCCTGAGAGGAAAAATGGGGCAAATGTCACCACCTCTGAATCAAAGGGTAAGGCGGCTGTAGTTTTAGATGGGTATGATAGTGCGGAAGTGTTGAATGTCTCGGATAGAGATTCAGGGAAAAGAATGGATACTAGACTCAGGATGTACCTTCCACATGTGTCCATTGAAAAACTGGTTTGAGTCCTTTACATGCTTAGAAGGAGGTCATGTTATCCTAGGAAACAATAGGTCATGTAAAATACAGGGTATTGGGACTGTGAGACTTCTAATGCATGATGGGATGGAAAGAGTCTTAAGAGATGTGAGGTACATACCTGAGCTGAAGAGAAATTTGATTTCTCTTGGTATCTTAGATAAGACAGGGTACACGTTTAAGTCTGAAGGAGGTAGCCTAAGAGTTTGTAGAGGTTCACCGGTAGTGATGAAAGGGGTGCTAAAGAATGGGTTGTATACCTTGGTAGGAAAGACAGTGATTGGTGAAGCTTCACCTATCAATCACAGGGTAGAAAATCAAGTTTCCTTGTGGCATAGGAGGCTAGGACATGTTAGCCAACTGGGCCTAAAGGAGCTAGAGAAACAGGGGCTTCTTGGAGATAGGAAACTTGAGGAATTGTCATTCTGTGAGGAGTGTGTCTTGGGAAAGTCTACTAGGGTTAGTTTTAAGAAGTCCACTCACACCACGAAACAGACTCTTGATTACATACATTCAGACTTGTGGGGGCCAGCTACGGTTAGTTCTCATGGTGGTTCTAGGTATTTTCTGTCAATTGTAGATGACTTTTCTAGGAAAGTATGGGTTTATATTCTAAAACATAAAAGTGATACTTTTGAAAAGTTTAAAGAATGGAAAACCTTAGTAGAAAATCAAGTTGGCAGAAAAGTTAAAACACTGAGAACAGACAATGGATTAGAGTACTTGTCAAATGAATTTTCTGAATTTTGTAAAGCTGAGGGCATAGCTAGACATAGGACTGTTAGGGATACTCCCCAACAGAATGGATTAGCTGAAAGGATGAATAGGACTATTTTGGAAAGGGTAAGATGCATGTTAGCCACTTCAGGTCTGCCCAAGACCTTTTGGGCAGAGGCGGTGACCACTGCTGTATACCTTATTAATAGGTGTCCTTCCACAGCCTTACATTACAAAACCCCTCAAGAAATTTGGTCGGGTAAGCCTGCTGATTATCATGGTTTAAAAGTTTTTGGGTGCGTAGCCTATGCCCACATTAGAACTGATAAATTAGAGCCTAGGGCTATTAAATGTATTTTTGTGGGATACCCAGAGGGGGTTAAAGGCTATAAGCTCTGGGTTGTTGAACCTGGAAAACAAAAATGTATTATTAGCAGGGATGTAGTTTTTAATGAAACTACAATGGGGGGAAAACCAGAAAATTCAGATGAAAGTGTTAGACACTCTGATACCAGTGACCCGCAGCTTGAGGTGGAGCAACCCTCCACTTCACATAGCCATTTAGAAACAGATGCTGCAGTTTTTGAGGAGCAAAACTCAAAAACGGAAACCTCTGATTTAAGTAAAACTTACCTTCTAGCACGGGATAGGGAGAGGAGGGTCATAAGACCTCCTCAAAGGTATGGGGAAGCTGATATGACAGTGTTTGCTCTTTCTGTTGCTGAAACAGAAATTAAGGTGGAGCCTAGGACTTTTAGAGAGGCCATGGATAGTAAAGAGGCTGAAAAATGGATTCTTGCAATGCAAGAAGAAATGGAGTCTCTAAACAAGAATGAGACATGGGTGATGGTATCTAGACCAGAAAAACAAAAACTCATAGGATCCAAGTGGATCTTTAAGAGGAAAGAGGGAATCCCCGGAGTTGAACCACCTAGGTATAAAGCTAGATTAGTGGCTAAGGGATTTACTCAAAGGGAAGGGGTAGACTATAATGAAATATTTTCCCCTGTTGCGAGGCATAGTTCTATTAGAATTCTATTATCCTTTGTTGCTGTACATGACTTGCATTTGGAACAACTTGATGTTAAAACTGCTTTCTTGCATGGTACTTTAGAAGAAATAATTTATATGCAACCTCCTGAGGGCTTTGATACGGAAGTGAATAAAAATCATGTATGTTTATTAAAGAAATCTTTATATGGGTTGAAACAGTCACCTAGACAATGGTATAAACGATTTGATTCTTACATGCTTCAAAATGATTTCTGTAGGAGCAATTATGATGGTTATGTTTATTTTAAACCATGTGATAAATGTCATATATATTTGCTATTATATGTTGATGACATGTTGGTTGCTTGTCAAGACATGGATATGTTAAATCAAGTTAAGTGTATGCTCAAATCTGAATTTGAAATGAAAGACTTAGGACCTGTTAAAAGAATACTTGGTATGGAAATAACTAGAGAAAGGAATAAAAAGCTTCTCTATTTGTCCCAAAAGTCTTATATTTCAAAAGTGTTAAAAAGATTTGGAATGAGTCATGTTAAATCTACTTCTATTCCTATTGCACAGCATATTAAGTTGTCTAGCAAACAGTCTCCTGAAACTGAAGATGAATCACTGTTTATGAATAGAATACCTTATGCTAGTATGGTTGGTAGTGTAATGTATGCTATGGTATGTTCTAGACCTGATCTATCTTATGCTGTAAGTCAAGTGAGTAGATTTATGAGCAAACCTGGAAAACCACATTGGCATGCTTTGAAACAAATTTTTCAATACTTGTCTGGAACAAAACAGCAAGGATTAATATTTGGTAAAAAGGATATGCATTGTGAAATAGGGTTAAAAGGATATGTAGATTCTGACTATGCTGGAAATCTAGATACTAGGAAATCTTTGTCTGGTATGGTCTTTTGTTTTTTAGGTAGTGCTATTAGTTGGAAATCTCACATGCAGTCGGTGGTAGCCTTGTCTACCACGGAGGCTGAATATATTGCCATGACTGAAGCCTTTAAGGAGGCTATATGGATAAAAGGACTATGCCTAGAGTTAGGAATGTATAGTGGAGCCGTTACAATTTATTGTGACAATCAAAGCACTATTCATTTGGCTAGGAATCATGTTTATCATGATAGGTCCAAACATATAGATGTTAGGTTGCATTTTGTGAGAGATATTATTTCTAGTGGAGAAATAGAAGTAAGAAAAATTCCAACGGAAGACAATCCTTCGGATATAATGACTAAAGCAGTACCTAAATCCAAGTTTGAACATTGTTCGAACTTGGTTAACCTTGGAAGTTTCTAGTGTCTGTTTTTGCAGGAACCACCATAGGAGATGCTAAAGAGGTGCAAGGGTTACAAGCTTGCCAAGGTGGAGAATTGTTGGAGTGTCAAGGCTTGAAACAGAATCCAGGCTGTCCATTTCTTTACCCAAATCCAACGGCTGTTTTTTGTTTACTTTTGTTATAGGGGTGGTGATGTAATTGCCTGACATTAATTGTAAATGAATAAAAAAACCACAGCAGGGGGCAGGAGAAAAAAATGAGAAGAGAGCGGCGCTGGATCTGGGAGAGGCGTCTTGCAGCTTCAAGAAAAACAGCAGCACTGGGGGTTCTTGAGATTTCTGTTTTGCAGGTTCAGAGGGCAGCCACACCCGAGCGCAAGAGAGGATTTTCAGCGGCCGTGAGCGAGAGCAGCCTTGAGAGACGGCAGCACAGAAGAGGTTTTCTTCTTCGTGTGTTTGCAGCTCCAGAACCGAGAGAGACGCTGCACCATCTTCCTCCACAGCTAGCCGCGAGTTCTTCCCAGCAGCAGGAGGCTTCCCAGCCGAGCGAGCACCTGCAGGACCGAGAGGCTTCAGCAGTGGCGCGGGAGAGTGAGGCCGCACGGGAGAAGAAGCCGGCAGGAGGAGGTGCGGCGCTGGGTATCTCCAATCTCCAATAGAGATTCACGCACTGGTAAGGGAAGGTAAAGACACATGTAGATTTGATTTCTTGGGAGGGGTTTCTTGTAGGGAAATTAGGGAGAATAATAGGAAGAAACCTAGGGTTATTCGCAGGTGCGAAGGGTAGATTTCTTGGGTTGTTCTTGGGCTGATTTTCAGAAGAAATCGGTAAGACAAAAAAGGGTAAATCAGTGTGTACTTGTATTTATTTTCACCGGTTTTATATAGTATCTCTGGAGGTGAGTTTCTGCCGTGGATGTAGGCCAAGTTTTGGGCCGAACCACGTAAATGTGTTCTTGTGGATTGTGCTTGTGACATGTTTATGCGTTGCTGTATATTATTTGATGAACGTACATTTTTCTTGATCAGGCTTAGCACACACGCGTCAAAATAAACAGGTTTATGTTTAGGTGTTATTGGGGCTGATTTGGAATTAATTAAAATCTGAAAATAGAATTAGCAATCAGCTGGAATTACACGCAACAAGTGGTATCAGAGCCTGGCTATGTGATGGGGACCGCTAGGTTTGAAATAGAAAAATTTACCGGCAAGAATGACTTTGGTTTATGGAGGATTAAGATGCGTGCCATCTTGGTACAGCAGGGGCTTGAGGAGGCTCTTCTTGGAGAAAAGAAGGGAGCATCCACTTCACAAGAGGGGAAACAAGATTTTCCCTCCACCGACAAAATGAAGCCCGAAATTCTTCAAAAGGCACATAGTGCCATTATCTTGTCCTTAGGAGACAAAGTGCTTAGGGAAGTTGCCAATGAGGATACGGCAGCTGGAGTGTGGTCAAAACTAGAGAGTTTGTACATGACAAAATCCCTAGCAAATAGACTCCATAAGAAGACTAGACTCTACACCTTTAGAATGACCCCTGGAACATCGATTGATGAACATTTAGATGAATTTAATAAAATTCTTTTGGATCTTGCTAATATTGATATTAGTAAGACCAGGCAATTCTTTTATTGAGTTCTCTTGATTCCACATATGACCATATTAAAGAAACTATGATGTATGGGAGAGAGAGGCTGACTTTAGAAGATGTGCAAGCCGTTTTGCACTCTAGGGAATTGCACACTAAGTTTGAGTCTAAATCAGGGTCAGGGGAAGGGTTAAATGTGAGAGGTAGGTCTGAAAAGAGGAATAAGAAAGGAAAAGACAAGAGGTCTAGATCAAAGTCTAAGAGTAAGGCACTAAAATGTTTTACATGTCACAAGGAAGGACATTTTAGGAGGGACTGCCCTGAGAGGAAAAATGGGGCAAATGTCACCACCTCTGAATCAAAGGGTAAGGCGGCTGTAGTTTTAGATGGGTATGATAGTGCGGAAGTGTTGAATGTCTCGGATAGAGATTCAGGAAAAGAATGGATACTAGACTCAGGATGTACCTTCCACATGTGTCCATTGAAAAACTGGTTTGAGTCCTTTACATGCTTAGAAGGAGGTCATGTTATCCTAGGAAACAATAGGTCATGTAAAATACAGGGTATTGGGACTGTGAGACTTCTAATGCATGATGGGATGGAAAGAGTCTTAAGAGATGTGAGGTACATACCTGAGCTGAAGAGAAATTTGATTTCTCTTGGTATCTTAGATAAGACAGGGTACACGTTTAAGTCTGAAGGAGGTAGCCTAAGAGTTTGTAGAGGTTCACCGGTAGTGATGAAAGGGGTGCTAAAGAATGGGTTGTATACCTTGGTAGGAAAGACAGTGATTGGTGAAGCTTCACCTATCAATCACAGGGTAGAAAATCAAGTTTCCTTGTGGCATAGGAGGCTAGGACATGTTAGCCAACTGGGCCTAAAGGAGCTAGAGAAACAGGGGCTTCTTGGAGATAGGAAACTTGAGGAATTGTCATTCTGTGAGGAGTGTGTCTTGGGAAAGTCTACTAGGGTTAGTTTTAAGAAGTCCACTCACACCACGAAACAGACTCTTGATTACATACATTCAGACTTGTGGGGGCCAGCTACGGTTAGTTCTCATGGTGGTTCTAGGTATTTTCTGTCAATTGTAGATGACTTTTCTAGGAAAGTATGGGTTTATATTCTAAAACATAAAAGTGATACTTTTGAAAAGTTTAAAGAATGGAAAACCTTAGTAGAAAATCAAGTTGGCAGAAAAGTTAAAACACTGAGAACAGACAATGGATTAGAGTACTTGTCAAATGAATTTTCTGAATTTTGTAAAGCTGAGGGCATAGCTAGACATAGGACTGTTAGGGATACTCCCCAACAGAATGGATTAGCTGAAAGGATGAATAGGACTATTTTGGAAAGGGTAAGATGCATGTTAGCCACTTCAGGTCTGCCCAAGACCTTTTGGGCAGAGGCGGTGACCACTGCTGTATACCTTATTAATAGGTGTCCTTCCACAGCCTTACATTACAAAACCCCTCAAGAAATTTGGTCGGGTAAGCCTGCTGATTATCATGGTTTAAAAGTTTTTGGGTGCGTAGCCTATGCCCACATTAGAACTGATAAATTAGAGCCTAGGGCTATTAAATGTATTTTTGTGGGATACCCAGAGGGGGTTAAAGGCTATAAGCTCTGGGTTGTTGAACCTGGAAAACAAAAATGTATTATTAGCAGGGATGTAGTTTTTAATGAAACTACAATGGGGGGAAAACCAGAAAATTCAGATGAAAGTGTTAGACACTCTGATACCAGTGACCCGCAGCTTGAGGTGGAGCAACCCTCCACTTCACATAGCCATTTAGAAACAGATGCTGCAGTTTTTGAGGAGCAAAACTCAAAAACGGAAACCTCTGATTTAAGTAAAACTTACCTTCTAGCACGGGATAGGGAGAGGAGGGTCATAAGACCTCCTCAAAGGTATGGGGAAGCTGATATGACAGTGTTTGCTCTTTCTGTTGCTGAAACAGAAATTAAGGTGGAGCCTAGGACTTTTAGAGAGGCCATGGATAGTAAAGAGGCTGAAAAATGGATTCTTGCAATGCAAGAAGAAATGGAGTCTCTAAACAAGAATGAGACATGGGTGATGGTATCTAGACCAGAAAAACAAAAACTCATAGGATCCAAGTGGATCTTTAAGAGGAAAGAGGGAATCCCCGGAGTTGAACCACCTAGGTATAAAGCTAGATTAGTGGCTAAGGGATTTACTCAAAGGGAAGGGGTAGACTATAATGAAATATTTTCCCCTGTTGCGAGGCATAGTTCTATTAGAATTCTATTATCCTTTGTTGCTGTACATGACTTGCATTTGGAACAACTTGATGTTAAAACTGCTTTCTTGCATGGTACTTTAGAAGAAATAATTTATATGCAACCTCCTGAGGGCTTTGATACGGAAGTGAATAAAAATCATGTATGTTTATTAAAGAAATCTTTATATGGGTTGAAACAGTCACCTAGACAATGGTATAAACGATTTGATTCTTACATGCTTCAAAATGATTTCTGTAGGAGCAATTATGATGGTTATGTTTATTTTAAACCATGTGATAAATGTCATATATATTTGCTATTATATGTTGATGACATGTTGGTTGCTTGTCAAGACATGGATATGTTAAATCAAGTTAAGTGTATGCTCAAATCTGAATTTGAAATGAAAGACTTAGGACCTGTTAAAAGAATACTTGGTATGGAAATAACTAGAGAAAGGAATAAAAAGCTTCTCTATTTGTCCCAAAAGTCTTATATTTCAAAAGTGTTAAAAAGATTTGGAATGAGTCATGTTAAATCTACTTCTATTCCTATTGCACAGCATATTAAGTTGTCTAGCAAACAGTCTCCTGAAACTGAAGATGAATCACTGTTTATGAATAGAATACCTTATGCTAGTATGGTTGGTAGTGTAATGTATGCTATGGTATGTTCTAGACCTGATCTATCTTATGCTGTAAGTCAAGTGAGTAGATTTATGAGCAAACCTGGAAAACCACATTGGCATGCTTTGAAACAAATTTTTCAATACTTGTCTGGAACAAAACAGCAAGGATTAATATTTGGTAAAAAGGATATGCATTGTGAAATAGGGTTAAAAGGATATGTAGATTCTGACTATGCTGGAAATCTAGATACTAGGAAATCTTTGTCTGGTATGGTCTTTTGTTTTTTAGGTAGTGCTATTAGTTGGAAATCTCACATGCAGTCGGTGGTAGCCTTGTCTACCACGGAGGCTGAATATATTGCCATGACTGAAGCCTTTAAGGAGGCTATATGGATAAAAGGACTATGCCTAGAGTTAGGAATGTATAGTGGAGCCGTTACAATTTATTGTGACAATCAAAGCACTATTCATTTGGCTAGGAATCATGTTTATCATGATAGGTCCAAACATATAGATGTTAGGTTGCATTTTGTGAGAGATATTATTTCTAGTGGAGAAATAGAAGTAAGAAAAATTCCAACGGAAGACAATCCTTCGGATATAATGACTAAAGCAGTACCTAAATCCAAGTTTGAACATTGTTCGAACTTGGTTAACCTTGGAAGTTTCTAGTGTCTGTTTTTGCAGGAACCACCATAGGAGATGCTAAAGAGGTGCAAGGGTTACAAGCTTGCCAAGGTGGAGAATTGT